>NC_052357.1:26481110-26606546 GCF_009727055.1 Benincasa hispida
CGGAAGTACGTAGCTCAAAATGTATTAAAAGCGTCACACCGGTTACATGAACGCAAGTAGTTGACGGAGGAAGTTCTGTGAGGCTAAAAGAGAAAAGCTCGGGTAAGGTGCTGCCCAAATTTCCTTCTAGTTTAAAAAAGGGAAAGCTCTACTGATCAAATCATAAAGAATAATAATAACTAATCAAGGTAAGTAGTTTATCTCACCCTCTCTTTAAATGTCTATGGTAGTGTACCTTTATTATGTTGCATGATTATGCTTAATTGTTATATTGCATTACATGTTTAAAACACGTTTCTCTACAAAGGACCCATGCATTATGTTTGTAAGATTATGTTAAAATCAGTTTTAATTGGGTGTAAGTTATGCTTTCCAGTCTAATCTTATCTTTATGTTAATGGTTGATTTGGATGCGACTCTAACCCTACTGACTGCATGACCCGCTAATCCATTAGATGGGTTAATTTTCGCTAATCCTCATCTTCCTATCAGGGCGGAGAAATTTATGTTTCCAGGGCTGGCAAGGGCATGTATGGTTGGCATCCCTCAGGCCTAATCTTACGTTATTTTATGCTAGGAACTAGCAGGTATGTATGGTTGCACCCCTCTAGTCCAATATTATGTTTATGCTAAGGTTGATTGGATGCGACCTCTGGCCTACTGCTGCATGACCCGCTAATCATCAGATGAGTTAGTTTTCGCTTAGGTCCTCATCTTCCTATCAGGGGGGAGAGATTTATGTTGGAAGCATAACCGATCACACTATGTATTATTACGTTTTCGGTCCCAACCATATGTTTTTCATGACATGTTGCTTGTGATTGTGCATTGTTCACTACCCTACGTGAGAACTACTTACTGGGTAATTATATTACTCAGTCCATATTTTTACAGACTTTGTAGGTAAGAACACAACGTAGATAGCAGAATTGACGTCGCTCAAATGGCCAACCATCAAACTCACTATTATAGTGCATATGCATTTTGTACCCACGCAAGTTTTATGGATCTTGGTGTTTTGAATAAATAAACTTTTTTATAAGTTTTCTATCTATAAAATATAAATTTAGATATGTTCTTTGAAATTTTACCAAACTCATCTCATGATAGAAAAAGTCTAAGTATGCATGTCATACGCGGTCGGATCAAAAATGTGTAAGGATCCGGGGTCTTCATAACACAGCGTAGATAGCATAATTCGGATGTCGCCAAAGGCCTAACCATATAAACTCAACTATTATAAGGCACAATCATTTTTGTAATCCATCCAACGCTATATGTTTATGGACCTGGTCTTGATAAATAACTCTTTATATAGTTTTCTATCTAATTAAATAAAATAGGATATGTTCTTCTGAAAATTTTTACCTAACACTCATACTCATGATAGAAAAAATCTATAGTACGCGATATCGTAGCGGCGGATCATAATGTGTAATGGATCCGGTGGTTACAGAACATGCAGCGTAGATAGGATAATTGGACGTCTGCTCAAATGGCCAACATCAAACTCACTATTATAGGCACATGCATTTTGTACCACCTAAACGCATTTTTATGGATCTCGGTGTTTTGATAAATAAACTTTTATATTGTTTTTCTATCTAATTAATTAAAATTTAGAATATGGTTCTTGTGAAATTCTTTCCAACACACTTCACTCATGATAGAAAAATCTAATATGCATGTCGTATGCGGTCGGATCAAAGTTAAGGATCCGGTTGGTTACAATACACAGCGTAGAATAGCTATAAATTCGGACGTCGGCTCAAATGGCCAACCATCAAACTCACTATCATAGGATCATCGCATTTTGTTACCACCACGCTAATGTTTTATGGATCCTGTTATTTTTGATAAATAAACTTTTTTAATATCGTTTTCTATCTAATTAATAAAATTAGATCATGTATCTTTGAAATTTACACCAAATACTCATCTTCAGATAGAAAAGATCTAAGTATGCATTGACGTAGCGTGATCGATCATAATGTTATATAGGAATCCGTCCCATTACAAGATGTTGAATTAAGAGAGAGCGCGCGCATAAATTAAGGTTTACTATGCGTAAAGATATATGCCAATTAATTGAATTAAAATATTTCCGAAGATTTAACCCATTCTCAAACAAATCTCAGTAACAAAGAATCGTGTGAAAGAGTAAGTGTGAGTGAGGAAGTTCTGTGAGGCTAAAAGAGAAAAGCTCGGGTAAGGTGCTGCCCAAATTTCCTTCTAGTTTAAAAAGGGAAAGCTCTACTGATCAAATCATAAAGAATAATTAGATCACAATCAAGGTAAGTAGTTTATCTCACCCTCTCTTTAAATGTTCTATGGTAGTGTACCTTTATTATGTTGCATGATTATGCTAATTGTTATATTGCATTACATGTTTAAAACACGTTTCTCTACAAAGGACCCCATGCATTATGTTTGTTAAGATTATGTTAAAATCAAGTTTTAATTGGGTGTAAGTTATGCTTCCAGTCTAATCTTACGTTTATGTTAATGGTTGATGTTGGATGCGACTCTAACCCTACTGACTGCATGACCCGCTAATCATTAGATGGGTTAATTTCCGCTTAAGTCCTCATCTTCCTATCAGGGCGGAGAAATTTATGTTTCCAGGGCTGGCAGGGCATGTATGGTTGCATCCCTCCAGGCCTAATCTTACGTTATATTTATGCTAGGGACTAGCAGGGTATGTATGGTTGCACCCCTCTAGTCCAATATTATGTTTATGCTAAAGGTTGATGTTGGATGCGACTCTGGCCCTACTGGCTGCATGACCCGCTAATCATCAGATGAGTTAGTTTTCGCTTAGGTCCTCATCTTCCTATCAGGGGGGAGAGATTTATGTTGGAAGCATAACCGATCACCACATGTTATTATACGTTTTCGGTCCCAACCATATGTTTTCATGACATGTTGCTTGTGATTGTGCATTTGGTCACTACCCTACGTGAGAACTACTTACTGGGTATATTATATACTCATCCTATATTTTTACAGACTTTGTAGGTAAGAACACAACGTAGATAGCAGAATTGAACGTCGCTCAAATGGCCAACCATCAAACTCACTATTATAGGCATATGCATTTTGTACCACCACGCGTTTTATGGATCTTGGTGTTTTGATAAATAAACTTTTTTATATAGTTTTCTATCTAATTAATAAAATTTAGATATGTTCTTTGAAATTTTTACCAAACTCATCTCATGATAGAAAAGTCTAAGTATGCATGTCATAGCGGTCGGATCAAAATGTGTAAGGATCCGGACGTTACAGATACTCTTATTTTTCTCTTAATTTTTCAATTCTCAACCATTTTCTCAGCAACCAAAATAAAAATTAACATTATAAGTTAAAATATGAAATCTCACATAATTCTAAAATAGCCAAACAATTAATAAAAAGGGAGTAAGAGAATATTGAGAAAAGGAAGAGGGATAAAGATGAAAAATAGAGAAGTAAAAAGGTATTAACACATCATTTAGGTCATCTTCTATTTTTTTTTTAATTTTTGAAAATTCGTGTATTTTTGGCACAAAATACGAACAGTTTCCATTTAAAATAAATAATAAAAAATATTTTTAAATTTATTTTAAAAGTTTAAGATTATTTTTTATACTTCTAAACTTTTAAAGATATGTTGGAGAAGTATTTTATATAATTTAGTCAATATATATTTACTCATTTAAATGCTTTTTTTTTTCATAATTTTTGTGAGAACTATCAATGAACAACAACATTTTATTACATTTTTATGGATATTTCTGTGAGATTCAAACACACCATCGCTAGATGCTAACTTTTTATTTCCCTATTTCATTTTCTTTTTCTTTCTTTTAATTAATTAATTAATTAATTAATTTATTTTTTTTTTTTTGTAACCATCACACAACCTTTCCCTTTCTTTCTAAACCCTATTTCACGTTCAGCGATTGCACCCCGTCCCGCCGTTCGCCGCACACCGTACGCCGTTCCTTCTCCTCGAATTCCGCCCCACGCTGCACTCTCAACTGCCGTAGTCTCACCCTTCCGACGAAACTGTTGCCGCCCTCCCTCTCACACTCTCTCGCCTCTGCGAGAAAAAAAAAGTTACTTTTCTCTTTCCCTCTCTCTTTTTCTCAGAAACACAGTGATTCAGCCCCTAGCCTGCGCCGTTGGCGGATCTCGCTGCCGCCGCTCATCTGTCGGATCCATAAGGTTTCGTTTTTTTTTTCTCGTTGGTTATGGTGGTTTATTCTCTTCTCCTCGGAGAAGAAAATCAAAAACATTTTTGTTTTGTTAATTTCTTCTTCAATCAGTGTTCAACTAGTCTAAAAGAAAACATAGAACGAAGAATGTATACATCACGAATTAGAAAAAAGAAAAAACAAACAGATTCAATAAGCACAAGGTACAAAACAAACACATCATTCTTATTCGAATCGATAAGTAAAAAGGGAAACAAAATTGTTTTGGAAGATGCAGATGAACAAAGCGCAAAAAAAAAAAAAAAAAACTCGACTATAGTTTTGTTGGCTATGATAAACTTGTTGGAATCAAAAGCTGTATTTTTATCTGAAAAGATTGGGACAGGAATACAATGGGCAAACAAAATAGTAAACTAACGATGAGTCCTCTTGCATATAGAAGAAAATATAGATGCCCATGGGCTAGGCATAATTTGTTTCATAGAATCTCTTATTAGTTGTTTTCTTTGAGCAAACTAGTTAAATATACCATTTTTCCTGTTTCATATATTTTTTTGAGCTTCAATTTTGTATATGTATGTATTTTTTATGGTTTCATTGCTTCAAGAAAACTTTGTTGGAAATACTCACATTAGAGAGAATCTGACTTATAACCATTATTAAGATTCTTGGTGCTAGTTTGTAGATGGCTTCTAACTTCCACGTTGAACAGCTTATGTATTCTTATTGACCGTAAATGCATTTGATTTTTGGGAGTGATTTAATAGGGTTGCTTTTAGAGTTGGTGGGTTTTGCTGCTTTTATTGGTGCCATTTTGACCAATTGCTTTGAAATACTTTGAGTTTGGTCAGGAAAGGACAAAGTTTAGTTTCATCTTGTGTTTTTAAATGCCCAAGGCGCTCTAAGGCACAATGGCCCTCTGAAGCCTAGGCGGTTTTTTTTTTTTTTTTTGTGAGGCGTACTATATATAAAAGTATTACATTACAAAGAGAAAGCATAGTTGAAGTGGAAGTATGAAAAAAAAGACACCAAACACAAAAAATTTTGCTTTTAGGCTTAGTAAACTTGATTCTTTTAGTTAATAAAGAATGAAAACCCTTAAATATTACTATTTTTTAAAAATAATAAAAAAGTTCAAGGCCCAAGGCTTTGAGCCTTGGGGCTTCACAAACGGTGTGCCTTATTTGCCAGACCTGCGTCTTGGCACGCACCCGAGAGGGCTTTTTAAAACATTGGTTTCATCTGTTTGGTTTAATGCGAAGGCCTAATGTGCAGATCAAGTGTGTCCATTTCTGATAGAGATAATGATATGCCCTGCACTTTTCTTATCAGAATTGTTTTGGTTAACAGTTTGATCGTTGAACTAGTAGACGATAACATTATAAACATCTGATCCAATTTAAGATATACTCTGAGATGTGCATAGAAAGTTGAAGGCTACTGATGTTTTGCCGTTTTGCCAACTTCTATAAGTAATAGTAATTTTAAACCTATAACATTTGACATAACTGTTAGGCATCTGCTGTTAACAATTATTACCAACATCAGTTCTTTTTATGCCATTTCTGCATTATCTACATTTTCTATCTAGTATATCTACCTTGGTTATGGTCAGATTAAGTTTCATGTCATTTTTCTAATTATTTGAATGTAAAGTGATAATTTTTTCATTATGCTTTATTCATTTCTCATTTGCTATTGCTCCCAATATCAATTGTCTTAGTGTTCATTCACTTGATACTTTACCGTGAGTGATATTTTTCCATTCTAATATAATTGCCTGTATGTGTATGGTATAAGAGAGGCTAATGGCTGACTGGGAAATATGGTAGTATCAGTATGAGATTTGTTTTGCTACATAGTTAGTTTTGTTTCTAAAATGATTGCTATATAGCTTTGCTTCTAAATTTAAGGACACTATTAGAGATGGGGATATCTATCTGCTTGACAATTTGTCAAGCATCTGTTAGGTGTAAGGCTAAGCTGGGAAATAATCCTTGCCTAATTTCCTTTTTCCCTCTGAAGTCTGAACTTTGAATTTTGCAGTTTTTTTTTTTCTTATCTTGGTTAGTTTTGTTGCAGATTATTTTGCTATGGATTCTTCAACCCAGACATTCCAACCTCGTGTAATGTCAATTAAATTATGGCCTCCAAGCCAGAGCACAAGGTTTATGCTCATAGAACGAATCATCAAGAATCTTACAACACCCTCCATTTTTTCCCGAAAGTATGGCTTATTAAGTAAAGAAGATGCTGAGGAGGATGCCAAGCAAGTAGAAGATATGGCTTTTGCAACTGCAAACCAACACTTTGAGAAGGAACCAGATGGTGATGGAAGCTCTGCAGTTCAAATTTATGCCAAAGAATCTAGTAGGCTTATGCTGGATATATTGAAAAGAGGTCCTAGAGTAAAAGAGGATGGAGAGGTGCTAATATCCGAGAAGGCTACTACTCGAGGAACGGTTTTTGATATATCAGGAGGACGAAGAGCATTTATTGATGCAGAGGAGGCTAAGGAGCTTTTAGAACCCCTTAAAGATCCTGGAAACCTGTTTACTAAGATCTGCTTTAGTAATAGAAGTTTTGGCTTAGATGCTGCTCGTGTTGCTGAACCGATCTTGTTGTCCATCAAAGATCGGTTGACAGAAGTTGACCTATCAGATTTCATTGCTGGAAGATCAGAGGGGGAGGCTCTTCAAGTCATGAACATTTTCTCTGCAGCATTAGAAGGTTGTGACTTAAGGTATCTGGACCTTTCAAACAATGCCATGGGTGAGAAGGGTGTCCGGGCATTTGGGTCGCTTCTGAGATCACAGAAAAATTTGGAGGAGCTTTATTTGATGAATGATGGTATTTCAGAGGAAGCTGCAAGAGCAGTTTGTGAGTTGATTCCATCTACAGACAAGCTTCGTATTCTTCAGTTCCATAATAACATGACAGGAGATGAAGGCGCAATTGCAATTTCTGAAATTGTCAAGGGTTCTCCAGCATTGGAGGATTTCCGTTGTTCTTCGACAAGGGTAGGTTCCGAGGGAGGGGTGGCTCTAGCTGAAGCTATTGGTGCTTGTACCTGTCTCAAGAAGCTTGATTTGCGTGACAACATGTTCGGGGTGGAAGCTGGAATGGCTTTGAGTAAATCTATATCTGCTTTTCCAGGTCTAACTGAAATTTATCTTAGTTATCTGAACTTGGAGGATGAAGGAGCCGAAGCATTGGCTAATGCTCTTAAAGATTCGGCCCCTTCGCTTGATGTTCTGGAAATGGCTGGAAACGATATAACTGCAAAAGGTGCTGCTTCAATAGCAGCATGTGTAGCAACAAAACAATTCCTCAGTAAGTTATATTTGGCTGAGAATGAACTGAAGGACGATGGTGTAATTTTGATTGGCAAGGCACTCCAGGATGGACATGGTCAATTGAGCGAAGTTGACATTAGCACAAATTCAGTCCGAAGGGCTGGGGCGAGATTCATAGCACAAATATTAGTGCAGAAGCCAGGATTTAAGTTGCTAAACATCAATGCCAATTATATATCTGAAGAAGGGATCGACGAAGTGAAGGAGATATTTAAGAATTCTCCTAATATGCTTGGGCCTTTGGATGAGAATGATCCAGATGGAGAAGATTATGATGAAGATGCTGAAGAGAATGGTGATCACGACGACGAACTCGAATCAAAGCTCAAGGGCCTCGACATCAAACGAGAGGAGTAAAAATTTCACAGGTCTGATTCGATCATCCTTTGATCTTCACCAGTGTTTTTGTTTCTTGTTTCTTTTTTTTTTTACTTTATGTGGTAGTTTCATACCAATATTTAACCAATTGTAACAAATCTCTGTTTTTAGCTAGGTATCAGAATCCTAGTTTAGAGATTTTTTAAGCAAAATTAGCTGCTTGCTATTCTGTAATTTGCCAGCTTTATTTTTTTTGTTGGCATATAAATTGATACAGTTCATTGAGACCTTCCGCCAATAGAATTGTGTTTTTTATTTTGGAAATTAATGTTCATCCTTTTATAGTGGACATCTTGGAGTTGAAGGTGTCGTTTAGGAGTTGTTGGAAACCATTTTGTAAAAATGGGGTAAAAATGTATGTTCAATTATAAGTTTGCTCCATGAACTTTTGTGTTAAAAAGGTATCCAAACATTATAACATAGGGCGAGTTTATTTATTAGATAATATTAATATTCACCAACTGTGATGTTTAGGCATGGATTCAATTTGATGTTTATTATATAATGAGTTCAAGTTTGATAGAAAGAACAGCTTACTTATGATTAAGCATGTGACATTTTGAATGGTATAGTTTTACATTTATGGGTTATACTTCTTTACATGATGATCAAGCCAATCTTTAATTTAAAAATCAAAATGACAATCTAATTTGTAGAGAGAAACAACCTAAATTAGTCTCTATATATGTAACTTTCCCTTCCAAGTTGATGGACGATATTTTCACAACATTTCTAGTTTTTAAAGTTTTGGTTTCTTTTCTCCTTCATGGAGTTCAATTAGCTCCACGAAATTCCATTTATTGCATCTTGTGATTCGAGATAGTGTGTCCACGAGAAGATACAATTTTGATCTATATGGGAGAGAATTACTCATTGAACTTAAGTTAAAATTGTTGTAAAGAGTAGGGGTGTACATCGCTCAATTGATATTAGTTTTGGGAAAAATTGGCACTAAATTGATCGGTAGGTTTTCATTTTATGAAAACTAACTATAATCGACTACCAGCAGTTGGTTTTGTTAGATTTTTTTCCTTAATTTTGTATTCAGATGTTTTTTCTTCAAATGTGGAGATCTGAGGTGAGGCGAGGTGGTGTAAATAGTAATCTGAGGCGAGTGAATGGCGACACTGGTGAAGGGAGATAGAGACAACAAAGAGATTGCTGGCGAGTTGTTAGAGGGAGATGGAGAGAGAGCGAGAGGGTGAAAGAAAGTTATGGCCATGAGGGATTTATGAGGTTGTTAGAGGGAGATGGAGAGAGAGCGAGAGGGTGAAAGAAAGTTGTGGCCATGAGGGATTTATGAGGTTGAGGGGGAGCAAGAGCAAACCAAAACGTATCTTTTTACGAAAGGAGTTCCTTTTTTTTTTTTCCTCTCTTTTAAACAATCGGAACCAATCAAAGGTCACACCAAATCGATTGAACAACCTTGATTCCATCGGTTTTGATGCATCTATTTTCACTCATATTAAGGAGATAATACGTGTATTCTGTTACACCTCCTATCATTCGTACAAGCTTAGCTTTAGCTAAACGATTGGGTATCAACCTTATAAGAGAAGGGGAAGAAAATGCTTTAGCTAAACGATTGGGTATCAACCTTATAAGAGAAGGGGAAGAAAATGAATTATTTCAATAATTGGCAATGGAGGAGGGAATAATCAAAAGAGAATAATTTAGTGGTCCCACTAGTTGGTTATTCTGGACCACCAACTCAGTCATAAAACAACAAGGAAGGAAGGGAAGGAGGCAACAATCATTTTGGGACAAGCTGAGGACAACTGCTAAATGAGAGAGAATCTAGCCCTCTCGAATAGGCTGATTATCTTTTCATTTCTTGGTTTTAGTTGATAATATTGTTTTTGCGTATTGTGTTCTTTCTTTGTATTTTCCCCCTTGAAATATATAAATAATATTGCACAGACTATTGCTCTGTTTTTGGGGACTCTGTTTGTTGGGTAAATTTGTGTTTGTAGATAGGGATACCTAACAAATTGGTGTTCAGAGTCGTTCAACTTGGGGAGGACTAGGCAAATGGCACAGAAACAACTCGAGGAGAGGATGGAAACAAATGAGAAAGAAATGCTCAAGATGAAGAACTTAATCGTGGGACTCTATAAGAATATGGAACGACTGATCGAAGAAGTGCGTGAAAATAGTGTGATGAAGAAGAATGAAGATTCGGGCATAGTGGAAGTATCCCATCTCAAGCTGAAGGGTAAGATGGAAGAAACAACTTCTTCAACAGGACAATGAGCAGTTGGATATGATAAAAGTAAATATAAGAGGTTAGAGATGCTAATATTTTTGGGAGAAAATCTAGAATCATGGGTCTATCGGGCGGAACATTACTTTGAGACTCACGAGCTTAGTGACACGGAAAAGGTAAAGGTAGTTGTGGTGAGTTTCGTACCAGATGAAGTTGACTGGTTCAGGTGGAGCCACAATTGGAAACCAATCACGTCCTGGGAAGAGTTGAAAAGAAGGTTATTCGAGCGTTATCGACCCACGAACGAGGGAAGCCTCATAGCAAGGTTGCTGCATATCAAACAAGAAGGGAGCTACAAAGAGTATGTGAGAAGTTCGTGACCTACTCTACCCCATTACCGGAGTTGGTAGAAAACGTTCTCACAGATGCTTTCCTTAATGGTCTGGAACCTGCGTTACAAGTTGAAGTAATCAACCGTCATCCTTTTGTTGAATTTAAGTGAGAAACATATGAGTACAATAAACATATGAATACAATAAACTAGGGCATATACCCAAAAGTTCTCCCACTTGTCCTAGTTTACAAACTTCGTAGACCTAGACTCTGTAGGTAACTTTCAAACACTTTAGCCATGAGGGCCTTTGTAAAAGGATCAACAATGTTTTGCTCAGAAGATATCTGAGTTACTACAACGTCTCTATGATGTACAATCTCTCGGATCAGATGGTATTTGCACTCAATATGCTTGTCGCGCTTGTGGCTTTTTGGTTCTCTTGAATTTGAAACTGCACCACTATTATCACAATATAGGGTGATAGGCAGATGCATATTTGGAACAACTTCCAAATCTGTCAAGAATTTCCTCAATCATACTGCTTCCTTTGCTGCTTCACATGTAGCTACGTATTCAACTTCCATTGTGGAGTCCGCAATACAGTTTTGCTTCACACTTCTCCACACTACTACTCCTCCATTCATCTCGATGTAGATTTTCTTGCATCTTTATCGGTTTGAAAATCAGAGTCAGTGTATCCAGTAAGGATCAAATCCTTAGTACCATACACGAGCATGTAGTTCTTCGTTCTCCTAAGATACTTGAGGATATTTTTAACGGCAGTCCAATGATCATATCCAGGATTGGACTGATACCTACTGACTATCCCTACTGCGTAGCATATGTCAGGTCTAGTACATAACATTGCATACATCAGGCTCCCTATTGCGGAAGCATAGGGAATGCGTCTCATATTCTCAACCTCTTGAGGTATCTTAGGACATTGATCCTTTGAAAAATGAATTCCATATTTGTAAGGTAACAGACATCTTTTGGAATTCTGCATCTTATACCTAGACACATTTTGTCTATATAAGTTGCTTGAGACATGGCTATTGTTCTGTTCTTGCGGTTCCGAATAATTTGAATCCCGAGAACATACTGCGCATTTCCTAAATCTTTCATTTGAAACTGCATTGCTAAGGTTCTGTTTCTTCTTTTAGATACACCGTTCTGCTGAGGCATATTAGGTGCAGAGAGTTGTGACATGATTCCGTGTTCTATCATATAGTCCTGGAATCTTAAGTCCATGTACTCTCCACCTCGATCTGATCGTAGTGTCTTAATTGTTTTACCTAATTGGTTCTCAACCTCAGCCTTATATTCTTTGAACTTTTCAAAAGAATCAGAATTATGATGCATTAGGTAAATATGACCATACCTTGAATAATCATCAATAAAACTGATGAAATATTCATACCCACCTCGAGCTTTGACATTCGTCGGTCCACAGAGGTCCGAATGTATGAGCTCTAAGGATATTGTGGCTCTGAGACCTTTTCCAGTAAAAGATCTCTTAGTCATTTTTCCCTCAAGACAAGACTCACATGGAGGTAAAGAATTGTCTTCTAACTGATTTAGGAGACCATTCTTAACCAATCTCTCAATCCTTGTGAGATTTATGTGGCCAAGTCTTAGGTGCCATAGATAGGCATTAGAAGAAACTTTTTTTCCTTTATTCTGAGTTTCGACTGTTCTAAACATCTCAGTATTTAAGACAAATTTTGCTTTAGTTAGTCTTAATTTATATAAGTTGTTTTCAAGTATAGCAGAACAAATTTGAATACCTTTTCTGAAAATGAACGCTTCATTAACTTCAAAAGATATTTTATACATTTGTTCCAATATATATGTGATAGATATTAAATTCTGTCTCATTTTAGGAGCATACAAAACATCTTTAAGTATGATATATCTATCGTTGAAAAACAACTCAAGTCTCCCACTGCTTTAGTCGAGATAACCTCTCCTGTTCCAACCTTGAGGGTGATCTCGCCTTCTTTAAGCTTTTTCTAGGAACTAGTTTCCTGAAAAGAGAAGCAAATATGATTAGTGGCTCCTGAATCCAATATCCATATTGAGGTATCATCCTCCACTAAACATGTCTCAGCAACTAGTAAATCATATTTACCTTGTGCTTCTTTCGAGGCAAGGGCCTGAGGACATTCCTCAGTTAAGACAAATCTCAGGTCATCTATTACTAGTGTTGAATTCAAATTTTTTTTCCATGTTGAGTAATTATCGCCGTTTAGTTTCTCAGAAGCTAAGAGTTGATCTAAAGAGCTAGTCATGCTGAAAAGAAAAACATATCATTTTTAATAAAACATTAATCTTTTAAATCCAATCAAGTTTAGAAAAAAAAAAAAAAAAAAACTAATAATATACCCTTCATTATTATATTTTGCAACGATATTTCAATGGTTTAGAATAACCTTCACCGAGGGGTGATCGACTATTCTTCCATTGAACCAAGACTATCTTGACTAGATACTATCACTAGATTAACTCTTATCCCTATAGTAACTTAGTTATCGCTACTTTGGTCAAGAATTTGCTAACACTTAGTAATTCTCGTAAGTGTGACCCTCCATTTTCAAACGTCAAAGATCGGAATCATCATGCTCCCGAAGTTGGAAAGACAAGAATGAAAACGGACCTGAGAGACCCTATCAATTTCTAGAGTTCACGAAGTTTCGAATCCTATAATACAGCCCTCCGATTGGTAAGGTCGCTCCAGGGCAGACATGCAGGGGCATTATAGGAATCTTATGGTGCGACCTAATAAAAGAGACCGTAGGATGTGTTGACACATTTTCTTCTCCCACTTACTATGAACAATTCCCCTATTCATCTTGGTATTGACTCATACAAACACTCTCCGAATGGAGTCCACTCCCAGGGTGGCCCAAAGTCAAGCATGAATTTCACGGTGTGAACTCTTAGGGATACTAGAGCTAAAAGTACATTACTTCTCTCCAGCTGAAGTGTTCTAGACGGTTACGGTATAAAACACTTAGCGATACATTTCAGCTAACTAAATATATCCTAAGTCTAGGTGATTCATCCGAGTATAACTTTTATACTGGATTTTTAACCTACGATGTCTAGGTGATTCATCTGAGTATAACTTTTATACTAGATTTTTAACCTACGATGTCTAGGTGATAAACAAATTTTATTACCTCACACCGCTCACGCATGCTCATAAAATCGGTTTAACCTAACTCAGACGGCGGCTCGATCTCCAGGTAGTAGGTGTTCCATGAACCGTCAACTTAAAAACCTTCAAACTTAGTCATCTTATCTGACTTTTTTCCGGGTGAGTTTTCTTGTAACTTCAGTTTTACAAGATATCGACCTATTTTTTATGAAAATTGGGATTGCTCGATGGTTAACCCTAAATGAGCATGCATCTTATCTGTATTATAGATTTTAGAAGTCTAGGTTATTTTATAACAATTATAACCCTAGAGCATTCATCTATAACATGTTTCCTTCAATCAAACATGCTTTAATATAACACTTATATTAAAACTAAGCATGCATAGTCTATATTTTATAACACTTATAAGATATAACAAATGAATGTCACATGCTTTTCCTATGGTAGGGTTTTAAAACTATATGACATACTATATGCACACATAATGAAACAACATTATACATCACATGCATAATAGGTAAACAACACTAAAGTGGACCGATTTTGGCATTAAAAACAAACAAATAACTAATTTATTACAAAAATCAACAACCAATTTCCCGGAACCGACTTCAAACACTTTGAACCATTTGGAACCGCCAAGAAACCACTCGAACTGGCCAAAAAACTCCTGAACCGGCCCAAAAACTCCAAAAACCAAGTTGAACCAGTCAAACCGGCTCAACAGGTCAAACAGACTGGTCTAGACCGTCTGGACCGGCTGGCGCAGTCAACGGGCGCAGGTCGGGTCGAGTCGACGGAATGCGCGAGTCGCGAGCAGGCAGGAGGCACGCGGGTTGCGGGTCGCGGGCGAATAGCGCATGCGAGGCAGCTACGGGCGGATCGGACCGGAGTGGGCGGAGATACCGGGTCGGAGCGCGAAATGGGTCAGACGCTCCATCGACAGCTGGCGCACACGGGGTTACTCCGAACCGGGCCAGATCCGGGTTGGCGGATCGGTCTGGGAGCTTCTCTCGGGTTTGGAGGCTAATTCTGGTCTGTGAGCAATTTTTCTCCAATTTGGCTGTTGTCCTCTCTCCCGGAATCAAGAAATTAAGCCTAATTTCAACTCTAATGACTCCAACAAATTTATAGACCCTTTTTCACACATTAATGCTCATAAACATGTGAGCAATTACAAATTTCCACTACTGAACTATGACCGGCCATCATATTAGCAAATAAACGTATTCCTGAGCTTAATGCGCGAAAACAATGAGGGATTAGCTCAAGGAGTACTAAAAAAGGTGCTAATGGCAGTGGGACTCCTGCGGGTAATGAGAAACTTAAAAAATGAAGCCCATTTCTTTGAAATCCCACTATAGTAATACCAATAAAAAGAGAAAATGAGAGACCCAAAGTAATGAGAAAATGACTTGAAGAAATTTAAAGAAAAACAATGCCAAAATCATAATAAATCCACTTTAGTCCATATTTCATTCAACACTTGAATAGAAAGGAAAAAAAAACACCCACTAAAAACAATTGAGTGTAATTAAAGCATGTTCTGATACCACATGATGGAACATGAGACATACGCAGCGGAATAAGGACCTAATTATACTCTAATTTCTTTTAATTTAAAGGAAAAAATGCATGCAATTGAAGGAAAAACAGTAATTAAAAAATTACCTTTGAAGCTCCCGAAACCCGCTTTTCCTCGCTGAATCTCGATCTAAACACGAACGGACCACCACTAGAGTTGACCTACTATCCTCTGGACTCAGAACCGGGTTGTGGGACCCGGTGGATGAAGAACCCGAGAGAGGGAAAGAGATTGAAAAGAAGATGGAATTTGGGTAGAGTTTGGGTTTGTTTTTCCAGCCCAATTTTGAAAACAAAAATTGGCAAATTGTCAAACTTTTTCCTTTAAATTAAAATCAATTAGAGTGTAATTAGGTCCTTATTCCGCTACGTATGTCTCGTGTTCCATCACCTTTGTGCCTGGATGAATGTATGAGGGAGGCCCAACTCGTAAATGACTGTAACCTAGCTTTTAAAATGACCTTAAACGAATTAGGTTGTGTTGGACCCAGAAAAAGGGAAGGCCCAGAACAAAGAAAAAGGGGTCAACGTATCCACGAAAACAAGCCTCAAGGGAATAGAAAGAGGAGCCACCAGACAAGTTTTGATCCCGATCAATGGGAACCCGATGAAGAAGGATCCACTGGTGAGGCGATTATCTGATCGCGAGTATAAGGAAAGGTTGGATAAGGGTCTTTGCTTCAGATGTAATGATAAATACTCGCAGGGCCATCGTTGCAAAATAAAGGAAAATCGTGAACAATGCTGTTCATAGCAACAGAAGAAGATGAGAAGGAAACAACAGAAAGCACTGGTATGGAGGAAGAACTTGAGGTGAATATGCTGGAACTCATTGAAGATGCGAAAATATCTCTTTGATCAATGATGGGGTTCTCGAAACAAGGCACCATGAAGCTAAAAGGAGAAGTCAAAGGGGAGATGGTGTTAGTACTAATAGATTGTGGGGAAACTCACAATTTCATACACCAAAGTTCAATCCAGAGGGCCAAAATATCAGTCACCAGCACGACAAAATATGAAGTGATCATCAGTAATGGAGAAGCCATAACCGGTATTAGAGTATGCAAGGCAGTGACAGTTAAGTTACCAGACTTGGTTATGGTGGCCGATTTTCTTCCAATGAACCTGGGAAAGATGGACTGGTATTGGGAATGCAATGGCTAGTCATGACAGGTTTTATGGGGGTTCACTGACCCTTTTTGACAATATGCTTCATGGAGGGAACTCATATAGTCCTTCTGAAGGGGATCCATAATTGACCAGAGTAGAGATTTCATTAAAGCGTTAGCCAAAGTGTGTAAAGAAGAAGATTAGGGTTTTTGATAAAGTTTCAGACTCTGGAAATCACTGGTAATCGAAATACAATCCCAAATAAGGAAGTTAAAGAAGAAGAAGCGCTACCGGTGGTGATTTAAGCGCTGCTGAGTGAGAACGAGGATATTTTCATGGTTTGCGTTGCCCCCCAAAAGAGAAATTGATAATCAAATCATCACTCTTGAAGGACAACCCCCAGTTAATGTGAGACTATATAAATATAGGCATCATCAGAAGGAATAGATTGAAAAGCTGGTGTAAGAAATGCTACAAGTAGGGATAATCAGACCAAGTCGTAGTCCTTATTCCAGTCATATTCTGCTTATTAAAAAAAAAAAGGATGGTGGATGGAGATTTTGTGTGGATTATAGGCGATACCGTGGTGATAAGTTTCCAATTCCAGTCATTGAAAAGTTACTTGACGAACTCCATCGATCTACAGTGTATTCAAAACTGGACCTACGCTGGGATATCATTAAATTCGGATGAGGGATGAGGGATGAGGACATTGAGAAAACGACCTTTAGAACACATGAGGGGCATTATGAATTCATGGTGATGTCATTCGGTCTAACAAACGCACCAATGACTTTCCAATCTCTAACGAATCAAATCTTCAAACCTTTTTTTATGAAGGTTTATATTAGTATTCTTTGACAACATTCTGATCTACAGTCCAGATATATCAACTCACGAAACACACTTAGCAGTGGTATTCAACGTCTTAAGAGATCACAAGCTATTTTCAAATAAAAAGAAGTGTGCATTCTACCAGACTAGGATTCAATACCTGGGTCATTGGGTGTCTCAAGAAGGAGTTGAAGCAAACAAAGAAGATCAAAGCATTGGTCGAGTGGTTGCAGCCTCAAAACGTGACAGAGCTCATGGGCTTTCTTGGATTAATCGTGTATTATAGGCGTTTTGTGCAGAGGTATTGTTAGATCACAACACCACTTACCCAACTGCTACAAAAAAATGCTTTCTGTTGGAATGAGCAAACCCAACAAGCATTTGAAGAGGGCTATGGTAACTGTTCCTGTATTAGCCTTACTAGATTTCACTTTACCGTTCATGATAGAGACAGATGCATCCAAATTCAGGTTAGGAGCAGTCCTTACATAGAACTCGAAACCAATTGCTTATTTTAGCTAAAAGTTGTCCACCATAGCCTAAGAGAAGTCAATATACGAAGGGAGTTGATGACTATCGTTTTAGCAGTGCAAAAATGTTGTCATTATCTACTAAGGGCAAAGTTTACTGTGATTTTCGATCAAAAGGCACTAAAGTTCCTGATAGAACAAAGAGAGGTACATCCATAATTTCAAAGATGGTTAACGAAGTTGATGGGATACGATTTTGACATCCTATATTAACTGGGTCTTTAGAATCGAGCAACTGATGCATTATCAAGGTTGCCTCCTACAGCTGAATTACTTATATTAACCATTCCTTCATTGTTGGATGTGGAATTGATAAGGAAAGAAGTTAGCGAGGATGAAGAACTTCAAAAGATCATTGCGATGTTGAAGGACAATCCAGAGGGGAAGCCCAAGTATTATTTGGGAAGTTGTTTTATAAGGGCAGGTTGGTTTTACCAAAAACCTCTTCACTCATTCCCTTACTTTTACCTACTTTCCATAATTCGGTATTGGGGAGCCATTTAGGATTTTTTCATACTTATAAAAGAATGTCAGGTGAAATATTTTGGAATGGGATGAAAATTGATGTAAAGAAGTATGTAGAGCAATGTGAGGCCTGTGAACGTAACAAAATAGATGCCTTAAAACCTCCAGGCCTACTACAACCATTTCCAATACTGTACCAAATATGGGAAGATTTGACAATGGACTTTGTTGAGGGGCTATTGTATTCATAAGGGTTTAATACCATCATGGTGGTTGTAGACAGGTTGAGTAAATGTGCCCACTTTATAAGGCTACGCCATCCATTTTCAGCAAAGCAGGTTGCAGAGCTCTTCATTCAGGAAGTCATACGACACCATGGAATACCAAAATCCATTATCACTGACAGGGACAAGATTTTTCTCAGCCACTTTTGGAAAGAATTCTTTTCGATGATGGGAATTATGTTGAAGCGAAGTATATCATTTCATCTGTAGGAAGATGGGAAAATCGTTGCCTAGATACATATTTAAGGTGCTTTTGTAATGAACAATCAACCAAGTGAAGTAAATGGATTCCATGGGCTGAGTTATGATATAACACCACTTTTCACACCTCGATCAAGTCTACTCCTTACCAAGTTGTTTTTGGAAGACAACCCCCTCCATTGATATCATACCTTTTTCTTTTCTGGTGGTGTGGTTGTAGAATGTGAGGAAGTGGTTCCTAGTTCTTCCAAATCTAGCTCTTTTATTGACTTAGTAGGTGGCTCCAATTCCTTGCCACTCCTTAGTGTTATTGCACTTACTTTTCCCCTGGGTTTCGATTCTGGCTGAGATGAGAGTTTTTCAGACTGTCTCTCCAATTTACTCATCGAAGTGGCTAGCTGAGAGACTTAGGTCACCAAAGCATCAATGACATTCTTTGTATCCTATCAAAATTTAAAAGAGTGGTCAGCAAGGCTCCTGACAATATCTTCCAAGGACATACCTGAGCTAGACAGAACTCGATTAGGCTGAGCTTACTCATTCTATCCACCCCATTTGAAGTTTGGATGATCCCTCCACCCAGGATTGTATGTTGGACTGAATGGGACCTGCCTCTTTTTTGCCAATTGAAGTTGTAGCATCCAATAGCATTTACCTCAAACATTACTCTTTGTAGAGCATTTGGGCAAATGTCAGCTGTATATCCAGCTCTATGACACATTTGGCAAACAATAGTAGGCGGTCTATTCTCTGTCTTCGCCATCTGTTTAAAAATAGAAACTAGGTCAAATATTTCTTTTCTAAGTTCACTAACCTCGTTCCCTGACTGTAGCTCTAGTGCCAAATTGTTGAGAATTTGTTGCCATGGTAGCTATCAGTTTCATTTCCTCAGTTGGGGTTTTATTAACTAAAGTTCCTCTTGCGGCGGCATCTATGCTACTCTTGTCAGTCTGCATCAACCCCTCGTAAAAATACTAGATCAACAGATAGTCTGAGATATGATGGTGGGGAAACTTCGCACAAGTCTTTTTGAATCGTTCCCAATACTCGTGAAGCGTCTCCCCATCGAACTACATAATATTGTAGATCTCATTTCTTATGCTGCCAGCTCGGGATGCAGAGAAGAACTTTTCCAAGAACTGCCTCTGCAACACTTCCCAAGATGTGATGCTCTCAGGTGGAAGGTGTTGGGATTGGTGTCTTAATTCTCCCGGAGTCTCATTGTTTGTAATGGTACACATTGTTTGATGAATAAAATAAATGTTATTTCATTTTGGCATTTACTCATATCCAATAAACAAAGCTCCTTGGTTATTTTATGTAAACTTAAGCATGTATATGTGATATACAAGTGAATCATGACTTAAGTGATAACCTAAATAGGTTTGTAGTATAAGGATTAAGGTTGGATGCCTGATCCTGGTGACACTACGGATACGGCCCGCTTTGTAGAGGTTTGCAAGTGTTGTAAACTACTATAGATGGTAGATCCTGACATTCATATGGAGACGTGCAAGTAGGGGTGTCCTATACAAAGAGTTTGTATAAGACCAAGACCAAGACCATGAGATGACTAGACTCTGTATATAACGTCGTTGATACTAGAGACATACATCTCACCTAAATGACCATAGGTGACACGACCTCATTCCTGAGTGTTTTGGGAACTCCTGCCTTTGAGGGCGGTCCTTTGATTAGTATGGGTGAGAGTGGCTATATTCTCAACTCAACATGCCTACCTTTTTGGGGACTTGTCTGATCTGGGAGCTAGGAACTCAATCCATAAGATGAAATTCACTCCTTTCCCAAAGCAGGGATAAGTAGAGAGATTGCTCCCTTAAGTGCTGATTCCAGGGCTTGAACATAGTGGCTACAGCTTCTCTTTGGAAAAGAGAACTCGGTCATAGTAGGATTATGACTTATGTCATTAGAAAGACCAGTGGTACTTAAGAAGTTAGATGTAACTACGGGGGCATAATGGTTATTGGCCCAACTGTACTTACGAGCAATTTGTGAAGGGTTGTCGCACTACTGATTGGTTAAGATGGACACATAATATATTTATGGTAAGGAGAGTTTAGCTATTGGTCTTTGGTGGAGTGTCTGACAGTTAACGGATGGTGGATTCTGTGACTAAAGAGTTTAGTCAGTTATTCACGTACCATTGGAGTTTTGAGCTACAAGTCCATAAGGTCCCCTTGGTAGCTCAATGAATTTAGTTGAGAATCAGTTCTTGGTGTTGATTTGAAATGTTCAAATTGACAAGAGGTAATTCGATTATATATGATATGATCGATATGATGTATGAGATACATCTATTGGAAGATTGATGTAAATGAGATTTACATTAAATACCATAGAATAGAAAAAGAGCTATGGTTTATGTTTCTCATGAGATGAAATATCAAAACTATAGGTTATAAATATAGTATGATAAGTTGGTTCTCAATTATATTTATAATAATATTAATTATTGGATAATTAAATCTTTTTCTCTAATAACCAATTGAGTGGAAGGTTATTGGTGGTTCATGGTAACCGTGAGATAAAAGAAAAATTGTTTTCCTAATTTTAGTAAGTTTTTGTCAAAAAATTGATTTTGAGATTTTCTCTCGAAAAAAGAGTCTCATGGAAGTTGTCAAGTAAATACGGATTTACTAATCGACAACTTGACAAAAGGTAAACGATCGTGTAGTATTTGTAAGAGACAGACACGGAAGTAAGCAATGAGCTAAACGATCGCTTAGCTTTCCCTAGACGATCGCTTAGATTTTGCTAAACGATTGGGCATCGACCTATACGATAGGTTTCAGCCATCTCCCACTTGCTTAATCCTTTACACGATTATTGATTCCTCTGACTTCTACCTCAAACCAAGTTCACACAGAGCCCATCCCCTGGATTCTCACACCGAGAATACCGAGGTAG
This sequence comes from Benincasa hispida, assembly GCF_009727055.1. NCBI lineage: Eukaryota > Viridiplantae > Streptophyta > Magnoliopsida > Cucurbitales > Cucurbitaceae > Benincasa > Benincasa hispida. Next base: position 26,502,683 of record NC_052357.1, read on the forward strand.
CCTTCTTGGTGGTGTCATACTCAACTCGACACCCTGAGGTTCTGTGGAGGCCGTTCGTGCTGTTGAGGTGTTCGTGACCGAGGCGATCGATGAGATTGAGTGTCCGGTGTTCGTGCTGCATAGCGGTTGTATTGTTCAAGCATTTGAGGTTGCAGAATTCGAGCATTCATGATTAAGGAGCGTGGAGACGAGTCTACAAATGTTCATAGTATTTCTCCTTGTTCATTTGTATTTTCATGTTGTAATTTCTGTAATGAATACATAACCGTTTGTTTCGTTTTACGACTGTAATTTGTTAAGTTCATACAGATTGTAATTTTGGAATGATCTTTTTCGCTGCTTATGGAAATCCTTGTGATCGATTTCCTTCAATTGATATCAGAGCCACTCCTTGACATCTCCTTTTAACGAAAAGGGGAATGCCCGCATATTGATTTGCTCTTGAATCACCCCATTCGGTCTCATCCCATCGCACACCACATAGAATTCCTTCAAGTGCTTGTGCAAATCTTCACCTTGTAGACTAGAAAATGCAGGAAGTAAGTGAATTAATGCAAATTTAAGCTTAAAGTTACCTATCGTTTCAGGATAAGCAATGCATTGCGGTTGTTGAGTGAAGTTTGGTGTTGCAAGCTCCCTAAGAGTTTTTTCACATTCAGCTATTATTGGTAAATTTTCAGGAACACTTTCTTCTCTAGATGTGTCTTCAACACGAATATCTATATAAAGCGCAACTTGCTTTCTCTTCTCTCTCCTGATTCTCCTCTCCTCCTTAGAAATTTCTGCAAAATACAACTACCTAGAATCTTTGGGAGTGTGGGTCATGAACCAAAAGAGAAAATCGATTAGCTAGGAAAGCACTACAAGCCTAAAAAATCAAGAAATTCGTTGGCTCCCTAACAACAACACTAATTTTGTAGGTCGTCGAATTCATCGTTGCCTGTAAACCTGTGCTACACAAATGATATTTATATGCATTAAACAAACAACTTATACTAACTAGTAGTATAAATGATAAGTCTGGATCGAACCATATAGAGCCAAATTGGATTCCTCAAAAATTGAAACTAGTAGAAGTAACCAGGGAGGTTTTGTGAAAATTGCGAATTAAAATTGCACAATGTGAAAGAATGTGTAAAAATATCAATTGAACAAAATACTTAGCTTGGGTAGTTTTAGTTTATCTCATTTCTTTTCAATTATATCATAGACTATTCAAAAGATATGTGAGAATTCAAATTACAACTTAGCCTATTGGTTTAGAATCCTAACCGGTAGTCCATAAAAGCAAGTTAATTAAAGGAAAAGGAGAATCGTCAACTAATCAATCAATCAACAACCATTAAGAACTAAGGCAAAGCTAAGCCAAACAATTGATTTCCATCGTCTAACCAATTATTTGATCGAGAATTATCTAAGTTATAAAGTAATGCTTATTAAATGGAGTCCCAATTTAACTTCAAAAACTTACTTAACTCTTGCTTCTAGGTGATGACTATCTAATGATTACAAATTAGGGTCAATCAAAGCAATCACCTATACATGCATAGCTAATTTGTCAGATTATCCCATATAAGACAATTGAATAATAAACACAAGATAAATTTTCATAAAATTCAGAAAAGTCTCATAGAATTACATAACATAGTCTCAAGAATGAATTGGAATGAAAGTAAACTACGAAACCCAAGCTAAGTTCTTACCCTTTAGCCATAAATCATCTTTTAATTCAATACAATGCTCAAAGGGGAAGAAGATTCAGAATTCTGATCAAAAGAAAGGTAAAAACTGAGTAGAAACAAAGTGGCGATCGTGCATTCGAGTATGTGTAACCTAGGCTCGAACTGATCGGTATTTTATAAAATCTATCGCAGCGTCGCAATGCTATGGACAGTGTTGCAACGTTATTCTGCTTCCACGCACTGTTCCAAGTCGTAGCTTGCAGCGCTGCCCTGTTCTTTCACGGAATGGGTAGCTACTGCCTTATAGCGTTGCGACGCTCCGGCTGAGCAGAGAACTTCATTTTTTTGCCCTTCTTTCTTCATTTGTTCAATTTGGCTCCTATCTTTGCCATCTTAATGCCTTTTTGTCCCAAACACTTCATTCAACTGCTTGTACACTCGAGTCCTACAAAAAATTTGTAGGACAATCCCGAATTAAGTAAAGGAAGATAACACATTTTCGATGTTATCATTTCCTCTTAATGAAGATTTTGGTTTCTCCTCGCTTTTGTTAAGTTCTTTGGTTATTTTCCATAAAAGAATATCTTATGTCAAATAGAGTTTGTTATTGTTGAGCTTGGCAGATAATATTTTCTTTAGTTAGATATCTTGTCTCTAACATGGCTGAGTTATTCATTCCTTATCAATGACAGATTTGTTGGGGAGATCGTTTCCTTTTATTCCTGTCGCTGGTGTTGGTCTCTTTTCCTTGTATTGTTTGTATTTATTGGTTGGTTTTAGTGTTTTTAGGATAAGTCATCTTTTGCCTTGATTAGAGTTTTTTTTCGAAAAAAGGTTTTGTATGAAGATTTTATATTGTATAGTGGGCTATCTTCGAGAAAAAGAGCGGTGGTTCTCTGTGAAGCTTGATCTGTTTAAGTAGTTTGCTAGTAGAGTTGTTCAAGACACCAAGTAAGTGGTTATTCGTCTGGCAGGTGAAGAGAAGGTGAGATCATCACTATGACAACAAATTTAGGGGAAGCCTAAATCTACGAATCCATTTAAAGCAGTACTCGTGTTAGGAGGAGGCTAACTTGCTTACTAGTCATTCTGTTATGTGTAAGGTGATTTTATGTAATTTTAGTTGTTGTGTATGTTGTAAAACTAAATTACAAACTAGTGGATTTCTTTTCACTTAGGCAGATAGCTTCCCTGACGTAGGTATAGTTACACTGAACTGAGTTAACAATTCTCTGTATTCTTTCTCTCTCATCTCTCTTTCAATTGTTTTTAGTTTTGTCTATGACATCTTTACAAGCTTGTGACATCATTGTGATTCACCTTTTATTTCAACAGTCATTTTCAATCTTTAATGCTAATGTCTAATATTTATTAAGAAAATTGAAAGATTTATAATGAACTAAGTTTTACTATTTTTTTCATTATTGTTAAAACTAAATTTCAAATTTTACTTCAAAATTATTGTAAATTGATTAAAAGACATTAACAACCAAACAATGAAGTGGATATTTACTGAAAAGTCGATTTTAAAAGTGTAAATATTGTACATAAGAACCAAATGGAAACAAAACCCAAATCTCAAGGGTAAAATTCTAATATGTTGAAAGGGTCTTTTTAAATATAAAAAATTGAACCAAAATATATACAAAATATAGCAAAATTTTAGAACTATCGATGATAGATGCTGATAGACACTAATAGACCTATTAATGTATATAGGGACAAAATGAAATCCAAATGTAAGGACTATAAGTACAACATTTTGAAACTTATGGATTAAATAAAAACTAGACTCGAAATCTAAGGACAAATTCTTTGCTATACAATTATCTTTTCTAAAATACTTCAGTAAATATTTTTAGAAATATTCACACGTACATAGCTGAGAAAAATTAATCAGTGGCAAGTTTTTCTTTTCATTTCTTTTCTTTTTTTTACTTTGAGCTGGAAATTAAAATAATATATGTACATATTTGGTAGATAAAATTTATAATATAATATTCATTTAAATACACATTTTCTAAAATAATAAAAATAATAATATGTGTTTAAGTCTATCTCATAACAAATTGAAAATAAAAATAATATATAATATGTATATTGGAAAAATTGAAAAATAAAGCTAAAAGAAAAATCTTACCTTAGCAAATCATTTGAGGGAAAAGGCTAACTAGATAAATATGATATATGTAATCTAAAAATGAAAAAAAAAAAAGAGATAAATATGATTTATTCAATTTCATCCTCTCTTCAATCTTTGTCAAATGTCAACTAATACATGAAGCATAATAATAAAACATGTCTTATTCCATCAATATTTGGGTCTTTTCATTGGGGAGGGGATCATTTAAATAGATATAATCTGTCTTTTCTTAAATATATAAACATATTTGAAAACATTTATTTATTTTAATAGAACAATTAGAGATGTTGTTTTTAAAAAATCATTACAAATATGATTTTTTAAATGATTAGTTTTGAAGATAATAATAAAAAAAAAAAAGTTCAACTTTAATAGCGAATCAATATATTTTTATTTCATATGACCGTAATTTGTTTAAAAAATCCTTTATTAATTTAGATATTGATAAAATTAATATAAACTCGACTTACTTTAGTGAGAAGAAAAATTTTCATAAATGGTAAAAATGAACTTCAACTTACCTAAAGTTTCTATAATCTATCTCGAGATTAGAGATTCTATTCTTTAACTCTACATGTCAAGTAGAGATAAAAAAGTCGATCTCAAAATAATAAAAATAAATGGGGAAAATATTAATAACTAATTGATGATTTTTTAAAAAAAAAATATTTGTGAAATTGTGCGGAAAAGATATTTTTAGGATATGTGAAGGACATGAAAGGAAGGAAATTAAAGACGAAAGAAAAAAATCTTTGTTATCTTATAAGTAAGAAAATATGACAAATAATTGATTGACCATTTTTAAATAACAATTGAATATGCTTCATACATGTGTATTGTGTATGTTGTATGTAACTAAGCTAGTAGAGAAAGTCATTTATTTAAAAAAGTACAAATGAACTTTGTCTTTTTCTTATAAATTCAATGGTCAAAAACATTGCTTTGTGGGACATTTGAACGGATGATCCAAAAATTGGACCCAAAATGTCAAATGACCCATTTTTAAAAAATAATGTCAATTGACCCTCTGTTGACACATCGCCATACCAAATTACGTAAATTGTCCTTACACTGGCCTCACGAGGTAAATCTCACTCTCACTCTCGCTTGAAATTTCCTGGTTTGATGTGATTGCTCGTCAGTGTACTGTTGATTTGACAAAATGTAACGACGGAAGCCTCAAATCAAATCAATAATACCTAAACACAATACAATGGTGATTTCTTTAAACTCTAAACTCCATTTCAAAAGTGATTACTTCTCTAGTTTTCTACGGTGTTTTGTTGAACGGAGATTTTTCGAACGGGGATTTCCAAGACGAGACTTTCTTAGAAAGGAATAACTTTTTTCAGAAAGGTGAATTATTTTGAGTCTGTTTAATTATTTTTTATGTGTTATTTCTGGAAAGGTAGCATTACGAAATTTTGTATTGGAGAGAGTAAGAAAGAGGAAGAGTATGAGAGAGAGTGAGATTATGAGAGAGAGCGAGATTACGAGAGAGAACGAGATTTTGAGAGAGCGAGATTGAAAGAGCGAGAGCGAGATTTTGAGAGAGAGCGAGAGTACACTTCAATTGTTGTACAGCTTAATGACAAATGTTCTCTTGCTTTGTAGGATGACAGAAAAGTGTCTATTTATTCGATTTGGAGGTGATTGGGATGAGAATGAAAGTTCGTATATTGGGGGACAGTTGAAAGGAATCGTTATGCCCTCTACAGTGAATTATGAAGAACTTAAATCTCGCATTTATAGGGCTACAAAAGTCAGTTCTTCAGAGTTTGATCTTATCTTGAAAGTTAAATATAATATTGAATTTGAAGCCCTTCCACAATGCATAATGGATGATGATGATGTTCACTTCCTTCTTTTGCGAGAAGAGCTTAGTAGACTTCAGATAGCTGTAACGTTGAAGTATAAATAAGACGAAAGGGTTGGAATGGGGTTTGAAAATGTGAGTTATGATTATACGGCTGTGGATAGACAATACGAGGAATCATATCAGTTTCATCGGGAAGAGGATGATATTCCATTGTCTACCAACATTGATATTCCATTATCTACCAACACTGTACCATCAACATTCGATTATATGGATTGTGGTTCTTCAGTGGATGTGGATGTGAATGAGTAACCAGTAGGATTGAATGAAATGGATCGTGATCATGAAGATGTGTGTCGTTCTACAGCAGCTTCAGTGGTTTCACCATCTGTGTCTTCAAGTCATAGGATAGAGTTGATTATGCTTGACACCTCTTCATCTGGGACAGAGGACGTTGAAGTTGGTCAACTATTTTTTAGCAAAAAGGACTTGAAAATGAGATTATCTATTATGTACATCAAAAGAAATTTTGAATTTAAGGTCAGGAAATCAACCAAATCTCTATTCACTGTCAAATGCATTGGGGAGACATGTAAGTGGAACCTTCATGCAGTTAAAATGGAAGGATCTAATATATTCAAGATCACAAAGTATTGCAGTTCGCACACATGTTTCATAGGAATTTTGAATCACGACCATAGATAAGCAACTGCTACGGTTGTTGGCCAACTCATCAAAGATAAGTTCATGGGCATAGGACATATTTATAAACCTTGTCATATCGTTGAGGATATGAGGAGATTATGGCGTGAACATAAGTTATGATAAAGCATGGCGTGCAAGGGAAGCCGCGTATGATCTCACTAGAGGTACTCCAGAATACTCGTACTCCATACTACATGCTTATGGAAAAGCGTTAAAAATAGAGAATCTAGGTATAGTCTTTGATATCGAACTTAAAGATGAGGTACATTTCAAGTATATGTTTATGGCATTAAGGCCTTGTATTAGAGGTTTTTCAAGCTGTCGGCCTTATATTATTGTTGATAGGTTGCACTTGAAAGGAAAATACAAAGGTACCATGTTGGTTGCAATTTCTATGGACGGGAACAATCAATTATACCTACTAGCATATGCTAACATCAATTTCTACCGACGTGTTCTGACACAACCGTCGACATAAATTCACAAATTCTCACCTATTTTTTAATTGAATACCCATCGGTCGACGGTCCTTTGCTTACCATCGGGCTTACTCCACACCTCCCAATGTCTGCTTACACCACTGTCGACATAAATTCCCCATTTTCCATAAATTTTTTTTATTATAATAATGATCACCCGACAGTCTCTCTTTGTACCATCGAGCTAACTCCACAAAACCTGACGATTATTTTCGTATCGTCGGCCTAACCATCACAATTTTCCATAAGTCATTTCATTTATATTTCTTATTTTTTAAAAATCAAACTACGCCCGACGATTGCTCGACCATCGTCGGAAAAAAATTAATTTTACCTGACGGTATTATTTCGACTGTCAAGATAAGAGAAAGATAGCCCGACGATCATGATACCATCAGGATAGCTGAATACACCCAATGGTTAGTTATTAGACCGTTATGATAGGTGCATTATCCTGACGGAAGTAAAGAAACCGTCAGAATAATTTTTTATCTCCACGCCATTGTAGCACCGTTGGGGGAAGTAACATATGTCGACGCTTTTGTCCGCGTCGGGGTAAATTTCGTTTGGAAATAATGAAAACTTTTGTAGTGTTTGATGAGTCAATCTATGAGCATCCTCACATGGACACCGGTGAGAGGCTCAACCTTACTGAGAGCCGATTGACAAGGTCATTGAAGTAATACAAGCTAGAGGGTTTATACACCCAAATTAGATCCAGATTGTTTAGCTCATTATTGTGACTAGCCAAACCTCAAAACTCAATATGGAGTGGGAGCTAATGTTGAATGAACTTGGACATGACGAAACAAAGCAAAAAATCAAGATAAGATTTGATCCAACTTGTTTGGGATTAAAAAAAACGATATCCTTATCCTAAAAGGGTTAAGTTAAACCCTAGGTCAAATTTCTTATAAATACACCATTATGGCTCCATGAGCTATTTACAAACTTTTTAGTTCTCATACTGACTTTGACATTAGAGTTTTTTTTCTTTGTTTTGTAAGTCCTCTTCTATAAATTATAAATTTATCATTGCTATCACGTGAAGACCAGATATTCTTTTCCATATCCAAAATTTGGTATCTAATAACATATATTATTTAAGTTCACAAACATCTAGGTTTGGGGAGATTCTTAAATCTTTGGTCGAAATTATTGCCTTAGTTACTTGAATGATACGTGAGTTTAGATTTGGCAAGCCTAACTAGTCTGTCCATGTTTATATTTGACCTATCTTGTCCACATAATATCACATCTTTTATGTTTGATTGGGCAACATGTCATTGCAAATGTAATCGTGTACATTTTTAGTTAATTAAAATGATATATTTTCATGAAATAAATACCTTATTTGATACTCAATCAAGCATAGTTCAATTAATATAAGAGTGTATTAGAAATTACGAGGTATGTGGTTCGAAACCCCTATCTCAAATATGCTAAAAAAATCTTTCTTTGACTTGTCTTACAAGCTATCATTTTGTTTTAAAAATTCTGAAGGAAAAAAAAGGGACTATAACTAACCTTTTCATTTTTTTTTTTTTTTGAGTTGGATTTCCATTTTTCTTAATTATTATTTACTCTACTATTATATTTTTGGTAATTTTACAGGCGGCTTTTAAAATTAAAATGTGATGGATAATCTTTAGTACCAATACAGAGATAAAGAGATATTATTCTATCTTTTCTAATAAACAGACAAAAGACATGGATAAAATATGTGGTGGATAATTCTTAATACCAATCCTACAGCAAGAGATTTTTTTCTTTTTTAATGTGTTTCGGCAAAATGATTGAATAGAAAAATCCGAATTTATAATCTATTAATCGATGACATGATTTAGCTATATTCATATCGGCATAATAAACGATGATATTTAATTAAAGAAATGACAACTGAAATAAAAATCTAAAAATTAGAAATTAATAAAACAAAAAAAAAATTATTTTTAAATATAGAAAAATAAAACAAAATATTTACAAAATATAACAAAATTTAAAACTATCAATGGTCAGCGTATATCATTGATATTTTTAGAATTTTATTATATATTGTAAATATTTTTTACAGTTTTATCATTTGAAATAATTTCTTATAAAAAACAAGTATAAATCACACTTATTGTCTCCACGAAATTTCAATGTATTTTATGTATGAGTTTTCAAAAGTTATGATTTAACTACTTTATCAAAATAATTATAATTTAGTTTTTTTTTATTAAAGTACGACTTTTAATAATTAATATATATAGATATATCAATTAAAGTTCGAAATATCAAGATCTTGATTTTATATATAGTTAAGTCTCAAAACCTTCCCATTTGACCGTTCGCTTTCTCAGTAGTAAAAGCGCTTCTCTTCACCCCTTTATGATGAAGACCAATCTTCCAAATCAGAAGTATAGGTAAACAATTTCAAATCCCGTGCTAGCTCATTTTCTGGTTGGATAAATCAAAATTGTTTATTTCTCCAAAAAGAAAATCTAATAGCAAATGTTTGAGTTTCGAACTTGGTATTCGTGTTTCAACCCCATTATACTATGAATACTTATGGGGCACTATATAAAGCTACTACTATAAGCAAGTGAATATATATATATATATATATGTGGACTAAATTATTTCAATCTTTGAACGTACCATGGTCATATATATTAAGAAGGTCTTCCTTGTAATTAATTAGGCATTAATATTTTCAATTTTTTTAAACATCAATTTTAATTCATAAATTTAAAAAAGTCTATCCATTTTTAACTTGAACTTGCAATTTTATCGAATTATACCTCAAAATTTCAATTGAAAATCTATTTAAATTTGAAAATCTGTTGATGAAGAAAATATTCATAAGTATATTTAATGAATATAAAATATATGTAAGGTAATTGTATAATAGACCCAATCCCAAACCTCAAAATGGCTTTTTCTGCTTTTTGAAACTTAAAAGAAATTTTGCCTTCTTGCTTACATCATCATCGGTTAAAGTTACAAAATTGTCCTTAATTTTTTCCTCCCATTTTCTTCTTTTCGATTTTTCTTCTTTCATCTATGCCAATCATTCTCCATTTTTCTCTCCATTCGTCGCCAGCCATCAAAATATTGTAAGGTGTCGTTGCTGGCCATCGAAATGTTGCTTGAAACATCAAATGCAATGGAGTGAGAGAGCAAAATGTGAGACAAAGAGAGAGCAATAGGAGACTTAGAGTGAGTGAGAGACAAAAAGATCAAGAGCGAGAGAGAAAGGAGAGACTGAAAGTGAGTGAGAAAGTGAGAAAGAGAGAGCAAAGAGCGAGAGGCCAATCCACATGCATGAGGTTTTATTTTGGTAATTTCACATGAATATAATATCAATAAAGGATAAAAAAAACTCTATTTTTCAAAAAGTAAAATAAATTTCATTTTCCCTCTCATTCATTTGTCAGACCCAACATATGCCCAATATGAACTTATAAATTTAAAAAGATTAATTCTTGTTGAGAGATTTTTTTTAATAGCATAGGCTATCCCGTTTAAATTTTGTATAAGGTTGGATTGCAGGTATTATTGTTGACATGTCAACATTTTCAATGGGTTCAACATTGACATGAGAGATAAATAGAAATTTAATTCTATCTTAAAAAGTCTATGAAGCATACAAAGTTGGCAATTAAATGACACAAATGCGAATATAAAATAAGTAATAAATATTTTAACTAGTTTAAAAATGTAAAAATATTTATGTATTAACATAAATATACACATTTTAAATTTATTTATGTATATATATTTTTAAAAAATATTTTTCGACATTTTTATAAAATTGATATTTCAAAATTTTCAACCACGAACATTCTAAACTTTAGTTGGATCCGGTTAAAATTAGTAAGTTTGAAAAAAAAATATTACATTTTTTCAAATAAATAGGAGTCTTTTTAAATATAAAAAATATTTAAAAATATTTATCCTTTATAATAAAAAATCTAAAAAGTTTTTTTTTGTTACAAAGTCTAAATATATTTTAGATTTTTCTATTGAGAAGAATTTTTCCAGGAATCTGAGTATACAATTATTACTATTTTCAGTGCAATTATTATTTTTCCAACGGGTGTGTCGTGCATCTTATTTCACAGCTGGCTGAAAAGATATTTCATCTTATTTATCACATGTCCTTTGGTTTTTTTCCCTAAAAAAAAGTAACTTTTTTTCCCTTTCAGTAATTGCTCAGATTACATAATTTTCCATCATTCATTGTTTCTCAATTCTTCATCCAAGTGTTATATTTTCCACCAAATAATGACACTTGAGAGGGGATGGGATTTTATTACATCATAAAAAATATATAAAACATATAAAATATCATTAATATGAAAATAAAATAGAAAAATTATTTTAAATAATAAAATTATTGAAAATATTTAGAAATAATAGTAAAATAACACAGTCTATCATATATGATAAATCGTACTAGACTACTATTTGTATCTATCATGATACATATAGATATAAATAATAGTCTATCGTGGTCTATTGCGATATCACATATAGACAATGAATTTTTTTTATATTTTAAAATATTTTAATTCATTTTTTTATATTTGAAAACAATTTTATAAAATAAATAAAAAATATGGTAAGGTTTTACTTTTAAAAATGTTTCTAGAGTGTTTTATGTTTGTACAAGTTTATATTCACAAACATCTCACTTATAATTAGTTACTAATAACCCATAAATTATATATTTTATTAAACTATAAAGTTTCATATCTGATGCTAGAACATGATAAATGTTTTTCTTTCTTTATTTATCTTGATTTAACCATTATTACACTTGAATATATAAATTATTGAGAGTCTTAAAATTTTAGAAGTTTTGCAACTTTTTCATTTCCAGCAATTATAAAAATAACTGTCTTTCAGTTATTTTCTCAACTAAGGGGGAAAATATTGTCTAGTATAATATTACTGTCCTACAATTGAATACTATTCTATTTGGAATTGGCAACATATGACAATTTATGAATTAGGATGTTATGTAGATGATATTTCAAGGTATTGGAAAATATAAATTGGATCCAAATATTTAAATAGACTTTTTTAAGAGTAAAATTGTTGAATCGGATGTCACGAATGTTGCTGCCCCGTGGAAGAATCACTATCCTGAAAGCAAATACGGCGCGACTTCGATGCTAATCGCTTAAGCCGGTTGCTCTCCAAGATTAACGCAACCTCCAAATTCAGGCGTGCACTCGTTGGAAAAAGGACTAGAATTGAAGAGAAGGTTGCTCAAAACAATAGAAATGAAATGCAGAAGGAAGAATAAATTTGTTGTGTGTCATATTCACAAATTTGAACGTGTTTATATAAAGGAGGAGAGGAGGACACCAACGGACGGAATGGAACGAGTGGAAACAGAACGGTCCATTAATGGAAGAAAACCAACGGTTAGAACCTCAACGGTCAGTTAACAGACATAAATCAACGGTCAGAATTTCAACGGACCAATAACGGATAAAAACCCCAACAGATAGAATTCCAAAGGTCAAAAGTCGACAATAATAAACAAAAATAAAAGGATAAGAAATAAAAATTTAATTCTTTTTTCGCCAAGTGCAATTACCCGAATCCGTCCAACCGAATGAATGACAGTGGTGCATGCATGTAGTGAAAGGGTTATACTTCCACCATCAACTCACTTTAGATTCTCATCTAGAATATCTTTGTATTTGTACCCTCTAGACAAATAAAAAACTATACACATGGGACAAAACTTCTCACTCTCCTTTATTTTTTCTATGAACCTAAATCCAAAAATCATTTTCAACCAAAATATGTGGATATCTTATTTTTTGAACTAGTTGAAATATTCATTATTTTTTAGAAAATATAATTGAGGGATATTTTGAGTGAATGAAAAACTAAATATATCATCAAATTGATAAATTTGTGAATAACAAAATATGAACATGTTTTTTTTTTCTTTTCATATGATGTAGAATGAAGAAATAAAATAAGTTCATGATACAAGTTATATGTTATAAGTTATAATTAATTTTAAATTTTCGAATGTATTTGAAATTTCACAAGCTTTGGTAACTTTTCTATCACTTACATTATAGAGGGAGCATTTTTCCAATTATTTCACCAGACTTAGAATAATTTTTTCACTAAATTTTAAGTCTATTTGGATTGATTAGAGAAAAAAAAAATCTTTTTTTTAAAAAAATCATTTTTATTCAGATATTTTTGAAAAAACTTGTTTCAAAAGCTATTTTGACTCATTTTCAGACACTTCAATTCTTTTTCAAAATGACTTATTTTCAAAATTAAACATTTGGAAAGTTAAATCAAACATAACCTTAGTTTATGTTATTTTTTTATTTTTGAAATTTTTATTTAGTCGAAAGCAACTTAAAATATTATATGATACATTTTTTTAGTACAAGGATGTAGACCAAACGCTCCAATCTCTAAAAAGAAAAGATTATGTCAATTATCGTTGAGCTAATTAGCTATTATATAATACATTTAAAGAGTGTTAATTAGGTTATTTTATCAAATGGTCATTGCTAAACATGGATAATTAGATACCTTCCAATCCATTTGATCTTTGTTTTTAGAATTTCTTTGATTCTGCAATTTCGATTAATCATTTAACCTTTTGTTATGAAATTTGAAAAGATTAATGTTTATGGAATATATTCACATTTATTTAAATATTATTTTATGCATTCAACTCCATATTTCCTTCACGCCTAAAAAATATACTTCATATTTCATATTTTTACCTAAAAGAAAAAGAAAAAAAAAAAAATGTATTAGAAAACAGGGATGATAAAGAACAAAGAAAATAAGAATTAGAGAATAAAGTAGAGAGAAAAAATATTATATTTATTGTAATATATATTACAAAGATATCATAATATATTTGTGGAATTTAAAAAAGTATAGGTTACACAATGTCATTCAAATTTTGTAACTCATGGTTTGGTGGTTATAAATTTGTGTTATTTATACATACATTATGAATATCTACTAGTTATTACATATTCTTTTAAGCATGAGCACAAAAAAAATAATTATTTAGGAAAAATTTAATTGTTAAACAGTCCCTAAAGTTAGTTTTTCGTTATTGTAACTAACCTGATATAATTTTATTATTATTATTTTCTTTGAGGTGATATTATTTTTAAATTGTAAGGCTTATGATATTTTGGTGAAATTAATATTTCATTTATTCAATATAGGAAAAAAAAATACTCTTTTGTTTGATAGATTTTGACTCTAATTTTAATTTTTTTCTTTATCTTTCAAAATATTACATTTGTATTCTCGGAAATGAGTTAAAATTTTATTTGATGCATAAGTTTTAAAATAAACATTTTATCCTTTTATTCCCTTGATGCTTCACGTTTGATCTTTGACATTAACTTGTAATTACTTTTTAGGAAAATTTTTAGCGATAGAAAAATGTCAAACTATTTACAGAAATAACAAAAAAAAAATATTTATAGATATTAATAGACTTCTATCAGCGTTTATCAGTAATAGACTTTTATCAATTTCTATCACTGATAGACATTGATAAACTTTTATCAGTATTTATCAAAGAAGATCAAAATTTTACTATTTTGTGTAAATAGTTTCTCTTATTTTTCTATTTTTGAAAATCCTTCTATTTTTAACTAATTTTCATAGTAATGAAAAATTAGTGAAAATTAAACTTAATTAGGATTTATTTAAGGGTTATTTTCAAATATAGAAAGATGAACCACAATATTTATAGATATAACAAAATGTCAATGTCTATTAGTTATAGTTATTTACCACTCAGTGATAGACTTCTATCAGTTTCTATCATTGATAGACATTGATATACTTTTATCAGCATCTATAAAAAAAAAAATTAAAATTCTACTATTTTGTGTAAATAGTTTCTCTTATTTTTCTGATTTTGAAATTTCCTCTATTTTTTTTAACTAATTTTCATAGTAATAAAAAATTAGTGAAAATTAAACTTAATTAAGATTTATTTAAGGGTTATTTTCAAATATAGAAAAATGAACCATAATATTTATAGATATAACAAAATGTCAATGTCTATCAGTTATAGTTATCTAGATACTATCAATGTCTATCAGTGATAGAATGTGACATTTTGTTATATTTGAAAATCTTTTCAGTAGTTTTGTCATTTAAAATAATTTTTTTAGATTCTTTTAAATTAATTAATATAGGAATTTTAACATTAAGCGTCGAAAATGAGTATTTAATAAAAATCAAAGATAAAAGTATAAATCTTGAAATTTAAGGACCAAATAAAAATCAAACTCTTAAACTAGGAAAATTATTATATTTTAAACTTGGTAACCAAGTAGAAACTATACTGAAAACTTAGAGACCAAAAAATTTTTTTTCTTTACCTAAAAAATAATATTTTCCCCTTTTATATATTACCAACCCACGATATATATGTGTTCTTCAACTTCAATTCATCTTTTTCTCCTCCCATTTCCTTTACATGATCTTCCTAAACAAATTTATAAATTAATTTCCCTAAGATAAAACACCACAAAATATATATACATCCCATCAACAATACATATAAAGAAATCTTTTAAAATAAACGGGCAAAATATTGTGTATATCACTGTAAATATAGTCATAATTTCAATTATATCTTCAAATTTCTATAAGTATTAAAATTGAACCCTCAAACTTAAAATAGTTATAGAAACTAGGCTCTAAAAATGATAAAATTCACCTCTCAAATTTTTACGGTCGTCACAATTTCTACAATTGCGTAAGTTTGAAGGCTCACTTTTAATACTTGTAAGTGTTAGATCTCAATTTTTACTATTCAAAGTCCCATACTATAAAAGTGGTTTTTGCAATTCCACTTAAAAAAACACAGTACATAACAGAAAGAGAAAATGGTCAAGACTATTGGAAATTGGAAGAGTATTGAAATGAGTGAATAATCAAGGATGAAACGGAGAATGAGATTGTAAAACATGAAAATAGTGGCAAAAAGAATTTGATCCAAAACACTCAATCCAAATATAAATTTTGAATTATATTATATTACAAACTCATTCAATTACGAATCTCTAATCAACCTATTAAAGATCTACGAAAGATTTAAAATAGTCAATATCAGGACCGTGTTTAATTTCACCACAATCATCTAACCAAACAGCCACATAGAGACCATCAATATATCTATGGAAAACGTGCCATAAAAAAAAAAAAATAGAGATAATTGAGTACTCTTTCTTTTATAAATAAGGCCATCCTTTAATCTACACAAAGGCAAGAAATATCATATCATCAATGGCGATTCCTTTGTCTTCTACCATTGTTTTCCCATTTTCAACTAAATCACAGCTTCTTCCTAACCAAACCCTTTTCTCCATTAATTCGTCTTCAGATTCTCATTGTTCATGGACATTGAGAACTCAACTTCTTCTTCATCAACCATGTTTGGCATTGTCTAAAAGAACCAGGAAAAATGTATTGTCCGCCATATCTACTGACTCGGAAGTATCGACTCGGTCGGCTGAGGCTGAGACTGAGTTGGCCAAGAAATGGAGGGAGATCCATGGAAGTAATGATTGGGTTGACTTGCTTGAACCGATGAATCCTATTCTCCGATCTGAATTAATTAGGTATGTAACCGACTTTTTAAATGTTAGTTTCATAATGATTATTCAAGTCGGATTGGGTAATGATTTTAGTTTTAATTTTTTATTTTTGAAATTTATGCTTTAATTTCATACTACGGTTCTTATATTTTATTTAGGGAACTTCATGTGTTTTTAGAAGTTTTTGAAATTTTTTTTTAATATTTAAAATTTGACTTGATTTTTTAAAATATCGATGGAAGGAGGATGACAAAAGAAAGAAACTTATAAATAAGAGCAGTATTAAACCAAAAATCAAATGTTTAGATCCCGATTTATAATAATTTAGTTTTTGATTTTGAAAATTAAGTTTATAGACATTATTTTCACCTTCAAATTTCTTTCATTGTTATCTATTTTCACCAATGGTTTAAAAAATCAAGTCAAATTATGAAAACTAAAAAAATGTAGCTTTTAAAAATTTGTTTTTGTTTTTTAGATTTGGTTGAAAATCTAACCATTGTATTTAAGAAAAGAGGCAAGTCATTGTGTTAAAATAAAAATAAAATCAACTTAATTTTTAAAAATAGATAACAAAAAATAAAATAATTACCGATCTTAAATGTGAAATTTTTAAATTTGTGTTTCTCATATATATCTATTGAAGGGAATTAATTTTCCGTAGTGGGAGCAAGCAATCACTTGTGTTTTTTTTTTTTTTTTTTTTTTTTTCAAATTTTAATAACAGAAAGTGAGTTTTTAAAATTAAATTACTTTGTTTAGTTGTTAAATTATCTTCAACTTTGAAAACACCCGAAAATAGTAGATAACAAAATTAAGATACCATTGGAGTTTGTGTTTATAAAATTAATTTTTAAATATTAAAAAAAATTTAAAACAAGATAGCCATCAAATAAGGTCAAAAGGACTTTTGAGTGTTAGAAAACAGTTATCAATTATCTTCTTAATTAAAAAAAGAATTATTTATTAAGCATTAAATTCGTTCCAAATAGATCCTTTTATATTTCTTTTTCGAAATTTTTTGTGCCCTTGTGATTCTTAAATTGAGATTTATGTTTTTTATTGAAAATTTGTGTCTATATGCGATTCTTAAAATTTGATTACTCTACTAGATATAAATTTAAAATCTATGTCGAAAAGAAACCTAAATTTTCAATTTTGTGTTAGTAAATCTATGTAATTTAAAAATTTTGAAGAGTGAGAGACTTTAATTTATAATTTTTGAAAGTTCAGAGATCAAACAGATACAAATCTCAATATCAAACCAACTAAATATCTAATTTAATATTTAGTAGTTGATGTTTGTTTAAGAAAAATTATTTCAAATGATAAAACTATTAGAAAATATTTACAAGATATAACAAAATTTTAGAACTATCAGGAATAGACACTGATGTCTATCAAAAATTATAAATATAAATATAAATATTTTATTATTCTATATTTAAAAATGGCCCTTTGTTTAAAGGCACAACCAAATAGGTATAAAAAAAAAAAAGAAAAAAAAAGAAAAATCCTTATACCATCATATATCCCTCTCCTTCCCTTCCCTTCTCCCAATAATTTGGGCATTGCATTATCACAAGTTTTTGAAAGGAGGGAGAGATGGAAGAGGGATGGGCAAGGTAGAATAATAATGACAATAATATGTTAAATTATTTAAGTTTCCAAAATTTTGAACAAGTTCTAGACTATGTCCTTATCATTGGGAAAGTTTCATTTATACCCTCAACTCTTAAAAGTATTTCAAAACAACCCATTGTATGAATTTTCCATTACAATGAAGATGAAAGTGTTGTGACATGATGATAGCTAGTAAACATACATGAATATGTGTGTTTCAATTATGTATTTACTATTTTGAAAGTTTCATTTCAATTCTTAGAATTAAAATTTTGTTCAAAATAATTGCCTTCTTCTATTAGCATGAAAGACAAAAATATACAACAATACATACTGACGTTTGTAGAAAATCATAATGCTTAATAAATGGTCTATTTAGATTGACTTTATAAATACTTAAAAATGTTTTTAAATACTTAGAAAATCAAATCAATCCAAATCAGACCCAGAGTCACATTCGAAAAAAAAATACTTAGCTGCATCCAATCACAAGCTGCCATGTGGAATTTTTTTCTTTTTTAGAATATTTTTAAAACTCTTTTTCTTTTATAATTGAAGGAGGAGAAGATGCATAAAGATGAGTGTAGCTTGAGATGCATCTAAGTAATCACCCATTTAAAATGGTGTGATTTATGGAAGAAATTTTGAAATTAAGATGAATTATTGCTCCTTTGCGTCACGATATCAAAAAAAATCTTGGGGAACCAAAATTTTTAAAAGGATAAAAACCAAGGACAAACAATAAAAGATGTGATGTCCCTCTCACAATTAATGGACAAACATTATTATAGCTATAAACTCTCTCACAAACATATATACTCTTGTGAAACTCTCTCACAAACATATATACTCTTGTGAAACTCTCTCATGACCCATTCTCCTTTGAACTTATTCAATATTAACTTATTTTGTATGTACATCACTATCATTTTGACTAATATTCCTATTATTCCTAATCAACATAATTTGGAATAATGTGACTAATAATTTTCTCTTATCTTGGAGTGCTTTTGGTGATTTAAAAAGAAAATTATTACTCAATAGAAAATAACCTTAAGCTGGGTTCAAGAATAAAATATTATGGTCTATAGATATTTTTAAAAAGTTGTAAAAACAAAAAATTAAAATAAATAAATAAGGACCTTTTTTTTGGTAGGGAATATGAAAAATAGAAATTTGAAAATAATGAATTAAATGAAAATAAAATCGTATTTTATATTTATAGTTATGTGTTTATTAGCAAAATTTAAAAATTAGATTCTAATTTAAACAGTTGTTTTAAATGTGTTTGATATATATATAATATATATATATATATAATATATAATATATATATATATATATATATAATATAGCATATAACTAAATGTAGTTATCCATTAAATATTAGATTGACTATGGAATATTATTAATTAATTTATGAACATGTTTTATGTTAAAAAAATTATATATATTATCTTATATATATTATATATATTTATATTACATTATATAAAATATATTTTAATGTAAAAAAAAATGAATAAATTATAAACATAATATACTTTATTTCTAAATTTTTTTTTATCTCTATTTAATATAATTTTGCATTTAAAAATTCATTATTCAAATTCTATATTTAACGAAAACATAAAAATGTTGTTTTAAAAATTTGCACGGTTTGGATCACATGACCCAAAAACATTTTTGAGAATTGTTTATAAAAAACACACATTTGTTGAATTCAATGAATCTGAAAATATAAAACAGAATCTAGATGACCAACGAAATAGACTTTATATATTTGGTTAAATTATAGATTTGGTACTTATAATTTGAAAAAAAGTTAGAATTCAATCCTTATATATTTAAAAGTTAGAATTTAGTCTAGTTTAATAAAATCTCATAAATAAGTTATATAATGGGATTTTTTTAAAATAAAATAAAATAAAAAATAAATAATTTATAAAATATAGCAAAATTTTAAAACTATCAATGATATTGATAGACATTCATAGAAGTCTATCAGTATTTATCAATGTCTATTATTAATAGTTATAAAATTTTGCTATATCTTGTAAATATTTTCAATAGTTTACCATTTGAAATGATTTCTCTTCTATAATTTTTTATAGATACTTATAGAAAGTCTATTAATATTTATCAGTGTCTATTATTAATAATTCTAAAATTTTGTTATATATGGTAAATATTTTCAACAATTTTATCATTTGAAATAATTTATCTTCTATAATTTGATAAAATCTTTATAAATAATCTTTATGGGTCGGATTTTGTAGATATGGAGAAATGACACAAGCATGTTACGATGCATTTGTGTATGACCCATATTCCAAGTATTGTGGTACCTCAAGATACGCTTTGGAAAGCTTCTTCCAAAGCCTAGGCATGGAAAACCAAGGCTACCAAGTCACTCGCTTCCTTTACGCCACCGGCAATATCCAAATGCCTAATTTATTCATCAAGCCTCGTTGGCCCAAGCTGTGGAGCAAGCATGCCAATTGGATAGGGTATGTGTCTAATGGTATATCAAGTTTTATGTTTCTAACCTCGACATTTACCACTACTCTCTTTTTGTTTTGTTTATTGTGTCTCGTAGGTACGTGTCGGTTTCTGATGATGAGACTTCAAAGCGTTTGGGGAGACGTGACATCGTTATTGCGTGGAGAGGGACAGTGACAAGGCTAGAGTGGGTGGCAGATTTGACAAATTATTTGAATCCTATTTCATCAGGAAAAATTCAATGTCCTGATCCAGCTGTGAAGGTGGAATCTGGGTTTCTGGATTTATATACTGACAAGGAAAATGAGTGCAATTTTTGTAAATTTTCTGCTAGAGAACAAATCTTGGCAGAGATGAAACGACTATTGGAGAAGTTTAAGGATGAGGAAGTGAGCATCACGTTAACTGGTCACAGCCTTGGTAGTGCTTTGGCAATGATAAGTGCGTATGATATTGCCGAAACAGGCTTGAACAAGACAGCAGATGGTCGCGATGTACACATTTCCGTTTTCTCCTTTGCAGGTCCTCGAGTGGGTAACATCCGATTTAGGGAACGACTGAATAACCTAGGCGTAAAGGTAATTCTTTTTTTGTTCTTTCAAGTTATACTTTAAAGAATTAAATAACTTAAACATGTGAAATGTCCTTTAGAGTAAAAGTGAGAGCATACAGACGAAATTGAAAAAAAAAAAAAAACACCAAACCAGACTAAACCAAAACAATTACCACTAATCAGCATAAATTGGTGAATTGGTCTTTGGTGTCAATTTGAGTTGACATTTTTTTGAGTTGAACAATTGCGGAGTGGGGAATTGAACTTACGATCTCTTGGATCGGAGTACATGTCAATACCACTAAGGTAAGTTCACTTTGGTAAATGATAAAAATATTAAATTAAAGTGAAATAGATAATGACATGTATTATCACCCCTTCTCAAATTCCTCAATGCAAATATAGATTGAGTTGCCACTCTATCTTGTCTGCTATCCACTTTATTCTACCATGTCAAGCCAAAACAACTTATGTAGTTTATGATATTCAATGACAATGATTAAATATAGAATCAAAATTCAAAGCTTAAAGACAGCTATAGAGTTTCAGGACCTAAATTAATAATTTTTTTAAATTTTTTTTATTTAATTAAATGAGATCTAAACTTTAATAAACCATAAAATATTTGTGTTTTTAACAAACAGGTATTGAGAGTAGTGAATGTTCATGATATAGTACCAAAATCACCTGGACTTTTCTTCAATGAAAACTTACCACCATGGCTATTGAAGATGATTGAATGGCTTCCATGGACTTACATACACGTTGGTGTTGAGCTCAAATTGGATCACTTGGATTCACCGTATCTACGACGTTCTACCGATGCCGGTTGTTCACATAATTTGGAGGCTCATTTACATCTACTCGCCGGGTAAAAAAAACTTATTCTCTAATGAGAAACAATATCAATTTAAGACCAGTTTGGAATAACTTTTTAACCATTGTCATTCTAAACAAGCCTTTCATCGTGATCTCTATATACCATACGGTTTAAGCTTAGTTTCAATTCGAATGCAGATATCAAGGGAAGGGTATGAAGTTTGAGCTTGCAATTGGGAGAGATCCAGCATTGGTGAATAAATCATGTGATTTCTTAGAAGATAAATATGTGGTTCCACCAATGTGGAGACAAGATGAGAACAAAGGCATGATATATGTTGATGGTCGTTGGGTGTTTGCTGAGAGGGAAAATATTGATGGTCACCCTGAAGATACACATCATCATCTCAAAGAAATAGGGTTGTTTTCGGACAGCAATTAAAATATCTATGTCGATAGAAAAATTTGATCTCTTAATTTTATGGATTTGTCGCAGAGATATTCTTAAAAAAATGTTAATCAAGAAATTTTTACAACTTCTAAAATCCAACGGTTTGTATTTATGCTCATATAGGTGAATTTTTTTAAGGGGAAGTTTATATGTGTTTTTGTATAAAATATTTTGGGTGTTCTTTTAATTTAGTTCCTCTTATTTCAAATGTCTGGATTTAGTCTCTTGCATTTCAAGATTTTTGCAATGGTACCATTTTGCGATGGGTGGATATATTAAATTTGGTGATCATAAAACTTAGGAAAAAAAAAGAGAGAGAGAGAAAGTTATACCCTATTAAAGTATGTATTTATCACAAGTTCTTTACAAGGAGTATATAGAAGTATAAATACTACACTAAAGCCTAAGAATAGAGCCTACAAAATCTCTAACCATATTAAAGACCCTCCAACTAGGACTATGTATACATTCACACCCTCCCTCAAACTTAAGGCGGTTAGGTTGAAATCAGTTTGAGGTTGTTAAGTAGTTGGAGAAAACGACTGGGAGACAAAGCTTTAGTGAAAATGTCGGCAGGTTGCTTAGTGGTGGAAACAAATCATAAAAGTAAAGTTTTACTTAGGAGATGATGACGCACAAAGTGACAATCATTCTCACTATGCTTGGTGCGCTCATGAAAAACATCATTGTGAGCAATCTGAATAGCACTACGATTGTCACAGTGAAGAATAGTTGCAAATGACTGAGGGACGCCCATATCAGCAAGAAGCCAATGAAGCCACAAGAGCTTTGACATAGCATCAGCTAGAGCGCGATATTCAGACTCTGTACTAGAATGGGAAACTACACTATGTTTCTTACTTTGTCAAGAAATGAGAGAGTGACCGAGGTAGAAACAGTAACTAGAGGTGGAACATCGGTTAATAGGATCATCAGCCCAATCAATATGAGAGTAGCTGGACAAACCAGGGAAGACTGGGAAGAGAACTGAAGTCCATGTCCCAAAGTTCCTTTGATATAATGGAGGATACGAAGAACAATAGTAAAATGTATGGTCCGAGGAGCAACCAAGAATTGACTAACAATGTGAACAATATATGCAATGTTAGGACGAGGGACTATCAAATAAATGAGACTGCCAACAAATTAACGATAGAGACTGGCATCCTCAAGTGGAACGCCATCAAATGGAGTCAAGCGAACATTGGAATCGAATGGTGTTGGAGCCGTAGCAGAGTCAATGGTACCAGAGCGCACCAAAAGATCTGAGGCATACTTCGTGTTGGGGTTGATGCCCTAAAGTCTCATGTCCTATAATTTGTAAACAGTATGTACGAACGCTTGTGTTGTTAATATATGATATTTACTTCACATCTTGTATTTTGCTCATTTACTTGTTTTATTTGCTTTACCACAAACCAATAAACATAAAATCCTTGGTTATCTGTATGTGACTCAAGCATGTATGTGCTGACATACAAGTGGATCATGTCTTGAGTGATAACCAAAATGGTCTATAGTATATGGATATAGGAGGGAAACCTTATCCTGGTAACGCTATGGATACGGCTCGCTTTGTGGAATGGTCACAAGTGTTGTGACTTGTCACAGATGGTCTGATCTTGATCATTTGTGTTGGGGACATGCGAGCGGGGGCGTCCTATACAAAGAGTTTGTATAAGACTTGACCACGAAGTGTTAACATCTCGTTATATAACACCATTCATGACAGAGACTTCACTTCACTAGGATGACCATAGGTAACATGACCTCAATCCTGAGTGAGTTGGGAACTCCTACTATTGAGGGTGGTCCTTTGATTTATATGGGTGCGAGTGGCCAAGTCGCCGATTCAAACCTACAATTTTGGGGTTCGTCTGATTTGGGAGCTGGGAACTCAGCTGCACAAGCTGGAATTCACTCCTTCCCCGAGGCAGGGGTAAGTAGATAGATGGCTCCCTTAAGGGCTGATTCTGGGGCTTGAACGATGTGTTGCCACACACCTTTTCTTGGACCGAGAGGTGTTCACACATAGTTGGACTATGTTGTATTGTTCATTAGAGGAATCAGTGGTACTTAAGGAGTGAGATGTAACTGCAGGGGTAAAACGGAAATTTGGCTCAACTGTACTTACGAGCATCTGTGAAGGGTCATCGTACTCATGATTGGTTATATCCGATGGACACAGAAATATATCTGTGGTAAGAAGAGTTCAACTGTTGGTCTTTAGTGGAATGCTTGAAAGTTAACAGATGGTAGATCTCGTGGCTAAAGAGTTTAGTCAACTATTCACGGACCGTTGGAGCTTCGAGCCACAGGTTCATTAGGTCCTCTGGGTAGTTTAGATAAAGTCGAGAACCAATATTTTCGTTAATTTGAAATGTTCAAATTGACAAGAGGAAGTTCGATTATATATGATATAATTGGACTGGTTAATTATATATGATATAATTGGCAAATGTATGAGATATATTATTATGGAGGAAATTAGATATAAATATGATTTGTATCAAGTAGAGGAGAAAAATACTATAGTAGATATGTGATATCAAACTATAGGATATCAATATAATATGATTATATTAATTAATTAATTAATTAGCTGATTAATTATATGATAATTAATCCCTTTTCCACGTTCGGACGTTAGTTAGTTGGTAGCGTTGGTTATTGTAACCGATGGGTTAAAAATGAAAATAGTTTTCATTTTGAATGATACAATTAATATTCATCTTCTGCCTAAAAGATTTCGTGAAACGATCGTCCGAGAACCTATATGATAGTTGCTTCTCTGCCTAAACGATCGTCTACCTCGCGATTTAACTAAACGATTGTATACGTTTTTCCTAAACGATCATTCAGCACTTCCTACACGATCGTGTAGCTCCTCTATGCGATAAGCACTTCCCTATACAATAGCATTGTTTACTCTCCCACTTGCTTATCTCCTACACGACTCGTTTCCTCCATCCTCTACCAAATTCACCAAAGCCTACCCTTTGGGTTTTCATTCCGAGAATACCCGGGGTTCATTAGTTGTGGTGTCGTCCCCGTTGCGGCATTCGTGTTGGCGTTGATCGTGCTGTTACAGTCGACGTTCCCCTCGGGTCTTGGTATATCTCTTGGAGGGTTTCCACTGTGTTGGAGTTCTAGAGTGTGAAAATAGTCTTCAACTGGTATGAAACTCTATCCCTTATGATTTTGTTTGTTCTTAGCATGCCGATAATTAGGTTTATTTGCATAATTGTATGTGATGAATGTATATTGTTATATTTCGGTCACGGTAAGATTGAAGCGATCCGAAGCACTCATGAAACTCATCGGTATGAGATCCTTCACTTCGCTTGAGACAACGAATAACCAGCAAAGCTTAATGATACTTCAAGGCCAAGAAAGTAAGTCAGTGAGCCCAAATCCTTCATCTCAAAGTGTTCACCAAGGTAGTGTTATAGATTAGAAACTGTTGGGGTTGATGCCCTAAAGTCTCATGTCCTGTAGTTTGTAAACAGTATGTACAAATGCTTGTGTTGTTAATATATGATATTTACTTCACATCTTGTATTTTGCTCAGTTACTTGTTTTATTTTCTTTACAACGAACCAATAAACATAAAATTTATGGTTATTTGTATGTGACTCAAGCATGTATGTGGTGACATACAAGTGAATCATGTCTTGAGTGATAACCAAAATAGTATGTAGTATATGGATAAATGAGGGAAACCTTAGTGTTATGGACGTGACCCGCTTTGTGGAATGGTTACAAGTGTTGTGACTTGTCACAGATGGTCTGATCCTAATCATTCATGTTGGGGACATGCAAGCGGGGGTGTCCTATACAAAGAGTTTGTATAAGACTTGACCACGAAGTGTTAATGTCTCATTATATAACACCGTTCATGACAGAGACTTCACTTCACTAGGATGACCTAGGTAACACGACCTCAATCCTGAGTGAGTTGGGAACTCCTGCCATTGATGGTAGTCCTTTGATTTGCATGGGTGTGAGTGGCCAGTTCGCCGATTCAAACCTACTATTTTGGGGATTCGTCTGATTTGGGAGCTGGGAACTCAGCTACACAAGATGGAATTCACTCCTTCCCCGAGGTAAGGGTAAGTAGATAGATAGCTCCCTTAAGGTTGATTCCGAGGCTTGAACCATGTGGCGCCACATACCTTCTCTTGGCCCGAGAGGTGTTCACACATAGTTGGACTATGTTGTACTGTTCATTAGAGGAATCAGTGGTACTTAAGGAGTGAGATGTAACTGAAGAGGCATAATAGTAATTTGGCCCAGTTGTACTTACGAGCATCTGTGAAGGGTCATTGGTACTCATGATTGGTTATATCCGATGGACACAGAAATATATCTGTGGTAAGAAGAGTTCAGCTGTTGGTCTTTAGTGGAATGCTTGAAAGTTAACAGATGGTAGATCTTGTGGCTAAAGAGTTTAGTCAACTATTCACGGACCGTTGGAGCTTCGAGCCACAGGTCCATTAGGTCTCTTAGGTAGCTTGGATAAAGTTGAGAACCAATATTTGAGTTTATTTGAAATGTTCAAATTGACAAGAGTAAGTTCGATTATATATGATATAATTTTACTGGTAAATTATATATGATATAATTGACTGAATGTATGAGATACATTATTTTGGAGAAAATTAGTTATAAATATGATTTATATCAAGTAAAGGAGAAAGTACTATAGTAGATATGTGATATCAAATATAGGATAAAATATAATATGATTATATTTATTAATTAATTAATTGGTTAATTATATGATAATTAAACCAATTTTCACATTTGGACGTGGGTTAGTGGGAATGAGTCGGTTATTGTAACCGATGAAATAAAAATGAAATGGTTTCATTTTTTGAATCAATCATTTGATTGCCCTTTCAATCGCCTAAAAGATTTCGAGAGCGTGCGTTGGTGAACATTCTAAGCGATCAGTTAAGAAAATCAAGAGATTATACGATAGCTCTTCTCCGCCTAAACGATCGTCTACCTCGTGCTAAACGATCACACACTGTCGCCTACATGATCAGATAGCTTCTCTAAATGATCGTATAGTATGCCGGTTTTACTAAACGATCATGTACCTTTTCCTAAACGATCGTTCAATAAATACTACATGATCGTGTAGCTCCTCCTAAACGATAAGCATCTCTGCTATGTGACAGCGGCGTTTTCCCTTCCACTTGCTTATCGCCTACACGATTTGTGTTTCCTCTTTCCTCTACCTAATTCACCAAAGCTCACCCTTTGGGTTTTCACTCCGAGAATACCAGAGGCTCTTTAGTGGTGGTGTCGTCCCCACGACATTCGTGTTGCAATTGTTGATGCTGCTGTTGGGCATTGGTAGATCGCGTGGAGGTTTTTGTTGCGGTGAGTTCTAGAGTTTCGAAGACGGTCTTCAACTAGTATGGAACTCTCATCTTGTTATATCTTTGTCTTAGCATGCCGTTAATTAAGATTTGTATGCATAACTATATATGTTGAATGTATATTGATGTATTTTGGTCACTGTGAGATCGGAGTGATCCGAACGCGCTCATGGAACTCTTAAATATGAGATCCTTCAATTGATATCAGAGCCAAGTTGTGATACTCCGATTTCATCTATTGCAATGAAATAAGATTTACATTCATGGTGGGTGCATTTTTACGCTGTTTAATGGTTAAACTTCTTGTGGATGTACGAATTAATGGATGTTTTCGGGAGGATTAGCCTCGGTTTGATTTAAATCCTTTTACATTTGCGATTGTTGTAAAGGCCCCTGCGTTTTTTGGCATTAATAATCGTTATCAAGTCTGTATTCAAAGTTTGTTTGAAGTTTTAAGTCGTTCGTCGAAGAAGCAGATCTGTGTAAGCGTTGCATAAGAGTGGTATGCGATATGGGCAAGCGTTGCAGTTCTTCAAAGAAGGAGGCGATCTAGGGTTAATCGCATCGTACATAAGATGTTCTACGCGATTGCTGTTGATCGCATCGTAAAGATGAAGGAGTACGTGAACGCTATTGAACGCATCGGTTAAACGATGGGGTATGTAACAAAAGTTGATCATATCGTTATGATGATCGGGTACACAATCGCTAAGTATCGCGTCGTGTAGACGATGAGGTGCTTGCGGATCGCTTAACGCACAGGCGCACTAGACCATCATTTAGGTCAACAAGCTTCATCGCTTAGTAACTGACTATACGATTGCTTAGCATCACAAGGTAAGTCGTTTACCTTGTTGCACGCATCGTGTAGACGATGAAATGCTCGCGGATCGCTTAACGCGCAGGCGCGCTAGACGATCGTTTAGGTCAACAAACTTCATCGCTTAGTAACTGACTAAGCGATCGCTTAGCATCGCAAGGTAAATCGTTTATCTGGTTGCATGCATTGTGTAGACGATGAGATGCTCACATATCGTCTAAATAACACGTGCTAGAAGATCGTTTAGACCAGCAAGCTTCATCATTTAGTGAACTGACTAAACGATTGCTTAGTAACGCGAGGTAAATCGTTTACCTATCGTCGCACTACACGATCGTATAGACGATTAGGCTTCGTAGCCTCGTTGTTGTCTATGCGATCGTTTACTTATGCTTTTATCGTTTAGTCGCACTGAACGATCGTCTACCTACTGAAGTTTACTACACGATGAAGACCTCTTGGCAGTTCAAGATCTAGTTCGCTAATGAACTGGTTTGCTCGATGAAAAATGTAATAGATAGGATTTTTTCATTCCAATTTTTTGTAAAGGCTCATCCTGGTCCATTAATCCTTTATTTATTACATGCATCATCTCTTTATTGTAATTGTTATAATTTAGAGAAGCATGATTTAATTATGTCAGAGCATGCTCGTGCATCATATGATATAAGAGTTATATTTATATATGCATAAAAAGCATTGACATGCATCATCTTTATATTATAATTGTTATAGTATGAGGGTGAATGATAGCATGTTTGCTTGGTTGTTACGTGTTATATAAAAGTTATGTATAGTAATGACCGGACATTGCATGAAGTATAATACATAGGTTATTTTATAAATATTATAAATGCCTCTTTGTGCACAATGATTTTAGTTGTTTCTTTTTAAAAGTTAAAGAGGAATTAGAACTAAAAGAAGAAAGAAATGCATGCTCACTTAGGTTTAATTCATGGTTTTAAAGTGTTTAAAACTTGGATCACATAGACTTAAGATCACGGTTCTAAGTCGATTAGCAACCCTAAGCTTTAATATTTTAATGAGTTTAATAGGATTAAATTGGTTAATAAAAGATTAAAGTGTAGCAAGTCTATCTATAAGGGACCTTTTTTCAAAGGCGAGTTCTGCTAGGCTAAGGTATTTAAGTTAACGGAAACGTAACACCGCTACTTGGGAACTTACCTGGAAAGGTAAATTAGATAGATTTAATGCATGCATGCAAGTTAAAGACAGTCCATTAAAGTGTTTAAATGTGATTACTTGAACTTGTTCATATTTCATAGATAAATGTTGTTTATGAATAGAGTTTAAAAAGACGACTTAGACTAAAATCAATAGCCAAATTGTCTAAGTTAATGAATCCATAGGTAGAACATTCAGTGGGAGGTACTTGGGGCATAAGATGCTCTACTTAAAACTTTCACATTTCTCCTAAATAGTTCACACCATGAGATCTATCCTCGGCCTCGCGGCATCTTTGGCGTGCCTCTCCAACGGATGGTGTTTGGGTAGGTCAATATCAAGGTGGATGGAGAGACGGTTCATAGTAAGTGGGAGCGCAAAGTGCGACAACATATCTCTTGGTCTCCCTCGTTAGGTTGAATAAAGTTATTGTGCATCGCCTCGAGGCACCCTAGGAGTGTCCCCCTAAAGGATGGTAGTTTTGCATGTTTCTGTATTTGATCTCCTGTAAGAGGATAAAGTAACTTAGTCTCTTGTCCAAATCTACTTCTTCCCTACGGTGGGCTCATTAGGGTGGGACACTGGCACCGAAAGCGCGAGGTTACGCTTATGCGGAATAGTTAAAGGTTAATAATTCTAGACCCAAAAATGGTGGCTGTTAGGTTCAGTTCCAAGAGTTGGTTCTGCCTAATGGTTGAGAATGTCTCATCCCAACGAAGGGGCAACTGATCACCCTACCAGTGGCGTTTGTCCTGCCTCACTGGGGCATCATTGCAAAATAGAAGTCTATAACTTAGGGTACTTGAAACTGTTTTGCAAAACTGATTGGTTTAAAAGTGGTTTAGGAAAATCTAATAAAGTTTTGTTCGTATTTTCAACAATTCAAAATGGCAACCACCACATTAGCATTGCTAAGCACCGAAAAACTTACT
Organism: Benincasa hispida; assembly: GCF_009727055.1. Classification (NCBI taxonomy): domain Eukaryota; kingdom Viridiplantae; phylum Streptophyta; class Magnoliopsida; order Cucurbitales; family Cucurbitaceae; genus Benincasa; species Benincasa hispida. Next base: position 26,533,406 of record NC_052357.1, read on the forward strand.
AGCGATAATTTCGCAACATGGAGACATATGATCATGACGATCTTGATCATCAAGGATCTAATGTTCACTCGAACGGTTTGAGGCTTGTCCTCCTATTCCAGCTTCTAATGTTGCTTGAAATGTTCGGGAGGCATATGAGCAATGGACAAGGGCAAATGAGAAGGCCCGAGCCTACATCTTGGTAAGTATTTCTAAAGTCTTGGCCAAGAAACATGAGCCTATGGTCTCAACGCATGAGATCATGGAGTCCTTGCAGGGGATGTTTAGACAACCGTCTGAACAGTTTATGCATGAGGCTCTTAGATACATATTCAACTCCAAAATGGAAGAAGGCACCTCTGTTCGTGAACATGTGCTAAACATGATGCCACTTTAATGTGGCAGAGTTGAATGGGTCTACCATCGATGAGGGCAGCCAGGTTAGCATAATCCTGCATTCTTTGCCGGAGAGCTTCTCGCACTTTGTTAGCAATGTGATTCTTAACAAAGTGAAATGTAACCTTACAACTCTCCACAACGAGTTGCAGACATACCAATTTTTAATGAAAAATAAGGAAAAGCAGAAGCGTGAGGAATGTTGCTTCATCCTCCAGGACGTTCCATAGAGGTTCGACCTCAGGAATGAAGTCTGCACCTTCTGCTTCTAACTCTGCAAAGGGGAAGAAGAAGAAGGGTGGTAAAGGAAAAAGGGAAGACACCTGCTAACCCACCGCCTGTCGCCCCAAGTAGGTGTTCACCAGTTGCTAAGGAAAAGTATTTCCACTGCAACCAAGATGGACATTGAAAGAGGAACTGTCCTCGATATCTGAAAAAGAAGAAAGAAGCCAAGGCTAAGGCCAAGGCCGATAAAGGGTAATGTGATTTACTTGTGCTTGAAACTTGTTTGGTGGAGAATGATGATTCTGTCTGGATAATTGATTCAGGCGCCACTAACCATGTTTTTTCTTCTTTTCAGGGGATTAGATCTTGNAAACTTGTTTGGTGGAGAATGATGATTCTGTCTGGATAATTGATTCAGGCGCCACTAACCATGTTTTTTCTTCTTTTCAGGGGATTAGATCTTGGCGACAGCTAGAAGCTGGTGAGATGACGATGCGAGTAGGCACCGGACACGTCGTTTCAGCTGTGGTAGTGGGGGGATTCCAGTTAGCTTTACAAAATAGGTTTCTTATTTTAAATGATGTATATATTGTTCTTGAACTAAAAAGAAACCTTATTTCTGTAAAGTGTTTATTGCAATGTAAATATACTATCTCTTTAATGTGGATAAAGCGTTTATTCATAAAGATGGTGTTTTTATTTGCATAGCAAATATGGAATCAAATTTATATGTGCTAAGGTTTTTAGCCATTAATTCCTTCCATAATACTGAATTATTCAGAATTGCCGTAACTCAATCAAAACGCCAACGAATTTCTCTAAAAGAAAATGCAGTGTATATATATTTCCTTGTTAGACATGGTTTGCTCGATGATGAGTTACACTTCTTTACCGGACTCGTTTTGGGGTTTCGAGTGGAGACTGCAGTGTATATATACTCAACTGTGTTCCCTTTAAGAGTATTGCAAGAACACTTATGGAGTTGTGTAACGGGTATAAAGCTAGTTTACGCCACTTTCGCATTTGGGGTTCCCCTGCACATGTGCTTGAGGCTAATCCCAAGAAGTTGGAACCACGGTCGAGGTTATGTCTCTTTATAAGCTACACCATAGGTACACAAGGGGGTTATTTTTATGATCTGACTGAAAATAGGGTGTTTGTTTCAACAAGTACTACTTTCCTAGTGGAGGATCATATAAGAGAGCACAGTTCACAAAGTAAAGTCATGTTGTGTGAGCTTTCCAATGAAACTACAGAAACTTCAACAAGAGTTATTGAAGAGCCTGATACATCAGCAAGGGTTGTTGATGGGAGTTCATCTAGTAGGTCGGTTCCACCTCAAGAGTTGAGGAAACCTCGATGTAGTGGGAGGGTTGCGAACCCACCCGTTCGCTATCTGGGTTTCATGGAAATCCTTGCTATGGTAGCAGATGGTGACGTCGAGGATCCGTTGTCTTATAAGAAGGTAATGGAGGATGTTGATCGGGATGAATGGATCTATAAGAAGATAATCAACGCTTTAGTAGTCTTCTTAGCGTTATACATAGACGATATCCTACTCCTTGGGAATGATGTAGGTCTACTAACTGCGGTTAAGAACTGGCTAGCGACCCAATTCCAAATGAAAGGTTTGGGAAAGGAACCTTTCTTTTGGGATCGTAAGAACAAAGTGCTAGCACTGTCTCAGGCATTGTACATTGACAAGTTGTTGCTCAAGTACTCAATGCAAGACTCTAGGAGAGGCCTACTGCCATTTAGACATGCAGTCACTTTGTCTAAGGAAATGTGTCTTAAGACGCCTCAAGAGGTTGAGTAGATGAGACGGATCAGTCTAAACCAGGCCATTTTAATGTTGCTGACCTGTTTATGAAGGCTCTCACAGCTACAGTGTTTGAGGGTCACCAACAGAGCATGGGTCTACAGGATCGCCTGCGGTTAGACTAGGGCAAGTGGGAGATTTTCTTGTACTTTGCTTTTATGCCCTAATTTATTGTTTTTACTAAGTTTTTTGTACACCCCACTTCGCTTTAGGACAAGTGGGATATTGTTGGGGTTGATGCCCTAAAGTCTCGTGTCCTGTAGTTTGTAAACAGTATGTACAAACGCTTGTGTTGTTAATATATGATATTTACTTCACATCTTGTATTTTGCTAAGTTACTTGTTTTATTTTCTTTACAACGAACCAATAAACATTAAATTTCTGGTTATTTGTATGTGACTCAAGCATGTATGTGGTGACATACAAGTGAATCATGTCTTGAGTGATAACCAAAATGGTATGTAGTATATGGATAAAGGAGGGAAACCTTATCCATGTAACGCTACGGACGCGACCCGCTTTGTGGAATGGTCATAAGTGTTGTGACTTGTTATAGATGGTCTGATTTTGATCATTCGTGTTAGGGACATGCGAGCGAGGGCATCCTATACAAAGAGTTTGTATAAAACTTGACCACGAAGTGTTAATGTCTCGTTATATAACACCGTTCATGATAGATACTTTACTTCACTAGGATGACCATAGGTAACATGACCTCAATCCTAAGTGAGTTGGGAACTCCTGCCATTGAGGGCAGTTCTTTGATTTGCATGGGTGCAAGTGGCCAGTTTGCCAATTCAAACCTACCATTTTAAGGATTCGTCTGATTTGGGAGCTGGGAATTCAGCTACACGAGATGGAATACACTCCTTCCCCGAGGTAGGGGTAAGTAAACAGATAGCTCCCTTAAGGGCTGATTCCGGGGCTTGAACAATGTGGCACCACACACCTTCTTTTGGCTCGAGAGGTGTTCATACATAGTTGGACTATGTAGTATTATTCAATAGAGGAATCAGTGGTACTTAAGGAGTGAGATGTAACTGCAGGGACATAATGATAATTTGGCCAAGTTGTACTTACGAGCATCTGTGAAGGCATTGTACTCATGATTGGTTATATCCGATTGACACAAAAATATATCTGTGGTAAGAAGAGTTCAACTGTTGGTCTTTAGTGGAATGCCTGACAGTTAACGGATGGTGGATCTCGTGGCTAAAGAGTTTAGTTAGCTATTCACGTACTATTGGAGCTTCGAGCCATAGGTCCATTATTTCCCCTGGGTAGCTTGGATAAAGTTTATAACCAGTGTTTGGGTTAATTTGAAATGTTCAAATTGACAAGAGGAAGTTCAATTATATATGATATAATTGAACTGGTTAATTATATATGATATAATTGGCTAAATGTATGAGATACATTATTTTGGAAGAAATTAGATATAAATATGATTTATATCAAATTCACCAAAGCCCACCCCTTGGGTTTTCACTCCGAGAATATCCGGGGCTCTTTAGTGGTGGTATCGTCCCCACGACATTTTTGTTCTCGGTCGTTTGTGCTGCAATTGTTGACGCTACTGCTGGACATTGGTAGATCACGAGGAGGCTTCCGCTGCGGTAAGTTCTGGAGTTTCAAAGACGGTCTTCAACTGGTATGGAACTCTTATCTTGTTATATCTTTGTCTTAGCATGCCATTAATTATGATTTGTTTGCATAACTGTATGTATTGAATGTATATTGATGTATTTCGGTCATTGTAAGATCGGAGCAATTCGAACGCGCTCATGGAACTCTTAGATATGAGATCCTTCAGAAATAGCTTGAAGATCATCCTCAGTAATAATCATATCATCAACATATAGGAGAAGAAAAACAATACCATGAGTTGTCTATAGTGTAAATATTGTTGTGTTATAAGGATTGGATGTATATCCAAGTTGAGTGATGATGGAACTAAAAGTTGCAAACCAAGCTCGAAGGGCTTATTTCAAACCATACAATGCTTGACGAAGGAGACATGCCTTCTAGGATGGAAAAGAGACACTTGAGGATGGTTGTGTGTACACTTCATTAAATAAGACTCCATTAAGAAAGGCATTCTTGACATCCATTTGAACAAGTGGCCAATGTTTGGCTACAACAACTACTAAGAGACATCAAACAGATGTCATTCGTGCCACAGGTGCAAAGGCATCTTCAAAATCGACCTCATACTCCTGAGAATACCTTTTGCCACTAACCAAGCTTTATAACGCTCAATGGGCTTTTTACCGACTTGAACCAATGGGCTTTTTACCAGGGGGTAAATCAACGTATTCTCATGTGTGCATCTTGTCTAGAGTCAGAAGTTCTTCTCTCATAGCTTGCTGCCACAGGGGATTAGTATTTTCCTCATGAAAAAAGGTAGGTTGAACGAAGGAACTGATAGTAGAAAAACAGTGAAAATCTCGAAGATGAGTAAGAAGTGCCCTTACCCTAGTGGAGCGTCAAACAAGAGAAGCAGAGTCATCAGGTTAGTTTCCACATATGAGATAGAAGGCTGATCACGATCAACATAGACTGGCACATATTGTTCAAACTCAACTTTAGAGGAGGATGTAAAGGAAGGGAAAAGATCAAAAGCATCGTTAGGAATATGAGGGAGAAGACTCAAGGGAGAATCATGAAAGGTTTAAAGACTAGAGAACATAGTGTGTTCCCAAAAGGTGACATGCCGAGAGATGCGCAATCTGTTAGAAAGAGGATCCCGACAACGAAAAACTTTGTGTTCAGTTCCATAGCCAAGGAAGCAACAGAGACATGCACACAGTTCCAATTTGGTATGTTCATGGGGGTAAAGAAGTACCAAACTGCACAACCAAAGACCTGGAGGTTAGAGTAATAAGAAGGAGTACCATAAAAGCGTTCAAACAAAGAAGCATTTTGAAGAATCGAGGAAGGAAGGTGATTAATTGTGTAGATAGAGGTAAGCGCAGCTTCACCCCAAAATTTTACAGGGTAGGAGGCAGACAGAAGTTAGGTTCGGACAGAGTCCAGAAGGTGACGATGTTTCTATTCCGCTTGCCCTTTATGTTGAGAGGTATAGGGACAAGATTATTGAACAAAAGTGCCCTGTTGGATGAGAAAGGAAAGGAGACTAGATTTCTTATATTCCAAGGCATTATCTGTATGCAGAACCTTGATTTTGCGAGAGAATTGGGTGTGAACCTTATCAGCAAAATCAATATATATTTGAGACAGGGAAGAACGATGTTTAAGAAAATATATCCAGGTAAACTGAGAGTAATCATCAATGAACAAGACAAAATAACGATACCCATTGACAATGGAGATAGGAGCAGATCCTTAAATATAAAGATGAACTAAGTCAAACGGTTGATCACTTATAAAACTGGACTGGGAAAAAGATAATGCATGTTATCTTGCAAGTTTGTAATTCAAACATCAAAAGACACAAATTTGAAGATATTATTCAAATTTTTATTAGAGATTAAATGATGGAGTTTTTCAGAAGAGACATGACCAAGACGGAGATGCCACTGATATATAGCAGAGTCAGTAACAGCAGCAGAAAGAGAACAAACAGAAAGATAAAGCGATGTGAGTTCAAACAATCTTCCCACTTTGTGACCTGTACCAACTGTTTGTCCCGTTTGCGGATCTTGAACCTGACACCCAATAGAAGAAAAAGACATAGTTAAACTAAGATCACACAATTGCTTGATAGAAACAAGGTTAAAGGTCATATTTGGAACACAATAAGGATTAGAAAGTTACAACATGGAAGTGTTAATGGAGCCAGCATGAGATATAGTCATACTGAAGGAACTCTGTTTACAGAGAACCTTTAAGCAGAAGCGGATCGTCCAAATCCTATTGTGAATGAACTCATACATTTACAGTAATACAAAACAGTTTATGCATCAAACTTAAATTATAACATGCTCTGAAATAAAAAAAAAAGATTAAGAGACTATACCTTTGAAGAACCCTTCTTCAAGATAACCCTTCGATAGTACTCGTTCACGAATGTAGCCAAAAATTCTCGAGCTCCCTCGAACAAGTAGTAACTTGATCCTCGAACCAAATAGGACACTACCACTTGGATATCTTGGTATTCTTAATGTGAGAATCCAGAAGTGGTGGGCTTTGGCTAATTTTTGTTAGAGAGAACGTTTAGTGTTTGGAGGAAGAAGACGATCGAGTAGACGAACAAGGGCAATCATGTAGATGATGAAGTCTATCGCATAGACAATGTAACTCGATCATTTGGATATTGAAATTATCGTATAGTCTCTCAATTGTTAATCACGTCTATCTAATTAATTAGAAAACCATTTTTCTTTTTATCCCACTTTTTCCATAAAACCAAATAACTACCCACTAAGGGTGGTTATTCAGAAAAAGGAGTTATTATCATATAATTAATAAATTATAAATAAATATGGTAACTAACTTATCATACTATATTTATAACCTATAGTTTTAATATTGCATCACATACAATATATAAACCATAATTCTTTTTCTTTATTTTATGGCATTTAATATAAATCATATTTATATTAAATTTACTAACTACGAATCTAATTCATAGAAAATATATTTGAATCATATTCAAATATTAGTTCCTCCAATTAAACAATAATGTATCAAATATATTATATCAATTATATCATATATAATTTAATTAATTTAATTATATCATATATAATCAAATTCCCTCTTATTAATTTGGACATTTCAAATTAAACCAAAAACTGATTCTCAATTTAAATCCATTGAACTACCAAGGGAACCTTAAGGACCTGTAGCTTGAAGCTTCAACGGTACGTGAATAACTGACTAAACTCTTAAATCACATTATCCACCATCCGTTAACTGCCGAGCACTCCACTAAAAACTGACAGCTACATTCTTCGCACTACAAATATATTTCTATGTCCATTGGATATAACCAATCAATAGTAAGATGACCCTTCACAATCGCTTGTAAGTACTGCTATGCTAAATTTCCGTTTTGCCCCTATAATTACATCTAACTCCTTAAGTACCATTGATTCCTCTAATGAACAATAGATCATAGTACCACTATCACTAAATCCCACTCAGGCCAAGAGAGGGTGTGGCGCCACGTTGTTCAAGACCTAGAATCAGCCCTTAAGGGAACAATTTATCTACTTACCCCTACTTTGGGGACGGAGTGAATTCCATCTTATATAGCTAGTTTCCAGCTCCCCAATCAAACGAATCCTCAAAATGGTAGGCTTGTTGAGTTGGCGATCTGGCCAATCTCACCCATTAAATCAAAGGGCCATCCTCATAGGCAAGAGTACACAACTTACTTACTTAGGATTAAGGTCTCATGACATTCTGAAAATGGAGATGGGTTTAAAGAAAACATGAATGTTTGAGGAAAGTTTGCATTTATTCTTTGAAAAATATTTAGTTATTATGTGAAGGGTTGTGTACTATGTGTGGTTATCCTAGTGAAATGAAAGTCTCAATTATGAACGGCGCATTATAACGAGACTAACACCTAGAAAGTGGGTCATACTCGTAGTGTCACTAGGATAAGGTACCCAACCTTATCCATATACTACAAACCATTTATAGGTTATTACTTAAACACAATGTCTCCATATACATGTTTAACTTACAACGATAACCATGGATCTTAGTTTATTGGTTTGTGGTTAATGCAAGTAAAATATCATATATTTCATAGACAATGTGAATAAAATATCATATATTATAAATCACTGAGTGTTTGTTCATACAAGTGCTTACAAAATATAGGATCCTACGAGATTTAGGGCATCAACCCCAACACATACAACTTCCATCAGCATCGTAGATGGGAGAAAGATATTTGGTAGGAGTGGGTGTAATTAAAATAGAAAAATCAAACGTCATATGGTTGCTACAAGTGGAATCAAGAAGCCACCTATTACCTAGGGAGACTGCAAGCATGAAGGAATTGAATGAAATCACCTGTTTAAGCAAGTCTTGTAAGTCGGGCATTTGAAAAGTAGGTAGAGAAGGTTCAGAATCAGCAGAGGAGACAACAACAATGACAAAAGTAGAGCTAGGACCAGGTTTAGAGTCTTGAAGTATGTCCCGACGGTCGCGGTGCTCATGTAGGGCAGTTGTCCAGAATATGACCTCATTTGTGATAGTATCTGGACTCGACTTTTGGACAGTTAGTAAACTTATGCCTAGTAAGCTTGCAGTTTTTACAGAAGGTAGCTCCAGAAGTACCAGACAAATGAGTGCTTGCGAGGACAACTTCAAATTGCTTGGAAGAAGTGATACCAAGTAGTTTTTCTTCAAACAAAATTTCCTAGATTGATGCATCTAGTGACAGGAAGGGACTATGATGTAGCAAAGTAGCACAGATCGACTCATATTGTGTCCAAATTGGTTGAAGCGTGGCCAAATAATCATTAACAGAGTGCCTTGTCTCCTGATTAAGATTAACAAGAGTGTTGTGCAGTTGATAATAGTGAGCTAACCCAATGGACTAGCCAGGTAGATAGGAAATCACACAAACTCTTGGCATCATCAAACACATAAAACTGAACGTGAATGGCCGGTATAAATGTGTTTTTGAGTCAAGTGATGATCTGATGGTTTTTTGTTGTCCTAATCCTCTAATCGGTCAATGAATTTAGTTATATCCTCAATGGATGTCTTAACTAGTTGAGGAATACCACCAGTGACAATGCACCATAATTTACGCCCAATTATAAAGCTCTTCATTTGATGAGCCCAAGTAATGTAATTTGTCCCATCAAGAATAGTACTAATGGGCCGAAGTACATGATCTTTTTCCATATGGCTTGGCAACTTGGGAAGAGAAGAAACTAGCTCAACTGCTTGCCTTGACTGAAAATGGCGTGGGAAGAGAAGAAACAGGCTTAACAGCTTGGCTTGACCTAAAATGGCTCAGCGGTTTGGCTCAGATTGAATCGACTCGACTCAGTCAACACAGATCGGTTTGACTTGAAGATCAACTCGGCTCGTCTTGATAGATTGGCTCGACTTTATAGGATCGACTTGGCTCGCGTCAGATCTGAAAGCATATCGGGCAAGCGAATCTTGACCAGATATGAAATTCGGAGCTCAAACGCCTGGTTAGAGAGTCTTGACTGGAATGCCTGGCAGAGCAGATGACTGGCAAAGGCGAGCTGGAAGGCCAGTGAACTCGGTTGAATGGAATGTCTGACGAATCTTGACCTGATCTAGAATAGAATAGCGTCGAAGCTTAATCGGACTGACGGGTGAACCCGCGTCAAAGCTTGATCATATTGATGGAACAAAGGAGTGTCGAACTCGAGTTGCAGAAGCGGCAGTCTTAATTGGATTTAGATATGAAAGCGCACGAAAGTGAGCTGACTTGCCGGATTTGAGAAAATGTCCACCAAAAAATTTGAAATCGAATAGATTTGAAACAAGGAGAAGTTATGGAAGAAAGAGCTCTGATACCATAAGTATGTTTTTATCACAAGTTGATCTTTACAAGGAGTATCCAGAAGTATAAATACTACACTAAAGCCTAAGAATAGAACCTACAACATCTCTAACCATGCTAAAGACCCTCCAACTAGGAGGACTAAGTAAACATTCACATACCCATTTCTTGGAAATTTAAATGAGGGAATTATAAACCTTCTGAGAAATGATCTAAAATAGCCCTTTCTAGTTTTCAAATCACAAAAATAGTACACTTTTTGAAAAACTTGTTAAAAGAGTTTATCTCAAGCCTTCTTAGGAGAAGATTGGCCCCGAGATTGAGTTAGAATTTTGATAGTAAAAAATTGTCCATGTGTACGTAATCATTAATTGAAAAGTTATTTTACGAATACGCCCTTTGTAATAATAATATTATATTTTTATAATATCATTGTTTGTGAAACCCAATTATTGGCATGCTTTACAAAAATTGGTTCTAAAAAATTTTCACAAGTGTTTGGAAGTATTTAAACTCTCACAACCCATCTTTTTGCCAAAAAAAAAAAAAAATCAAGAAAACAAGGTATATATATCCATATTGTCTTTTGTAAATGTGTTTGAATTTTTATTTGCATGTTTTTTAGCCCAATAATTACTGTTTTCATGGTCGTTTACATAATCTCAGTGGCAATTCAATCATCTCAGTCGAGATTTATTATACTTACCCTGAGATTTATACTGGGGGTTAAATTTTTTTCCCAAGTAGAAGGGGTTGATTATGATGAAACCTTTTCTGCTATTGCCATGTTAAAGTCTATTAACATTATCTTATCCATAGCCACATATTATGATTATGAAATATGACAAATGGATGTCAAGAATTCTTTTCTGAATGACAATGTTGATGAGAGCATCTACATGAATCAACCAAGGGGATTCATAAAACAAGCTCAGGGCCAAAAAGTTTACAAGCTAAAACGGTCCATCGATGGACTGAAGTAGACATCTAGATATTGGATATAAGATTTGACAATGCAGTCAAATACTATGGCTTTGATCAAAATGTTGATGAGCTTGTGTTTACAAGAAAATCATCAAAGGTATTCTTGCTTTTCTTATGTTATACGTTTTTGTTTAGGTAAGCAAGTAACGGAAGAATTCAGGATCACTAAGCACTCTAATTCATTAATTTTAGCAACAATTTAAGCATTTCATACAATACGAAGAGAGTTTCAAAAATACTTTTGAAAAACACTTTTGATCTTCAAATTCAGCTCTAATCTTCTCAGGTACTAAGTGTAGACCACCAGAAGATCTTCCCTACTATTCTCTAGGACCATAGATTGAGTTGTGGGACTTAAAATGAGTTGAGATTAGAGGGAATTTTAGAGGAGAAGATCACTTGGGTTGATGAACTTTTCTTCAGTCAAAATCTCAGTAAAAACCAATTTTTGCATGCCATTTCTCAGCTTTAGAACTTCAATTTTGTATCAAAACTTCATGAAATCGAATTGCACACACAATAAATAGCTCCAACTTTCAAATTGTGAGTGGATTAAACTAGAAAGGTCCCTAGCTATCTACCCAGTTTTACCCCTAAAATGGAAAACTTATTGAGCCAGCGCTATTGAGCCATCCCTCACCCATGCAAATCTAAGGATAGTTAGCTAAGAATTAAGGTTAAGTTACCTAGGTATCATTTTGAAATAGTCAGTTTTAAACAGTAAACAACGTTATAAAGAATGAGTGATTTATTTCTTGGTCTGATCTTATACAAACTCATTGCATAGGACACCCCCACTTCTCATGTCTCCACATGAATGAGTTAGGATCACTTTGTTTGTAGCACTTTACAACGATTGTGACAATTAGAAAGTGAGCCGCATCCGAATGTGTTACCAGAATAAGGTACCAGTGATATTCGTATACTATAGATCATTTTGGCTATCTACTCGAACTTAATCCACTCTTATGTCTCCACATAAAGTTCAAGTACTCATGTAATAGCCATGGATCTTAAGTTTATTGGATTTATTTCTAAAATTAAATGAGCAATTCGTATATTCAATAACTACTTTATTGAATCAAACTTCAATAATATCTTTATTGATTAACATAATAAATTTATTGTTTACAAACCACAATTTTTAGGACATAAAACCCAATTATACATGGATGACATCCTACTCATTGAGAATGATGTAGAATTCCTTAATGTCATTAAAAACTTGTTATCTACATAATTCCAAATGAAAGATTTGGGAGAAGTATAATATGTTCTTGTAATTCATGTTGTTCAAAATCGCAAGAATATAATGTTAGCTTTGTCTCAAGCATCTTATATTGACAAAATGCTTGTCAAATATTCGACTCAAAATTCCAAGAAAGCTAACTTACCTTTTAGGCATGGAGTTACCTTGTCTTTGAAAAAGTGTCCTAAGATACCTCAGGAAGTTGAGGAAATTAGACGTATTCCATATGCATCAATTGCGGGCAGTGTTATGTATATCATGTTGTGTACAAGGTCTAACATATGCTATGCAATTGGGATTGTCAGCATGTATTAGTCCAATCCAGGATTTGATCATTGGTCGACATTAAAGAAAATCCTCAAGTATCTTAGGAGAACGAGGGACTAAATGCTTGTATACGGTGCTAAGAATTTGATCCTTACAGGATACACTGACTCTGGTTTTTAGACTGATAAAGATTCTAGAAAATCTACATCAAGATCAGTGTTCACTCTTAATGGAGGAGCTATACTTTGGTGAAGCATCAAACAGGGATGCATTATTAACTCTACGATGGAGGTAGAGTATAGAGCTACTTGTGAAAAAGGTAAGGAGGTTGTATGGTTGAGAAAGTCCTTAACTGATCTGGAAGTGGTTCTAAATATGCCTTTGCCCTTCACACTTTATTGTGATAACAAGAATGTTGTGGAAAATTCAAGAGAACTTTGAAGCCATAAGTGTGGTGATAACTTGTAGAAATACAAGTTATTGTGGCTCAAAAGTTGGAACAAATAGGGTCTTTAATGATAAAATCTCATCATATTTAGAGAAAACACATGGAATTACTCGAACACTATTAAACTCATGCAAAAGAATGTTCATTGCTAAAATACTGCGACACTAACGCATGATCTTGCAGGATTTCAACAAAAGTCTAATGTATGATTAAGAAAAGTGTCGCAGGCAAAGTCTAATGCATGGGGCATGCGTCGGAGGAATTCAACGCAAGGAAGATTCGCTGATTCAGGCTGTTTGTGTCAAATCACCACTTGCAAGCATTGGCATCTATAGCGGGTGGCGTCTGAAAAGCATCTGAGTGTCAGGCGGGCGACCAGGGTATGGAATTTAATGCTGCCCATCATCAAGTTGGAGAAGACCGGTGCCTATAAATAGAAGAAATCCCACCAGATGAAACGACTTAGTTTTAGAATCTTAGATCTTTTAGCTCACTATATAATTCTGTAATTTTGAGACCGTAGAGCTGTGCTGTGGTGATGAGAAGAACAAGAGGGAAGAGAACCACCACCATCTCCAATCAAGGAGCGAAGGAAACTGAGCTCGAGAGAAACATTTCTTCTAATTCTTCCATAAGTGGTTGTACACGAAAATTGAGCTAAAGAGGACAAGAGATTGTACTCTGTGGCTTAACTCCTCTCATTCCATCTTATTTATCGTTTTCATCTCCTCATTTGATTAAGTGTTGGTTTTGTAAAGACAATCAGTTTCTTTATAAATTCACATATTTGATCTATCATATTTTGCCACTGTTTATTTCTTGTTTATGATTGGATGCATCTATAACTTCATGCAAAATTCTATTTCGAACACTTAAGCCAACTAAATCAATTGGTAAAAGCAACTTTAGCTTAAATTATTCGAGAGAATAAGTAAGCCAGCATTAAGTTAGAAACACTTAGTACATCTAGAGATAGACGCACTGGTGTTTTATTGCATCCTGTGATTGACGCATACATCCTAGAGATAGGTATTGTATGATATTCGCATTGAGAAGTGTCGAATACCGTCTAACACATAAATGGAGATAAACAAGTTATCTCATTCACATCATATTCTTGTTCGTGTACATTTAACTTAGATCGATGCATATCACTTGCATCAAAATCCATTTTCCACACGACCCCTTATCCTCTACTTGACCCTTTTGTATCTTCTTGCACACATACAACAACCTAGTGTAAATAACTCATTTCTACATACATTTAGGATACTTCTACAATAGTTACAATGCAAAGCCTGCGTTAGCTTTAATACGAATCCCTGAGTTCGACCCTGGACTTACCAAGAACCTGAGTTGGATTTATACTTGGATCTGAGTCAGGAAAACTTGAACGTTTATAGAGAAGTGTCATGCATCTTGTTGCACATCACTAACGCAATAACGCGTCACTAACACATCATAAACACATCAATGCATCATTCACATTTGCACTTATTTTTTTCAATTACTTTATACAATACACTCCTAAGCTCGAATCACGAAATCAAAAAACATGTGGCAAGCACATTGAATGAAATTATTACCTAATATGGAAGATTGTGCAACGAGGAGACTTGATTGTCACGAAGATAGCTTCGAAGCATAACATTGTTGATCCATTTACAAAGGCTCTCACGACTAAAGTGTTCGAGGGTCATCTAGAGAGCCTACATCTAGAGAGCCTACATCTACGAGATAAGCATCACGTTATCCAGGGAAAGTGGGAGATGTATAGAGGTATCATGTTTGCCCTAGGTCTACGAGATATGTATCACATGCTTTACAAATAGTTTATTGTATTTTACTTCTATGTATTGTACATCCCACTGTAAATTTTGTAAGCAAATTTTATATAAATATAAGTCTTGCCTATTCTTTCAGATGTGTTATTTATTTCTGTGCAAATCCAATAAACTAAAATCCAATATTATTTTATGTAACTTGAAAAGTATGTGATTGACATACAAGTAGATCATGTTCAAGTAACAACCTAAAAAGGTCTAGAGTATATAGATATGATTGGGTGTCTTATCCTGGTAACACTATGGATACAACCCACATTGTAATCATTACAAGAGTTGTAAATGTTACAAATGATTTAATTCAAATCGTTCATGTGCAAACATGCAAGTGGAGGTATTCTGTGAAATGAGATTGTATAAGACTAGACCATGAAATATATAATCTCTCTTTGTAACACCATTAATTGAAGAGATTAATATTTCAAATGATGACCATGTAACTCAATCTCAATCGTGAATGAATTATGAACTTCAACTCATGAGAGTTGTCCTTTGATTTATATAGTTGATAGTGGCCTTAGTTGCAGACTCAATATGTCTACCATTTTGGGGATGATACCAAATGGGGAGCTAGGATCATAACTACACAAGATGAAATTTACTCCTTCTCGCCTTTAGGGTAAGTATTGTATTTAGTGTCCTAAATCTCATGAATCTTATAGTTTGTAATATGTAAATAAAAATTATTTATTTAGTAAAATATGTATTATTTTATTTGAAATTTAGATATAATTAACTCAATCCAATAAACTAAGATCTAAAGTTGTTCAATGTAACTTGAACAGTATATGGTAAACATACAAGTGGATCATGAAGGAAATCCAATATGAGGATTTCCATGAGCAATAGAAGGATCGTTCTAAATTCTATTCAAAATTGAACATACACAATCACAGTCTAGAACGGAAACTAACAGGTCATGCAACAACTAGAAATGATAGCATGCTAACAAGATAATCAAGGGATAGAGTATGCATAACCCAGAATACGATTAATCCGGCATAGGCTACATGAGCCCCCAGTAGTTTCCAAGATTGCAATACACGAACGCTCGAACACAACAACTAGTACAACATGAGCACAACGAAACAACGATCACGAACCCAACGAACGACCTCCAAAACCTCGATATCAATCGAGTTGAGTGAGGACACCACCACAATAGTTACCTTGGTATTCTCGGTATGAGAATCCAAGAGTTGTGGGCTCTATATGATCTTGGTTAGAGGAAGAGACTGGAGGACAACAATCGGGTAGACGATTGAGCAAGTAGGAGATGACAAATTATCGTATAGACAATGTGCTCAATCATGTAGAAGATGGCAGCCTATGGTATAGACAATGCCACGTGATCGTTTAGATACGACCAGCTGAACAAACTATCGTATAGTTTAAGTCCACGATCGTTTAGTCTCTCTACTAGTTATCGCTTAGTGAACATCTTTCACTTAATAGCCTTATCGTGAGTTTCTTTCTAAATCAAGTAACTCTTCTCAAATTAGGAAAACATTTTTCCTTTCTATCTTATGGTTATCATAAAATCGCCAATAACCTCCCACTCAATTGGTCATTAAAGAAAAAGAGATAATATCAAATAATTAATATTATTATAAATAAATATGATAACCAACTTACCATATTATATTTATAACCTACAGTTTTAATATTTCATCTCATGAAACATATAGACCATAGTTTTTTTTTCTTTCTATTTTATGGTACTTAATGTAAATCATATTTACATTAATTCTCCATTTGATGTATCTCATACATCACACCAATTATATCATATATAATTAATTTTCCTCTTATCAATTTGAACATTTCAAATCAACCCCAAGAATTGATTTTGAACTTGAATCTATAGTTTGAAGCTCCAACGTTACGTGAATAACTGACTAAATTCTTTAATCATGGGATCCACCATCCATTAACTGTCGGGCACTCCACTAGAGACTGACAGTTGTTCTCTCGTCACTATAGATGTATTTTTGTTCATATCAACCAATCAATAGTGCGATAACCCTTCATAGATCGCTCGTAAGTACAGTTGGGTCAATTTACCGTTATGCCCCTGTAGTTACATCTAACTCCCTAAGTACCACTGATCCCTCTAATGAATAATAAGTCATAGTTTTGTCCTCACTTACAAAGAGAGATTATGGCCATTATGTTCAAAACCCAGAATTAGCCCTTAAAGGAGCAATCTATCTACTTACCCCTGCTTTGAGGAAGGAGTGAATTCCATCTTGTGTAATTGAGTTTCCAGCTCCGCAATCAGACAAGTCCCCAAAAAGATAGGCATTTTGAGTTGGTAATCTAGCCATTCTCACCCATACTAATCAAAGTACGCCCTTAAAGGTAGGAGTTCCCAAAACACTCATGATTAAGATCATGTCAACTATGGTCGTTTTAGGTGAGATGTAAGTCTCAAGTATCAACAGTGTTATATAAAGAGACTAATCATCTCGTGGCCTGGTCTTATACAAACTCTTTGTAAAAGACACCCCCGCTCACATGTCTCCACATGAATAGTCAAGATCAATCATCTATAGTAGTTCACAACACTTGTAAACCTCTACAAAGTGGATCGTATCCGTAGTGTCATCAAGATAAGGTATCCCTCGTTAATCCATATACTACAGACCTTTTAGGTTATCACTTAAAGCATGATCCACTTGTATATCTCATATACATGCTTAAGTTTACATACAATAATCATGGATCTTTGTTTATTGGATATGAGTAAATGCAAAAATAAAATAACTCTTATTTTATTCATAACAATGTGTACAATATTTACAAACTACGAACTCTAGGAGAATTAGAACACCAATCCCAACAATCTCCTACTTGTCCTAATGCCTCGGGAGATTAGGGCATACTTTGTACCCCAATATCATCTCTCACTTGCCCTAGACAAGATGCCACATGTCCCGTAGATTCAGGCTTTCCAGATGACCCTCAAACACTTTAGCCATGAGGGCCTTTGTAAATGGATCAGCAACGTTGTGCTCCGACGCGATCTTCGTGACTATCACATCACTGTGATGCACAATCTCTCTTATCAAATGGTATTTCCATTCTATAAGCTTGCGTCTACGATGAATCCAAGGTTCCTTCGAATTTGCCACAACCCTGCTATTATCACAATAAAGAATGATTGACAAAGACATATTTGAAATAACTTCCAAATCTGTAAGGAATTTCCTCAACCAAACTGCCTTCTTAGCTGCTTTAAAAGAGACTACATCTTTGGCTTCCATAGTGGAGTCCACGATGCATCCTTGCTTGATGCTTCACCACACTACAACCCTTCCATTTAAAGTGAACAAACTGACCCTGATTTCGATTTACGAGAATCTGTATCAGTCTAAAAGTCAGAGTCTATGTATCCTGTAAGGATTAAATTCTTATCTCCATACACGAGCATGTGGTCCCTCATTCTCTGAAGATACTTTAGAATCGTCTTGACCGTTGTCGAGTGATCTAATACTGGATTGGACTGATAATGACTGAAAATCCCTACTGCATAGCAAATGTCAGGTTTGGTACATAACATTGCATACATTTTGGTATATAACATTGCATACATTAAGCTTCCAACAGCTGAAGAATAGGGAATCCGTCTCATCTTCTCAACCTCATGAGGTGTCTTAGGACATTGATCTTTAGACAAAACAATTCCATGCCTAAAAGGTAATAAACCCCTCTTGGAATCCTGCATCCTGTACCTGATCAACATTTGATCGATGTACGATGCCTGAGACAAGGCTAACCTCTTGTTCTTACAATTCAGAATGATATGGATCCCTAGAACATACTATGACTCACCAAAATCTTTCATTTGGAATTGGGCAGCTAGCCACTTCTTGATGTCAGTTAGAAATCCTACATCATTCAATGAGTAGGATAATATCCACATATAGTACTAGGAAAGCTATTGAGTTATTGATGATTTTCTTGTAAACACAAAACTCATCAACGTTCTGATCAAAGCCAAACCATTTGATCACACTGTCAAATCTAATGTTCCATGATCTAGATGCTTGTTTCAATCCATAAATGGATCTATTAAGCTTGCAAACTCTTTGCTCTTGATATGGAATAATGAACCCATCTGGTTGAGCCATGTAGATGGTCTCTTCAAGATTACCATTAAAAAAGGTAGTTTTGACGTCCATTTTCCATATCTCATAATCATAAAATGTGGCTATGGACAGGGGTATTCTGATAGACTTTAACATGATAATAGGTGAGAAAGTTTCCTCATAGTCCACTTCCTCGACCTGAGTATAACCCTTTGCCACGAGTCTAGCCTTAAAGGTTTACACCTTTCCATCTACACCTTGTTTTCGCTTGTAGATCCACTTACATCCTATAAGTTTTACCCCATTAGGTCTATCTACAAGTTCCCAAATGTTATTGAAGTACATAGACTCTATTTTTTGGTTCATGGCCTTAATCCACTCATCTTTGTCAACTTCTTCCATTGCTTGCTTAAAAGACATTGGATCCTTGACCCCATCATTAGAAATGATGTTTTGAGCTTCAGTCAAACCCATGTAGCATTTCGGTGGGTTCATAACCCTCCCACTATGTCAAGGTAGTCTCAACTCTTGAGATGGTTGACTAGATGTACTGACCTCAACAACTTTTGTTGATCTTTCAGTCTGTTCAACAACTCTTGTTGAACCCTCAGTAGTCTCACTAGAAGTCTCATGTAAAACAAGCTTACTTTGTGGTTTATGATTCCTGATGTGTTCTTCTTCCAAGAAGATAGCATTTGTAGAAACAAACACTTTGTTCTCACTCGGATCATAGAAGTATCCACCCATCGTTTCCTTGGGGTAGCCTATAAAGAGGCAAACTTTTGAACGCGGTTCCAACTTCTTCGGGTTAGTCACTAGTACGTGGGTTGAACACCCCCAAATTCTGAAGTGGCGTAAACTACCTTTATGGCCTCTCCACAACTCAAAAGGTGTTTGAGAAACACTTTTCAAGGGAACGTTGTTCAGAATGTAACATGCAATATCCATTGCGAAACCCCAAAACGAGTTTGGAAGATGAGTATAACTCATCATAGAATGAACCGTGTCCATCAAGGTTTTATTTCTCCTTTCTGATACACCATTCTGCTAAGTTATACTCGGGGCCAAGAGTTGGGACATAATTCCATGTTCTATCGTATAGTTCTAGAATTGGAGGTCCATATACTCTCGACCATGATCAGATCGTAGTATTTTTATCTTCATACCTAACAAGTTTTCAACTTCAGTCTTATACTTCTTGAACTTGTCAAGGGTTTCAGACTTACGTTTCATTACGTAGAGATACCCGTACCTTGAATAATCAACTATAGAAGAGATGAAATATTCATACCCACATCGAGCTCGAACACTGATCAGACCACAGAGGTCTGAATGTATAAGCACCAAGGTTTCCTCAGCTCTATAGCCTTTTCTAGTAAAAGGTCGTTTGGTCATCTTTCCTTCAAGGTATGATTCACACACCGACAAGGAGTTTTCTTCTAAACTCTTTAGAAGTCCACATTTCACCAATTGCTCAATCCTATTAAGGTTGATATGACCTAAACTTAGTTGTCAATGATGGGCGTTTACCTTAGGAGAAACCTTTGGTCTTTTAGCTGTTGTCGTCGTACTGAACATTTCAGTATTAAGCTAGGCTTTTATGACTAACAACCTTTGTACATACAAGTTATTTTCCATTGAACGAAAACCAATCTTAGTTACATTCTTGAAAATAAACACTTTACTCTTAGAAAAGGAGACGGTATATCCTTGTTCAATGAGACAAGAAACCAAGATTGAGTTCCTCTTGATATGGAAAACTACAAAAATATTATCTAGTAATAGATAACGTTTCTTGTCCAAAAATAACTTCAGTCTGCCTTCAGCAACAGCTGAAACAACCTCACCAGTATCGACACGAAGAGTTAACTCTCCCTATGGCAACATTTGCCAAGAACTAAATCCTTAGTAGGAAGAACTGACGTGATTAATAGCACCCAAATCAATGATCAGGCAGAATCATAATTCTGTACCAAACACGTGTCCAAGGCCAATAAATCATATTTACTATCTTTAGACTTCCTCCTCTTTTGGAGAGTAGTGGGATCTGAATCAAAACCTAAATAAGCTCCAAGTTTCATTTCAGAGAATACTTCTCGTCTATGAACTTTAACATAGTCAACAACACTTGCTTTCTTTTCTTGGAGGTTATCTTGGGAACTGACACAACTGGTTTCTTTGTCATCCATCCCTCTTTGCTCGAAAAGTAAGAACTGACCTTCAAACAATTCTTACAACAAGTCCATGATCTCACGTGCAATGACCATGTTCTCAACCTTTCTATCCAAAAAATCAAGTATGCTAGCCAATATATGAAGTCGGGCCAATGAATTAGCCTTCATCCACAACTCATATGCACTATGATCGCTTCACGATGCATCAAGGGTTGAGACTTGAGGACATTCTTCACACATGACAAAATCGAGGTCGTCTACCATGAAATACGTATTAATGAACTCTTTCCACTGTATGTAATCGGTCAAACTAGAGGCATTTAATAGAAAATTAAACATGTTGCTAAAAAAGAAACACATTGACCTATGTTAGGTTTTTAAGCAAATACTCATTGAAAAACATACAACATCCAATACAGTTTAGCAAAACTAACATGAACCTCGTGTGACATCTAGTTTTGCAATGACGCTTCAAAGGTTTAGGACAAAAGCCGCCGAAGGGTGGTCAATTTATCCCTCCTCTAAATTGAGACATTCTCAACCAGCCATTAATACCAAAACGACTCTTGCTCATATAACGACTAGCCATCATTTATTTGGTCAAGAAATCATTAACTTACTTAACAATTTCCCATAAGTGTGACCCGTCATTTTAGGCTCTAGAGTTCTGCCCGAAGTAGCCAATCCGATGGGAAAAAATCCGATTAGGACAAAAACTAAAGTGACCCTATCCATTTCTGGAGTTCACCTTGATATTGACCAACTGTACAAAACCCATCTGAAGAGGGACGCTCCCAGGGCGCCACAAGGGAGTGCAAGAATGATCTCACGATGTGAATCAATGAAGGAGACCGCAGGACGTGTTGACGCACACCCTTCACCCACTTACTATAAATACTCTCTTCGTCCACCTTGATATTGACTCATGAAAACACCATCCGAAGGGGGATGCTCTCAGGACACCATGAGGCCAAGCATGAATCTCATGACATGAACATTCAGGGAGAAATGTAAGTGGAATCATTGACATATCTTATACATCTCTTCCTCCTACTGATTATTTTATAACCTAGGGTTTAGTTTACTTAGAAAAAGCACGGCTAAGGATTTTACCTTAGTGACTTTTTAGGTTTGCCCAGGAGTAACTTTTACCTTCAAAGTTGAACAACTTTTGATCATTATCCATTAAACTCTTTAACGGAGTCTTTGATCAACTATCGCATGCTTGCAAAAAATCTATCTTATTCACCTTTCCAGGTAGGTTCCCAGGTAGGGGTGTTCCATTTCCTCAGCTGAAGTACCCAAGCCTAGATAAAACCCGCCTTAGATAAAAGGTACCTTATAGATAGATTTAATACAATTTTAATATTTTATGCCAATGAATTTAATCCTCTATTAAATCGATTTAAAAAGATTAAACTAGGTTACTAATCCCATTATAACCTTGAACTTAGGTCTATCTCAATCCAATTTTAAAACCCTTTTAAAACATGAGTTCACCTAAGTCTGCATGCAATTTTTCTTATTGATTTTAGTTTTAATTTCCATCCTAACACTTATAACAGAAACAACCAAAACCATCCACAATGCAAAGCAAACATATACAAGGCATCCATAACTTTTATAAATTAGCCTAAGTGTTATGCTCCATGCATTGTTCATTCATTGCTACTTTTATATAACACTTATATATATAACTCTTATTATTCATGATGCATGCACATGCTTTCTTGTAATTTCATCATGCCATATGACAACACTTATAATACATGATGCATGAATAATTGTACAACCTAAGGTGGGTTTTAAATCTATATGTCATACACTATGCCATATAAACAACATACATCTCATATACATTAAGCAAAAATTGATGAATCGGGATAATTAGCTTCAAAATCTCAAAACCAAAGCTAGGTATTACAAATAGCAAAGAGTCTCCGGTTCAAACAGGCGAACCATGTCTTGAACCGTCCGGTCGAAGCCAGTGTCTCCTTGATTATGTACCAAACTCCTTGTGATCGCCTATGTGAAAGAGTAAACACTTTACTCAATCGTTTACGAACGCTTCCTGAGCTAAACGATTGTTTAGCAATGATCGTGTACCTTTGACTATGCGATGAAGCATGAGCTACACAATCATGCAATGCGCAACTGATGCTTGATTTTATGAAGTGAAATTATGGATGATATGCGATAGTGAAATTGTGTTGAGCACTCAATTTCCCTCAGTAGAATCCAAGTGTAAACTCCACTGAGTTTCCTGGTAACTCTAGGGTCGAACTCAAGGACTTGTGAAAATAGGTTGTGTCGGTAATTTTTAGGAAAACTTTGCGGTAACAAAATAAATAAATAGTTGTTGAGGTTGTTGTTTGCGATGATAAAAAAATAACAAATGTGGCGGAGTTTGAAAAGAGTTGGTAAATGGCAGATATGATGAGTATGCGGTGAACGAGTTGAGAAGGGTTTCGGCTAACACTTCCTAGGATGGGTCCATGCTTTGCGATCATGCAACATGCATACAATAGTAAACCATCTCTCGATGCGAATGCTACGGCTTCTAATGCTAGAATGCATGCGATATATGCGATAAGTCTATAGGACCTACATATAAGCCTCTATTCTTATTTATGCGATGATAGAATAGCACACACACAAATAAGGTGGCCATATAATATCATTCCAATCCATAGGATGCATATGATGCAGGTTGGCAAACAGAGCTTATCTCTAAGTTCCTATCTCTCGTGTATGCAGTTCTAATCTTGCTCTCTCGAGTCTAGATTCTAACCTAGCTCTCTCTAGTCTTAGGTTCTTTCTTCAGACTCTCTTTCGAGTAGCTCTAAAGGGGTATTTGGCACAGCACAACACAACACAAGATAATCGTAGGCAATGAACTTCCTAGGTTATGTTAGCTTAGTTCTTTTCAACCCATTCGACTAGTTCAGTTACTCATGCGTACTAGGAGAGTGAACAGATGTAGAATAAGAACTTCCATTGTATAAATGTAGAGATGAAGTACAAAACAATAATGCAAAAATAGAATAAAGAGCCTGGTAACAATCTCTTGCTGCCTAAGCTTTTACATTGATTTTCTACTCGTATTCAAATGATAATCTCGCTCTCGTGAGAGTTGGCCCGCTTTCTACTTCTATGCCTCAAGGTTCTCTCTCGAGTTGCCTTGAGCGATCTCCAGCATCACCACTCTTCTTTTGCTCCACCTTAAAATGAAAGGAAAACTATGAACAAAGACGAGCGACCTGAACGTATGAATTTTTGAACTGGTAGAATGGTGAACCCCTTTTCCGAAGGATGCCTTTGGTATTTATAGAACATCCAGGGTGAACGGCGGCTTCTCTCTCATGATTGCACAGATGGGACGGCTTTAATCCTGATTGATGTGCCGAATATTTGTCATCAAAAAACTGAATGTACTTGTTATCGTTAGTGGCTGTCAACTTAATTCAGATTTGACTGTCAACAGCATTCTATCCCATCGCGATTAATTAGCCTTTCACCTAGATCGCCCATCATGTTGTGGCAATCCTTTTTGAGCAAATGTTTGCGAACACGATCTGCAAAGCCTTGCGATAATGCTACGCTTGACCAATAATTTCCTATGATCGCAATTTCCACCTTGCATCATCGCATATTCTGCACAAAAATACAAAAATCAATTGTTCTAATGCGATGAACGCATGCGACCGCAATATTATGAATCTGATGCTTTTTGGATGCAATTTAACATGTTTTATCAATGCAATCTAGCATTTTTTAAGAATTTTGCACTATGATAACGTGCATTTTTGTCCATTATCAACAATGCATAATGCAAGCCTTAATCGATCATCTAAACGACAATGATGTACTAAAGCACAATCGTCTAAACGATCATTGAGCAAGCGCGAGGTATCGCATATCAGGTGATCATGTAGTCAATGTCTATGCAATGAAGCATGCTAACTATATGATCATTTAGTGCGCTGATGCAATGTGGATATGATGAAATAATGGTGTATATTGCGATGGTGGTATATGCGTTATGCATGCAAGTTTTTCTAGCAAAATCCAAATATAAATCCTACTAGGTTGCCTAGTAAGCCTAGGGTCGAAAACAGGGACTATGGAGACAGTATGCGACGGTGCTTTCAGATTTCTTTGCGGTGACAAATAAAACAATAAGTTGGTTGGTATGTTTGTTTAAGGTATAGATTCTATGCGGTAGAACTAAGAAAAGAGTTAATAACACGAAAGTTATAATGAATATGCAGGGGAACGGGTTGAGAAGGGATTTAGCTAACACTTCCTAAGATTGCGTTCACGTTATGCATTCACGTTATTCGAGTGCCTTGCCTTCGTTTTGGCTTGCCCCCATGTGTGTTATGCGAACATCCAATTACGAGCAATGCGCTCTTTCTCATACTAAACTCATACCTACTTGGCAGTGGAGTTGCGGTCATTTATTTATATGTTGATCCTGGTGACTTACTTTTGTTTTGGCTTGCCCCCATATGTGTCATGCGGACATCCAACTACGGGTAAGTGCCTTTCACAACTTAACTCTTATTGACATGGAGTTGTTATTCTCAAAATCCCCCCCCCCCTTTTTTAGAGTAGCAAGGTTGAAAATAAATCCCTCACCCCCAATTTAAAATGTGGCAATGTCCTCATTACCAAAAAGATTGAAATAAGTTATGCGATGTTCATAGAAAGCTTCATAAAGGGAGTTTGAAAGAAAGCTAGCAATCTCCTAACTTCTAGAAATATTTCATGAGGTGACTATCTCAAAGTTAAGTTGACTCTGTATATACGAAAGAATAGAAGTATTTTTTTCATCATTGAAATCATAATTGGCAAAGAGACAGCATGCGGCGTCTTACAAATTTATCTATGTCAAATGATTGCGGTAATCAAAGAGGATGCGGTGATAAAACTTTTAAAACTAACATGCGATGCAATAGCGCAAAATTGAAATAAAGATAAAGAAGAATACACCCCTAAATTTATGTTGTTACTCGCATTGTGTATTGACGCATCCATCTTTGCGGCGATCTATCTTCTTTGGATTGCGGTGAAGAAGTAAGATATTGGCTTCTTCGCATAACATCTCCGCAATCCAGTGCCTCGATCGTTTGCAAGAATAATAGAGAGAAGGTCAAATTATTTTAAAAACAAAAATTTGTTTTTCTCAATCTCCCCCCCCCCCCCCCCCCCTCCCCCCCTTTTAGAATAAGAATAGATAAAGCTGAAAAGAGATAGTGTAATGAAAATTCAGAGTAGTAGAGAAAAGTTGAAGTTCCAGCTTCCCAAAACTTGCATCCCTGATGGCTTGCGAACTTTGGATAACGCAGGAACCACGTACTTCCTTCTTTATTCAAAGTTCTTTTACTTCCATGGAGTCGACTTGGCGATGCCAGCCTTCTCTATGATATGCCTGTACTCGCAGCCCATTAAACTTTGAATATGTTAGTTCCGTCATCATTTGATAATTGAACCGCGCATGCGAAAATACCTGTCTAACTATAAAGGTCCGGACCAACGTGACTTAGTTTTCCCGAGAAGAACGCGCAAACATGAGTTGAAGAGTAAGACCCTCTGCCCGACTTGGAGGTTTTTGCCGCATATGTGTTTGTCATGCCAGCACCTGGTGCACTCTTTGTAAATCTTCGCATTTTCATATGCGTTAATCCTCCATTCTTCTAGCTCGACCAGTTGTATTTTTCACGCTTCTCCTGCTTTCTTCAAATCAAAGTTCAGCTTCTTTAACGCTCACAATGCATTATATTCCAGCTCCAAAGGCAAAAAACATGCCTTACCAAGTACCAACGCATATGGGGACATTCCTATTGGTGTTTTAAATGAAGTTCGATATTCCACAACGTATCATCAAGCTTTGTTGCCCAATCTCTTCGCGAAGGCCTTACTACCTTCTCGAGTAATCAGCTTAATCTCCCGATTGGACACCTCAGCCTGACCATTCGTCTGCGGATGGTATGTGGTGGCCATTTTATGGAGAATTTTGTATTTGCGTAGCAGCTCCTTGATATTATGGTTGACAAAGTGGGACCCTTCATCACTTATGATGGCACGAGGAGTGCCAAAACGAGTGAAAATATGTTTCTTCAGGAATTGGGAGACGACTGTCGCATCGCTTGCTGCGCATGCCATCGCCTCTACCCACTTGGATACATAATCGAAGGCTAATAAAATATAATGTTCATCATTCGAGGGAGGGAATGGTCCCATGAAATCAATCCCCCATACGTCGAACAATTCAAGCTCCAAGATAGTGTTCATCGGCATGGCATGTTTCCATGAAATGTTACCTGTGCATTGGCATCGATCGCACTTCATGGCGTAATCAGCTGCATCCTTAAACAATGTGGGCTAGAAGAATCCACTTTATAAAACCTTAGCTGCAGTGCGCTGTCCTCCGAAGTGCCCACCATATGGTGAGTCGTGACATTGCGATAATATGCGTTGTTGAGTAGCATTTGGTATGCATAATCGCAAAATCTTGTATGCTCCTCTTTTATACAGATTCAACTCATCCCAATAATAATTTCTACATTCATGTTTGAGCTTCCTCTGTTGGTGGTAGGTGTAATCTTCAAAAATTGCTCGTAAACCAGATAATTGACTATGTTTGCATACCAAGGCAATTCTTCAATATGGAACAGTTGCTCATCCAGAAACACCACACTTACCTTAGACTCATTGTGGTCAACCTCAGGATTTTCCAGTCTAGTAAAGTGATCCGTAACTTGGTTCTCTGTCCCCTTCCGGTCAATTATTTCTATGCTAAATTCTTGAAGGAGAAGAACCCATCTGATCAACCTCGGCTTTGCGTCCTTCTTTGTCATTAAGTACTTTATTGTCGAATGATCAGTATGGATGAGTACCTTTTTCCCAGCAGATATGCTCGAAATTTTTCCAACGCAAAAATTATCGCCAGAAGCTCTTTCTCTATTGTGGTATAATTCGTCTGAGTAGGATTTAATGTTTTACTCGCATATGCAATGGGATGCAATATTGTTTTTCTCTTTTGTGCCAAACCTGCTTCCATCGCATACCTGCTTGCATCACACATTATTTCAAAGGGCAGTGTCCAATCAGGTGCATTTAGTACAGGTGCGGTAATCAGCGCATTTTTCAAAATTCGAAATGCATTCAGGCAGTTGTTGTCAAAATCAAATTTTCTGTCAGCCTCTAACAACGCATTCAATGGTTGTGCTATTTTGGAAAAATCTTTGTCAAAGCGTCTGTAGAATCCAGTGTGCCCCAAGAAGCTTCGTACAACCTTCACGCTTGTTGGAGATGGAAGTTTTTCTATTGCTTCGATTTTTGCTTTGTCTATCTCCAACCCATCCCAAGAAACCTTGTGTCCCAACACTACGCCCTCCTTCACCATGAAATGGCATTTTTCCCAATTAAGCACCAGATTCGTCTCTTCACATCTCTTCAGTATCTTCTCCAAGTTGGCTAGATAGACTTCATAAGTGTTCCCATAAACAGATAAGTCGTCGATAAAGATTTCTACAGAGACCTCAAGATAGTCCGAAAAGATAGTCATCATGCACCTTTGAAATGTGCTTGGCGCATTGTAGAGGCCGAACGGCATACGGCGAAAAGCAAAGGTCCTATATGGGTAGATGAATGTGGTCTTGTCTTAGTCTTCTGGAGCTATCATAATCTGGTTGTACCCAGCATAACCATCCAGTAAGCAGTAAAAGTCATTTCCAGCTAGACGGTCTAGTATTTGATCAATGAATGGTAGAGGGAAATGATCTTTCTTTGTGGCCGCATTCAGCTTGCGATAATCCATGCAAATGCACCACCCATTGGCGGACCTTTGCGGTATTAATTCATTGTTTTCATTCGAGACTACCATCATGCCACCCTATTTCGGCACACACTGCACGGGGCTGACCCACATGCTATCTACTATATGATAGATGATGCTCGCATCTAACCATTTAATGATCTCTTTTTTCACGACCTCTTTCATCGCAGATTTGAGTCTGCGTTGATGTTCGATCGTTGCTTTGTGGTCCTCTTCAAGATGAATGCAATGCATATAGTACGCTGGGTTGATTCCTCTAATGTCAGCGAGCGTCCAGCCGATTGCTCGCACATGTTTCCTTAGAATGCTCATCAATGCATTCTCCTGGTCTTCGTTGAGCTCAGAGGAAATGATAACTAGTAGCTTCTCGTTCTGCTCCAAAATACGTACTTTAAATGATTCGATACAACACGAGCACAACAACCGGTACAACATGAGCACAATGAACACAATGATCACGAACCCAATGAACGGCCTTCGAAACCTCGATATCAATTGAGTTGAGTGAGGACACCACCTCAATGGTTACCTAGGTATTCTCGGTGTGAGAATCTAAGAGTTGTTGGCTCTGTATGATCTTGGTTAGAGGAAGAGACTAGAGGACAACAATAGTGTAGACGATTGAGCAAGTGAGAGATGACACAGTCTATCGTATAGACAATATGCTCAATCGTGTAGAAGATGGAAATCTATCGTATAGACAATGCCACGTGATCGTTCAGCTACGACCAGCTAAATGAACTATCGTATAGTTTAAGTCCACGATCATCTAGTCTCTCTATTAGCTATCACTTAGTAAAACTCTTTCACTTAATAGCTTTACCATGAGTTTCTTTCCAAATCAAGTAACTGTTCTCAAATTAGGAAAACATTTTACCTTTTTATCTCACGATTAGCATAAAACCACCAATAACCTCCCACTCAATTGGTTATTAGAGAAAAAGAGATAATTATCAAATAATTAATATTATAATAAATAAATATGATAACTAACTTACCATATTATATTTCTAACCTATAGTTTTAAAATTTCATCTCATGAAACATATAAACCATAGTTCTTTTTTTATTTTATGGTACTTAATGTAAATCATATTTACATTGATGTATCTCATACATCACACCAATATTATATCATATATCATTGATTTTCCTCTTGTCAATTTGAATATTTCAAATCAACCCCAAGAATTGATTCTCAACTTGAATCCATTGAACTGCCAATGAGACCTTATGGACCTGTAGCTTGAAGGTCCAATGGTACGTGAATAACTTGAAGGAACTCTTTGTTACACGTAAAATGTAATCTTATGCTGTGTTGTTGCTCATGCACACTTTATGCTATACTACTTCTAGATAGATGCGTTGTTAACTATATTCTTGTAGTATGCTATGGAGTAATGTGTTGTCACAAGTTTCCTTCTGCTGAAACCAAGTATAATTCCAATGCAAGTTTCTCAGAGTAATCCGAGATCGAACATAGGGATTGTTTTTGTTAATGTGTTACATTTGGGATATATGCGACTGGTTTTTACAATTAATAAAGATTGTGTGTTTATGCAGGAAAGTAAATTGCGGTAAAGTAAAATTGTGCATATAAACTAAAGTTACGTTAATAAAATAAATTGCGATGAAAATAAACCTAAGCTAATGTGATACAAGATACAAGATACAAGATACATGATATACATGATATTGAGTTCGAGACTGATTGTGAAGTTTATACAAAAGATCATGGTATGTGATGGCAAGTCTTTAAGGATGAATCAGAAGGAGAAAGAATAATTAATACAAACGTCGCAAGTTTGTTAATTGCCTTAAAGATGTAACTAAGGTTCCGCTTTCCCTTGGCGTACACCTCTCGGTGATCGGTCACATTCCCATATCTTTATAGTGAAATAGGGATGAACATGGTGAACGCAAGGTTGCTTCCATCTCTAGAAGTAATTCTTGCTTTAGTTAACGCAATCTTCCAACCCTCTCTCGATAGGCGGAATGATATCTTCACTTCTGCTCTCACATGTGAAGATGTCGTCTAGCATGCCTTGACTAAACATAATTATTTCCTTATCACAGATTAATTTACTTGCTTAATTCTTACTAATTACCAGGGGATTAAGAAAACGTCATGGAGAAAATGAATTATGGGTGAACGGAAATAGGCAGAGAAATGATAATGGAAATGATCATAACATTTAATACAAAAATTAAGCGTCTGATACATGGTGTGAATGATAGACTAAGAAGATGAATACAAGTGATGATGAAGAGATAGAAACAAATACAGAAGAGTGTCAATGTCTTAACACAGATCTGGACGGCGGGTTTTCTTGCCGGCGTGTGGAATGAATGAACAGAAGAGCTTCTCTCTAAGGCTTGCTCGTCTAGTAGAGGTGACCTTTGTATAAAGCTTCGACGGTAGGGATCAGAAGGATTCTTTTCCCGGAGACTCACCTCTCGGACTAGTCTCTTAATTCTTCCCGGATCTACTCTGATTAGTCACTCAACCAGTCTCTCTCTCAGATCAGTATATACACTTTTCTTTGTATTCAAGCATCATTTTTCAGTGGACTTGCCGGAGCTATTTATAGGCTAAGCTTTGACTCTCTGACTTGTGGTCCCCACTTTATTGTTAAGGCAGTTCCTGAAATGGTGGAGTGGATATTCCTTCTGTTACATAATCAATCCTGTCCTACATGCACAACGGTCAGCTGTACACGCGTCAGAATCTTCTGCATTTGTGTTGCTCTTTACATCTTCAATCGTTTGTCCGCATGCGGTGTTATTTTTATTACCGCATGCGGTTGAGATTGCGTTGATCGCTTAGCTCTTGATCGATTGTGGTATGCGTCATCATTGCATTGATCGTCTATTCATTTCTGAATGATGGGCGCAATGCGACGTAGATGCGTTGTTCAGTTTATCTTGAGTCATGAATGCATGCGGTGACTTGATTTCCTGCTAAACAGACTTGAAATATCCTTTTCCACCATCGCAATGATGTTAGTGGATGTATTGATGACAATTTATAATTCTCGCATTTCATAGCCAATTTTTATACAATCGAATCAACTTTTCTTTCTTTTGGCTGCAATATCTAAATAAAACAGTATAAATAACTTGTATTTCTACAAGTTATCACATCTCCAAATTTAGATATATCCTTGTCATCAAGCATATCTTCTACTAAGGCAATATTGCTCAATTCCTATCCTAAATTTTGCATCGATTGGTTGCTCCGAATGCTCCACCTAGGCAACATTACTTAACAACGCAATTTCCTTCCATCCTTGATAATTCCTTTTTCTCTTTTCATATTGCATTGTTCTTGGAAACCCACCTTCGTTTTGGCTTGCTCCCACTAGTGTCATGCGAACTTCCAACTACGAGCAGGCTCCTTTCACAACTTAACTGTTATTGGGTTGGGATTGTTTTTTAGTTTTCCCTTGCACTGACATTGAAGTTTATATGAAAATTTATTTATTTATATTATTTTTTGATAATGGAAATGCATTTTTCTTAACGACCGCATCACTTGATCTCATCTGCTCAGACCTTCCCCACCCGCAGATTTAGAGATGCGCAAGGTCCTTATTGCATTGTTTGGATAGAATAGACAAACATTTAGACAAAATTTAAAAAAGAAGGTTTGAGCAGAATTTTTAAGGATAAAAGGTAAAATAGTGCTATAGCTACGAATTAACTAAGTGTTAATTAGAAAATACAAAGTGTAGGAAATGTTACAAAGTGTACGCATATTATACATCATGGCAGCGTAATGAAAAATGCAAAGTAAAAGATCAAGAATATCGCAAATAATGACAAAGGATGATAAAGAAGAGGCTATTGCGTACTAGAAAGAATTGTTACTTAGTTGTTAAAAATTAACTAAGTATATAAGGAATTATAATTAACGCAATACAAATTTTTTTTATCATATATAAAGAACCAAAGAATCAACTTCTTTACCTAGAAAATAATGAATGAAATTATCTTTTGTTTTTGATTCAGACGAGTGCACAATTAAAAATTAACACCACGCTTCCATTAACGCAAATAGATCATTGCTGAGGACGGGCAACAACGCATGTATCATCGCAACACACCCTTTAACTTAATGCATTTCTGGAGTACGGGCGCATGGTACTTCTACCAGCACAACACTACTTCAACATAGTGTGTTTTCACTAAGGACGGGCTAACCTATAGTTTAATATCATATATCAACCATAGTTTTTTCTCCTCCACTAGATATAAATCATATTTATATCCAATTTTCCCATATTTATATCCAATTTCCCTAAAATTAATGTATCTCATACATAAAATCAATTATATCATATATAATTAACAAGTTCAATCATATCATATATAAACGAACACCCTCTTGTCAATTTGAACATTTAAAACTAGCCCAAAAATTGATTCTCAACTGGAATCCAAGCTACCAAGGGGACCTTATGGACTTATGGCTTGAGCTCCAACCGTAATGAATAGCTGACTAAACTCTTTAATCACGAGATTCACCATTCGTTAACTGCCAGGCATTCCACTAAAGATCGACAGTTGAACTCTTCTTACCACATATATATTTCTGTGTCCATTGGATATAACCAACCATCAGTACGATAACCCTTCATAGATGCTCGTAAGTATAGTTGGGCCAATTCACCGTTTTGTCCTTGTAGTTACATCTGACTCCTTTAGTACCACTAATCCCTCTAATGAACAATACAACATAGTCCTACTATGTGTGTACACCTCTTGGGCCATGACAAGGTGTGTGGCATTACATCATTTAAGCCCCAGGATCAGACCTTAAGGGAGTAGTCTATTTACTTACCCCTACTTCAGGGAAGAAGTGAATTCCATCTTGTGTAGCTGAGTTCCTAGCTCCCAAATCAGACGAATCCCCAAAGTGGTAGGTTTGAGTTGGTGACTTGGCCACTCACACCCATGTAAATCAAAGGACCGTCCTCAATGGTAGGAGTTCCTAACTCAATCAAGATTGAGGTCATGATACCTATGGTCATCCTAGTGAAGTGAAGTCTTTGTTATGAACGGTGTTATATAACGAGAGTTAACACTTCATGGTCAGGTACTATACAAACTCTTTGTATAGGACGCCCCCGCTCACATGTCCCCACAAAAATGATCAAGATCAGACCATCTGTAGTAAGTCACAACATGTGTAACTATTCTATAAAGCGGGCCATATCCGTAGCGTTACCATGATAAGGTTTCCCTCCTATATCCATATACTATAGACCATTTTGGTTTTCACTTAAAACATGATCCACTTGTATGTCACCACATACATGTTTAAGTTACGTAATGACAACCAGGGATTTTAGTTTATTGGTTTGTGGTAAAGCAAATAAAACATTCAATGTGCAAAGTCAAGTAGTGAAGAAAATATCATATATTATATATCACAAGTGTTCATACAAAATGTGTTTACAAACTACAAGATATGAGACTTTAGGACATCATCCCTAACATAACTCACTAAACTCTTTAGTCACGGAATCTACCATCCGTTACCTGCCGGCAGTCCACTAAAGAACGACAACTGCACTCTCCTCATTACAGATATATTTTGTGTCCATATCAACCAATCAACAGTGTGATAACCCTTCACAGATTGCTCATAAGTATAGTTGGGCCAATGCCACATGAGGTTGTGGCCACTATGTTCAAAACCCGAAATCAGCCCTTAAAGAAGCAATCTATCTACTTACCCCTGCTTCGGGGAAGGAGTGAATTCCATCTTGTGTAACTGAGTTCCCAACTCCGCAATCAGACAAGTCCCCAAAAAGATAGGTATGTTGAGTTGGTAATCTGGCCACTCTCATCCATAGTAATCAAAAGACCGCCCTCAAAGGCAGGAGTTCCCAAAACATTCAGGATTAAGATCATGTCACCTATGGTCGTTTTAGGTGAGATGTAAGTCTCAAGTATCAACGACATTATATAAAAAGACTAATCATCTCATGGTCCGGTCTTATGAAAACTCTTTGTATAAGACACCTCCACTCGCATATCTCCACATGAATGGTCAGGATCAACCATCATTAGTAGTTCACAATACTTGTAAATCTCTACAAAGCGGGTAGTATCCGTAGTGTCACCAGGATAAGGTATTCCTTCTTAATTCGTATACTACAGGCCTTTTAGGTTATCACTTAAGACATGGTCCACTTGTATATCTTATATACATGCTTAAGTTTACATACAATAACCATTGATCTTTGTTTATTGGATATGAGTAAATGTAAAAATAAAATAACTATTATTTTATTCATAAAAATGTGTACAGTGTTTACAAACTACGAGACTCCGGGAGAATTAGGACACCAATCCCAACAAATCATGTTCAAGTAATAACCTAAAAGTTTTGTAGTATTGTCACACTCCTTCCCGAGCAAACTTCTCAAGCCTAACAAAAGGTGTGCAAATGGCAGATACCATCCTTTTGAGGATATCTACTACCTATCTCTACTAAACTAACCTTAACTCATCTTAGCAGGGAATAAAATTAACTCTAGATTTCTATTCAACAAAAACTAAATTTCATATAGTTTAATAGTTTTTTACAAAACATTTTTCCAACCCATTTTTCCTATTGCTATAATAAAGATTTAACTCGTTACTATAATAAAGATTTAACTCGTGGCAGACCTTGTCTTCTCGCAGTAACCCTGACTCTTCTGCTACCTTTGAAAGAAAGCATAAAAGAAAAGAGTGTGTTAGAAGCCCAGTGAGTACTAAACAAATTACAGGGTCTCTTTCAACCCTAGGAGATAAATAGCTTAATCAACATATTTAAATAACAAGGTTATTACCTAAACCTCAAGCTTGAACGAGTTAGTTCCTTGTTTTACCTATGCACACGATAGATAATTAAACATATTTCTCTTATTACTATGTGAACATAGATCCCTCTCTTATGGGCTTAGAAGCTAGACTCATCGGTCCTCTGACCATCCCATATGAGGTTCCCCTAAGAAAACTCATTAGATAAAATAGACAAACTAGGATGAGATGGAAGAAAGTCACTTAGTCAATTTCGCTCTCCCAAGTTGTAAGGTCATCATCGATGGAGTCAATACTGATGAAAATAAAAGAAGAAGAAGAAAAGAACGCATGAATAATTTACATGGAAAACCCTAGGCCAGGGAGAAAAAACCACGATCTAATTTTTATTGTTCAAGTAGTACAGAAATACAGAAAGACTGCTTAAATAAATAGACAGATAGAAAGCCCTAGGCCCATAAAAATATTACAAATAAGCCCCTAGGGCAAACCAACCCTTTTTCGACACTCCCCCTCAAGTTGGGGCGTAAATATCAATCAGACCCAACTTGCTAATACAGTAATCAAAACTCTATCTTAAAAACCCCTTTATAAGGACATCTGCAATCTGTTGATTAGAAGGGATGTAGGGAATACATATGTTCCCATTGTCCAGTCTTTCTTTAATGAAATGTCTATCAATCTCGACATGTTTCATCCTATCGTGCTGGACTGGATTATTGGCAATATTTATTGCTGCTTTATTGTCACAGAACAATTTCATTGGAAGCTCACTGTCTTGTCGAAGATCTGTCAATACTTTCTTCAACCAGATTTCTTCATATATCCCTAAACTCATGGCCCTGTACTTGGCTTCTGCACTACTTCTGACAACCACTCCCTGTTTTTTACTTCTCCAAGTGATCAGATTGCCCCAGACAAAAGTGTAATACCCAGACATAGACTTTTTATCAACAGCAGACCCAGCTCAGTCCAAATCAGTATATGCTATACCATGTTTACTAGACTTCCTGAATAGAAGACCTTTACCATGAGTGCCCTTTAGATAATGTAGAATGCGTTCGACGGCTGTCATATGTTCCTCATAGGGAGCTTGGATGAATTGACTAACAACACTCATGGCATACGATATATCAGGTCTCATGTGAGATAAATATATCAACTTCCCAACTAGCCGATATCTCACTTTACTAACAGAGGCTCCATTATTAACATTACTCAGTTTGGCATTATACTCCGCAGGGTTGTCTACAGGTTTACACCCAGTCATTGTTGTTTCTTTGAGGAGATCTATAGTATACTTTTGTTATGAGATAGAGATACTTTTGTTCGACCGAGCCACCTCCATCCAAGAAAGTACCGCAATTTTTCCAGATCTTTAATTTCAAATTCTTAAGCCATCTTTGTTTTAAGTCTCATAATTTCATCAGTATCGTCACCGGTCAGAACAATGTCATCTACATACACAATAAGTATTGAGATCTTTCCTGAACCAGACTTTTTTGTAAACAACGTGTAGTCTGAGTGCCCCTGATCATACCTCTGTGTTTTAACAAATGTGGTGAATCTATCAATCCAGGCTCTTGGAGATGTTTCAACCTATACAGTGACTTCTTCAATCTACAAACCCGATGATTAAACTGGTTTTCGAAGCTGGGTGGAGGGCTCATATAGACTTCTTCTTCGAGTTCTCCATTAAGAAACACATTCTTAACATCCAATTGGTGCAAAGGCCAATCTTTATTAACAGCAATAGACAACAGCACCCAGATCGTATTGAGTTTGGCCCCAGGAGAGAATGTCTCATAGTAATCAATACTAAAGGTCTGGGTAAAACCTCTGGCTACCAGTCTCGCCTTGTATCTATCAATCGAGCCATTGGATTTGTACTTGACAGTAAAAACTCATTTACATCCAACTGTCTTGTGCCCCTTAGGAAGAGCAACCTGTTCCCATGTCTCATTTTTCTCTAGAGCTCTTATTTTTTCCATAACTGCAGCCTTCCACTCGGGAGTTTTCATGGCAACTTGTATATTACTTGGAACCATTACCGTATATAGACTGTTAGTAAGAGCCTTGAACTAAGAGATAGGTTACTATATGTCATGTAACTATGCATAGGGAATTTTGTACATGACCTAGTCCCTTTTCTCAAGGCAATTGGAAGATCAAGAGACGCATCACAGTTTTCCTCTTCTCCAAGTTTCTTACTATAGCTAGCCGTCTTATCTATGGATCTTTCTTTAGAATGACTTTGCACTCAATCACCTTCCCTTCCACTGTTCTTGTTTGCTGGAGTTATTTCCTCAGTGTTGTCTTTTCCATCAGTTTCTCCATCCTCCTCAATTCTCTCTATTTTCTCATAATTTTCACCAATTTCTATATCTCTGTCCATTCTACAATTATTAGTCTCAACACAATCATCAGTATCACAAACAGGGATATTCATACCTGGAGCTGAGACCGAGTCAGACTCATGAACTGGAGCCGGAGAAGCGACAGGCGGCACTGTTTCCTTCTTGAAATTCTTCCTATAGAAAGTTATCCAAAGGACTTGATTAGTGGGAAGAACAAGACTAGGTAGAACAGGGCTAGGATGTTCAAGTTCAGCCAATACCTCTAGAGGAATGGAATACGTGGACCAGTTAGCCTATTCACTAGAACTTTCCCCCTGAAGAGAATTAATGGGAAAGAAAGGTCGATCCTCGAGAAAGGTGACATCCATAGACACAAAGTACTTCCGAGATGAGAGATGATAACATTTGTACCCACGTTGATGGATAGGGTACCCAACAAAGACACATTTCTGGGCACGAGGAGTGAATTTCATACGATTGGGACTGTGGGTATGGACAAAGACAACACATCCAAACACACGTAGAGGTACGTCAGGAATTAACCGAGTATTGGGATACGATTCTTTGAAATAGTGAAGGGGAGTATGAAAGGTTAAGACACGGGAAGGCATGCAGTTGATAAAGTGGGTTGCAGTGAGGATAGTATCACCCCACAGATAGGAAGGAAGAGAGGTAGATATCATAAGGGAACAAGCAACCTCTACTAGATGCCTATTTTTCCTCTCGGCTACTCCGTTTTGCTGGGGAGTATAGGCACACGAGCTTTGATGGATAATTCTTTAGAGGCCAGGAAAGTCTCTAAACGAGTTATTAACGAATTCACGTCCGTTGTCATTCCGTAAAATGGAAATTTTTGTGTTGAATTGGGTTTCTACGGTCGCATAGAATTGTTGAAAAATAGAGGACACATCAGACTTATCAGTCAAAAGAAAGACCCAGGTTAGTCTGGTCTGATCGTCAATAAAGGTGACGAACCACTGTTTGCCTGTAGAGGTAGTGGATAGTGAGGGACCCTAGACATCACTGTGGATGAGACTGAACAGTTTGGACGGTTTGTAAAGCTAAGAGTGAAAAGAAACACGACTTTGTTTAGCCCGGATACACACATCGCACTGTAAGGATGATATAGAAATTTTAGGAACATGCAACACATCACGCAATATTAGACCCTCAAACGGAGAAAGATGTCCTTTCCCTACGACAGGGGCAAAGGTCCCATCTGCGATTCTAGTCTTTTCATTTCCAGCACTTGGGTGATATGATATAAAATGATCAGAAGACCCAGTCAGGTGATCTGTTGCTCCAGAATCCACAATCCATGGCCATTTTCCATTAATGCTAATAAAACCAAAGGACTGAGTCGTACCTGAGTGTGTAATTGCACTGACCCCAACAATACTTAAGTTACTCTGACCGTCAGCTTGAAGCAGAGTTGTGGTCATGTCATTTGCCAAGTCACTGACCAGAGTTTGTCCAGGACCAGTTTTATCCTGTGACTGACGTCGTTTGTAATTTGGAGGTTTTCCATGTAGCTTCCAGCACTGGTCTTTCGTGTGCCATGGTTTTTTGCAATGCTCACAAACAGGTGGAGGTTTCTTGTCACTGTCAGATNGGTTTTCCATGTAGCTTCCAGCACTGGTCTTTCGTGTGCCATGGTTTTTTGCAATGCTCACAAACAGGTGGAGGTTTCTTGTCACTGTCAGATTCAGAGGACTTAGGGGCAAAAACAGTAGCCTCAGTAGATGTAACTAATGAAATATTCATGACACTAGACCTGTCTTCTTCGAGGCATATTTCAGAGCACACCTCCATCAGTAACTGTGTAGGAGGTTGGCCCAAGATCCTGCTGCAAACACCGTCAAACTACGGATTTAACCCAGCTAGAAAATCAATACTCGAACAGCTTCCTCAATTTTGGAATATTGCGTCCCATCATGTGTACATTTCCAGATAATCTCACAGCATAAGTCCATTTCTTGCCATAACAAGGATAATTTGTTGAAGTATGATGCTATGTCCATAGCCCCTTGCTTACATTCATGGACTTTTTTGCGTAAGGTATAAAGGCGGGATGCATTATGCTTCTTCGAATACAACTTCTATACTGCATCCCAAATGTCTTTGGTAGTTGCCATTTAAAGTAACGGTCTGCCAATTTGAGGTTCCATGCTACTCACCAGAAATAATCGTAGCAATGAATCTTCTGCTCTCCAGATACGTTTGTGGGGGCTACCGGGTTCAAGTTTGGGTATCTCCCCAATTAGATAGCCAAATTTCTATCTTCCTTCCAGAGCCATTCTGATGGATTGCAACCAGGAGAAATAATTTTGGTCATTCAGCTTTTCTCCAATAATTATTCCTGCAGAGTGTCCCATTGATCCAGATAATAAATTTGCAACAGGTAAAGAATGGAAAGAGTTTACCGAGTTCTCGGGGCATAGTTGTAAATTGGATGACTCTGGTTAAGCACTTTGCGGGTTTGTACCAAAAATTGACCCAAAATTATGGGTTGTTGCTGAAGGAAAAGAAATCTGCTTTTAATCTCATTAGAACACACCCCATTCACACTTGCCGGAGAGTTCGCCAGAAACGCGACTCGACCGGCATCACTACAGTCAGAGTGGATCGACTGATCTACCGTCAGAGGTTGCTGGTCAGAGAACCCGCCG
Source organism: Benincasa hispida (assembly GCF_009727055.1). Taxonomy (NCBI): domain Eukaryota; kingdom Viridiplantae; phylum Streptophyta; class Magnoliopsida; order Cucurbitales; family Cucurbitaceae; genus Benincasa; species Benincasa hispida. The sequence continues at coordinate 26,574,042 of NC_052357.1, forward strand.
ACGAAGCTGCGGCTAGTCGAGCTAAAGAAGTCGTCGCGGCTTCGAACCCTAGGGCTATCGAGTTTGGACGCCGTGAAGACTCGTCGAGTTTGGACGCCATCGACCAATCTGGTGTGCACGGAAGGTTAGGTTGCGATCGAATCTACTCGCTGAACGTTATCTGCACCTGAGAGATCGACGGATCTGCGGCTGAAGTGTGGCTGGGCGTCATTCAGATCTGGACGCCGAAATCCTTCTGTACTTGATACGTCGACGACTCCGATAGGGTTCCTGTGTTCGTCCACGGCTGGCCGCGACTTAGTCTGTCTGCGATTCTCCTTGGCTGGGCGCGACTCGATTTGTCCGTCAATGGATTGGGTTGTCGTTCCAGCGGCACTCATTTGTTAAAGAAGGCGAGGTAAGGCAGTCTCTAGGTACTGTTGGATAACTTTCTTAATTGTGTCAGCTATCTCAAAATTGGTCACCACCATTGATGAAAATAAAAGAAGAAGAAAAAAGAACACACGAATAATTTATGTGGAAAACCCTAGGTCAGGGAGAAAAAACCACGATCTAGTTTTTATTATTCAAGTAATACAGAAATACGGAAAAACTGCTCAAATAAATAGACAGAAGAAAGCCCTAGGCCCATAAGAGAATTACAAATAAGCCCCTAGGGCAAACCAATCCTTTTTCGACAAATACAATTTTCTAGTTGAAAGGAATCGATGCATAAGTTGCAATACTCAATAAATCTTAAAGTGGAATGAACTTTATGCTTGGAAAATACAATGAAAATGACAATAGCTTAGGGAGCGAAAAGGGAGAAAACAAAAAGAGAAAATGTAGAGAAAATGTATTGTAACAATTCAAAAAAAAACTCAGATCATATAGAACCCATCGAGAAGAAGAACCTCCGCTACTGGAAGAAGAAGATCCATGACCCAAAATCACTTGGTTGGTACCAGATTTGTCACCCAAACCCACTCTGTTCTGTCGCTCGTCACTCATTTCGTGGAGCTTTTGCCAGATCTACATAAAAATCCATCGCCACTTAATCAAATCTATCGTTGGTCCCTGCCATCCCTTTGTCGTTGGGATCAGATCCACCATTGTGGATCTTCATATCGTTTAAAAAAGCACCCAATATTTGATGTAAAAGACGTGGGATCACTAATGTCTAAACTTCCAATTTTCAGGTCTGGAAGAAAAGAGAGAGAGGTATAGGAAGAGAAAGGAATGGAGAAGAGGGGAAAGAGAGGCGGAAAATCAAAGGGTGAGAGAGATAGAGAAAGCAAAAATAAACAAAAATAGGGGGATACGCATTTTAATCCAGCCCTCCCCCTCTTCTTTTGCCTGTGTGCGCCTTTTCAAAGCATTTTTTTTCTTCCAATTCCATAGCTTATTTTGGAAATGGCTATATCAGAAAGCTATAAAAAGTGATTTTTGTTGTAGTGTTAATCTCCAATCTTATATATAAATTGCCTATGTAGTACCATATGTTTGGTCTTGATTCTTTTAAGGCTATGGTGACAAGATACTCTTCCATATCCAATTGAAAGCAAAGGAGAGCCCTCACCATTGTGTGGAAAAGGAATCCAATGTGGTTTGTTGGATAGCATCTCTATATTGAAATTATAATTTTTCTTGTTATGTGCACAGAGAGAGATTTATTAATCTGTTCAAATGGAACATAATAAAATATGGGAGCAAATAGGGAATTGAGAAGGGATCCTTTGATTATGCTCTTCTTGTGAAACATAAACATAAAAATAAGAAAAATTCAATTCCAGCTTTTTATTTCATTTTCATATTGTTCTTGCTAATTTCCTCTGTTTTAAACATTGAAATCGTGTAACAGGTTAAATTGTTTTTGGTTTTAACTTGTTCAGAGTGAATTGCTTTTCTTTTCAACTTGTTTAGAGTGCTAATTTCATCTGTTGAAAATGTAGTTCGAGATTTGATTTGACTTTCATATTGTCTAGGGTGCTTTAACTTGTTTAGATATTTATTTTTTTTGCTACCATAATAATCCCATTGTGCTTCATGATTTATTTAGGTTCTCTTTTACAACCACAACTATTCCAATTTGCTTTATAACTTGCTTAGATTGTCTTCAACAGAGCATAATGCAAATTTTGAGGAAGCAAGAATTAAGAGGCATGCATCCATATGATCTTGAATTGTGGTTTAAGGGCATGATTTAAACAAGAATTAAACAAGCATGGTGAAGGGAATGCAAGGTCAGTTTTTTTCTTTTGTAATACTACCTATATTTATAGGTGGCTTCTTGTTTTCTTGGTCATTGATGCTCACTTTTGTTTGGACGCTTGTTGTAAAAGGTAACTCAAATTTCATATCGCTTATCATCATATAGAGTTTTGTTTCTTTTATGTTAGTTTAGTCCCACCATTTCGTTCATAATTCAATGGAAAACTTTCTAATAGGTAAAAATCTGTTTAGTTAAAGATATGCCCATTTCTATTGATATGAAAACTTGTCAAATTCTGCATTTGCTGATTGAAAATTATGAAAGTTTAGCCCAAGTTGGAAGGTTGGATGATGTCCGCTTTGTTGTGTCGAAGTTGAAAAATGTTGGGTTTCGTCTAGATTTGTTTGCTATAATTTTTTTTTTTTTTTTTTTTTTTGAAGAGATATTGTAATTAAAGTGTGGGATGGGGGAATCAAACCTCAAACCACGAATTGATAGTATGAACATTATGTTAGCTGAGTTATGCTTTTGTTTCCATTGCTATAAATTTTCTTATCTGTGAGTTCTATAAGAATAAATTAGATAAAACTAATGAATTGTTGAATTGATTCTTCTGTAGTCTATCATTATTTGTTGGATTGATTCTCTTGTTGATTGCATTGAAGTGTTGTTTCTTGGTTTTTATCAACCATATTGTTGTTAAATTATACTTAATATCTATATTGTTTGTGATATTGTTGTCTCCATCTTTGCAACATATTTTTCCTTTTGTTTTTTTCTGGAAGATTGGAAGTTAATCGATTGTTCAAAGTATGGAGCTAGTTTGGGGTTTTTTCTTCTTTGGAGTTGGTAACGCTTTTAGAGGTAAGTAAAGGTTTAACATTTTACCTACGTATATCTATGTATTATTAATTTTTTTTTTTAATTCAATCATTTTACCTAATTTTTATTACTTAATGACTTTTTGTAGGTTGATGAAGGACTATAAAAAATGTACAATGTTTAGATCACAAACAATACTTTTATACTCAAGTTCTAGAGAATAGGTATATTTGGTCTCTAAAGTTTCAAATCGACTATTTTAGTCGTTGAATTTTAGTAAATAGATTTAAAAGGTCCTCAAGTTTCAAAATAGCCATTTTTTTAATTATTTATATTTAATATTGATATTACATTTTTAAAATTTAAAAAAAAAAAAAAAAACAAAATACCTCTTTCTTCCCATTCTCTCTCCTTCATCCTTTTCATATTCATATTCCTCACCCCTTCAATTCCACAGGCATTTCCCTCCCATTCATACATTCAAATTAAAATGCAAGCTCTTACTCCAATCCTCCCAACTTCTAAGAGTCCCAGATTTAGGTGAATTACTATGAATGATCACTAACTATATATTTTTGGAGCTCAAATCCAAGGTGTAGATCAGCATCCAAGACATTCAACAACAATAACAACTACAAAGAAGACATTAAAAATGAAGCAAAACCCTGTAAATATCGTTGGCAAGACCTCACCGGAATGTTGATTCTCACATTGCTGAAAAAACTCAAATCCGGGAGCTTAAATCGAAGGGACGACAACGATCATTTGCAACAATCTCAAAGCTTCTTGTGGGATTGAAGGAGAGACAAAGATGGAGAGAGATCGAGGGAGGAGAGAGAATCGGAAGAAAGAGGTGAGAGAAAACGTTTCTTTTGTTTTTAAAAATGTAATAAAAAAGGTATTTTTTCTAAATATTAAACATTCATAATTAGTAGAACAGTTTTATTAAATGGAAGACAATGAAAATGACAATAAAAATAATAAAAATATACAACTCCAACGTGTCCATTCTATTTTAATTTTTTATATTTTCAATTAATAAATTTTAATATGTGCACTTCCAAGAAAAATCTTAAATTTCTCGTATTTCTAATAAATCTTAAATTTACTCCGAGTTAAATGTTTGAATAATAATTTTTGGGCAAAAAAACAAACTATTTTTATATAAGTTGGTTTTGGTTCATTTTAGTTTCTATATTTTTAAAATATTCATTTTGACCTCTACACTTTCAACTTTGGTTCATTTTAATCCTTATATTTTCAGATAGGTTAAATTATATAAAATATTCATAAACTTTGTACTTTTGTGTAAAAAATGTCTTTAAACTTTCAAAAGTTTCAAAAATACCCTTAAACACCCAAAATGAGTTAAAAAAAACCAGTGTTACTTTTAGATGGAAACCGTTAATGTCAAAAATAACCTTAAACTTTCAAAAGTTTCAAAAACACCCTTAAACTTTAAAAAAGTTTAAAAAAAATATTTTTACTGTTATATAAATAGAAAGGGTTAATATTGTCATATTTCTCTATTTTCCATCTATTTTCCTCTCTCCTCTATTCAATACCCTCTTACTCTCCTTTTTGTTAATTCTTTGACATTTGTTTATATAAAATAAATAAATACTGAGTGTACACTTTTTTTTTTAAAGGAATACAACTGCACACTTTAGTTATGTATAAGGACTACATTAAAAAGAAGGGGAATTTTCAAAAAAATAATAAAATAAGAGAAACTATTTACACAAAATAGCAAAATTCAATCTTCTTTGATAGAGGTTTATAGAAGTCGATAAAATTCCATCAGTATTTATTGGTAAAAGAAACTTGTAGAAGTTTATCATTGATACTATGTGATATACACTGATAGACGATGTTAATAGAAGTCTATCAGTATTTTGTTACTATTTCTGTAAATAATTTGACATTTTTTCTATCTATAAAATTTTTCCTAAAAGGAAAGAGAATAAAGAAATCACCAAAAAATTTTACGATTTAATATTTTACAAAGTTGTAATTAGTAGTTGAGTGTGTGTTAACGACCAAATATATTTTTTTTCATTTCAATATTTATCGTATTAATATGTTTTAATAAGAGATTTTGATTTTGTAATTTTGTGAGAATTTATGTTTTATCGTAAAATTTTGAATTTATTTAGGTTGTTGAGAAAATTAGTATAAGCTAATAATTGAAAATTTTAAAGTAAAATAAGAGTATTTTTATAAAAAAAAAAAATGAGGATATCTATATAGTTTTTATTAAAATTGTTTTTTCGAACTTAAGAAAACTTCAAACAAAATTGATCATCAGATTAACGGTAGGAGCACTTTTTAAATACTGTTTTAATTCTAAAGTTATTTGTACAACGAGGTATTAACGATTTCTGTTCATATACTAACAGTGAAGGTATTTATGAAATTTTTTTTAAGTTAAAAATATTTTTGAAACTTTTGAAAGTTTAAGAGATTTTTTAAAAAAAACTTTAATGGTTTCCATCCAAAACTAATAGCAAAGGTATTTTTTTTTAAACTCTTTTTGAACTTTTAAGGGTATTTTTTAGACATTTGAAAATTCAAGAGTATTTTTTTTTTTTACATAAAAGACAACGTTCGGGGGCATTTTTTATAATTTAGCCTGAATACTATTCTATTTTGGTCCCTTCATTTTCTTTTTTATTTTATTTTTAATGAATAAAAATGGTCGCTTTTTGATAGTGTAAGGTTAAAAGTTGAAAGTACAAGGATTAAAATGAACATTTTGAAATGAAAAATTGTCACACCCCACCCGTGCCCGCACTCCTAAGTCTGAGGAGAGGCATAAGGGACCATAGATACCACCCTTTTGTGATACCTATTGTCCAACTAAACCTCTTTACTACACTCAATAAACTTTAAGTCAAGGAGATAGCAGCAACTGATTAAGTAGGCCCATTTTATATTACAATAATGTAATGTTCATACAACTCCAAGACTTAATTAAAAGTTTACAACAACCATTCTTAAAACACTCCGGAAGTATAACTGTGGCTTGTGGCAGACATTGACCTTAGCAGCACCCTGGAACTCCTCACCTTCCGCTACCTGGGGGAAAAGACATAAAACATAGAAAACGTGAGCTACAAAGCTTAGTGAGTGGCAGTTTTAAACAAACATAACTTTGGTTTTAGAAATTCATCTTTGGGAAAGCAATTCCACAATCAACAACAATCACATAACAAAATGTAATCTCCCCAGCCTGTCAGCTTGACAACCCTGGCATGATTATGTATTTTCCCCGGGTATTCTCCGCGAATGACCCATGATGACCAACGTGGACACAAGCTCAATACCCTATAACCTATCGACTGCACACATGTCGACATTCTTTGTTAGCCATGTTTGGGTACGCTGACAATCCCAACCAGATATTCTGACAATTCTAGTCAAGCATCCCACCAAGCACGCTAACAATATCCTGGGTATGAATCCCATTTCCTAATGCAAATATACACGCATTGTGACAACAATACAAATCAAATATCCAGAAAAACATATTTCATGATCATGCCAATATTTCAAACACAACCTATATATATAATCACACATATATATAGAAATCAACCATTCAAACAATGGAATAACCACTCACCTTGATTGGTTAGGAACTTTCTTTTCCGAAGTTCCTTAGGTTCCCCTGGTTTCCCTTTTGAACCCTAAATTCTAGATTCAATTATCAACTTAGATTACTCATAGTTCCAGACCTTATTTTAAGATACTTCCTTCTGCAAACATGTTATAGCTTACCCTGAAATCTTAGTTCAGAACTCCTCGTGGTTTGGCCGGAATCATCAAAACATCAAATTGGCCCAAGCTTACCTGACAGCTTGACCTTTCTGTCTTTTCCTCACTCTCCAGCTCGATTCCTTGGAGTATCTTCTCCGGCAGCCCTACCATGAAAACTAGACTCACGTAGCTTTCAGGTGGATTTGGACTCACTCCAAACGCACGAATATTCTGGGAGATATCCTCATTCCAAGTTGATGCTACTTCTAGACCTTCCTATCCAACAGCATCTCTTCCTCTTGGAACTTCATGACCGACGCATGGTTTTTGCTACCAACGCATGCATTCTTCCATCAACGCATAGTTCCTCCAACTCGACCCTCATACGCTCTTCCTAATGTCCTTTGAAGAGAATTCTAGTTATGGTCTAAAGAGGTCCTTGGCCCTATTTATAGGCGTCCAAAATCTCTCCAAGGGCGACACCTTCTGCTTGGTCGCATGTCCAGGCGTCCTTTGTTCCCTAAGCCAACGCAACTCCTTGCCACATCAAGGTTGAAGTGTTAGCTTCTCCTTCAACCAACGCAACCTAATCAGTTTGCAAGCTCTTTGGTGCATCCACCTCATTTTCTTGAAGCCCAAGATTTCTCCCCAACAAGCCACATGTCTGATGATTTAGCATCACCATGGCACATTCCACACTCTTATGGTCGCAAGCCATCTTGGGCTATGCGTCAATCTAACCTCAAATGCGTCCATCTAACCACAAATGTGTCCATCCAACTTCATATGCATCCATCCAATTGACGTAACTTGGTCACATATGCTAGATGTTCGCAAGGCTCATCCTTGGCCGCATATCCTTCTCTTTCGCATGGCTTACCTTTTCCTTATGCGCTCAACTAGGATAATGACCAACACTCTTCTAACGCATATTATTAGCCTTGTCCTACGCATCCACATGCCTCAGATGTCCTTGGCACATAGCACATCACCAACGCATAACAACCCTTGAGTCAAGCTAGGTCCCAAATCAACACCTCATGGTACAGCTTACCATTGCCTAGGCTCTTGCTAATGCATCCCTTGTGACCAACGCATGTATATCCTTGTTTGCCAATATCCTTCGTCTCTTGTTCAAGACCAATGCAAACTAATCTCATAAGCCTTATGTACCGCCAGCCTTAGCAACGCAGAGACATTTCACCATGCGTCCACCATGGCTTGTCTCATCGCCTAGCTCGTCGTTTAGTAATACTGTCGCATATCATCCAACGCATAGCACCATCGCATAGCGCCTGCGCCTATCGTATAGCACATAGTCTACCGTACCGCTGTTGCTCATCGTGTAGCACATCATCGCTATCGTCTAGCACATCATCACTATCGCCTATCGCATCATCGCATAGCGCTCTCATTTAGCGCGACTCTCCGCATCGTCTAGCGTCGCACCGTTCTGCACGATCGCCTACCGCATCACTTAGCTCCACGCATTTGCTATACGATCGTCCAGTGCCTGCCTACATGATCACCTACCTCATCATGTAGCGTCATTCACTTACTATACGATTGCATACCCCATTGTGTAGCATTGCTCATTTGCTACACGATCGTCTACCTCATTGTGTAGCACTGCTTATTTACTACATGATCAACCAGCACGTGCAACTCCAACGCCCAACGCCCATGTCCGCGCAACTTGAGGTTGCCGCATGCTTTGCTAACCTCCCAAGACATTGGCTGCCGCATGTTTCGCTAACCTTTCAAGACATTGGCTGCCGCATGCTTTATCACATAACCTTTCCTCTCGGCCACACTTTAGCCTCTTTCAATACCCAAATAACCTCTCAAATTCTAATGGCCAATGCATAGCACAAGATTGTCTAATACTTGGCTATTTTTTTCTACCCTCCAACGCATAGTTCTAAATAATCTATTTCAAAGCTACTAAATAATCTATTTAAACACTTAGAATTTTCCTACTCTTTAACATAGGATTTAACTTATACTTAGTTAATCCCTTTTATTTCTTGCTTAACTAGGGAAAATGGAAATCCGGGTTTCACAAAAATCCTTAAGGTGCATATCGAGCATCACTTATTTTTGTGCATCCTATTAAGTTGTCCAATCATAACCTATCATGTGGCAATTTTTTTTATTTCTTTTTTGAAATATTTTAATTTTTTGTTGGTGTGAGTGATAAGAATGGGGTATAGATGCACCCAAATAATACCTAATTGAAAATAGATGAACCAAAGTTGGAAAATATAAGAACCAAAATGAACCGAAGATTAAAATTTAGGGATCAAAATGAAGTTTTTAAAAATAGAGGAACCAAAATGAATCAAAGCGAAAAGTATCAACATTGTAGTAGTATATTTAAACATAGGGCAAATATCAATTTATACCCATAAACTTTGGGGATTATATCAATTTAAACCTTAAACTTAGAATAGTATCAATTTAAACCTTAGACTTTGAGGGTTATTTATCAATTTAAACCTTGAACTTTGTGATTTGTATCAATTTAAACTCCAAACTAATAATTGGACCAATTTAAACCCCGATTATAAGTGTATCAATTTAAATCCTGAACTTTCATAAATTATTCCGTTTAAACTCTGAACTTTCATAAATATATCAACTTAAACACTAAACTTATCTAAATAAGACATAATGGGGGGTTTAAGTTGATACAATTATGAAAGTTTGGGGTTTAAGTTGATACACTTACAAAAGAATCGAGTTTAAATTGATACAATTCCCAAGGTTCTTAAATTGATACAATTATCAATTTAGGGTTTAAATTGATACAACATCTAAAGATTAGAGATATAAATTGATATTTGCTCTTTAAATATATTTAAATATATTTTAAAGATTAATAAATATTTTTGGAAAAAGATAAACAATAAAAGATTTGGGAAAAATGACATTTGAATATAAAGTATATGTTCCCAGTTCCCATCAACGATTTTTTTAAAAAAATAATGTTATTTTAACGATTATTAACAAAAATAAGGTTGGGTTGAAAGTATTGGCAAAAATAGGTTTTGAAATCGTGTATCCAGTACACGATAATCCCTTAATCGTGTACCCGGTATACGACTTCCTTTAGAGTCCGTGAAGTGGCAGTGACCTGGCGCGCAGACTTTTCACCTTCCTTCCTCTCTCACAGTCGCATTGTCGCCTCCTCCCCGACTGTCTCCAATCTTACTGTTTCCGCCATCCTACTTCGTCGTCGTGAGTCGATCTACCACCTGCCTTAGGTAAAAGTTTTATTTATTTATTTCCAAAGTTTGTACATTTGGGTTATCCTTTTGTTCCAATACATGAAATTTCTTTCATAGATCTATTATTTTGTTTTCATTTGGACTGATTTAAGTGCATGATTCATATTTTATTTGGGCTTATTTAAGTGTATGATTCATAGATTTTCATTTGGGCTAATTCATAGATCTATTTTTTTATTTGGACTTATTTATAAATCTATCTTTTTTTTAAATTTTATTTAAGACGATTTAAGAAAATATTTAGATTGTTTGAAATATTAATTTATTTAGATTTTCTTAAAAAGAAGGAACTCTTTTTAAGAAAATTTACAAAAGTTGAAAACTAAATGTTGTGACAAAAAAAAAAGGATTTAAAAGTTTGAAATATTATTTTTATGTAATGGAATTTTATTTGTTATGTAATATAATTTGAACTTCGTAGGTAATGAAACTCGGTCCTTTTAATCTTGTGCAACTATATCAACAAAATACCTATCATTCACAATCGATATGGGATAATTCTTCTACCATGGTTTTGGGTTGTCGGAGAAGGGAGACATCTGCACAACATACTATCCCATTTGATCCACGGATTACTCATTACGTTGAACAGGCTCAACATACTATCCCATTTAATCCACGAATTACTCATTACGTTGAACAGGCTGGTTTTCTTGGGATTGCACAAATTAGATTTATCTAACTTGATTGGCACCTCATTACTGCTTTAGTAGAGTGTTGGAGACCAGAAACCCACACATTTCACCTACCTTGTGGTGTACAATTACGTTGCAGGATGTTGCTATTCAGTTTGGGTTACAAGTGGACGGAGAACATTTGACGGGTTCAATACAATATGATTGGAAAGCTTTGTGATGAACTCTTGGGCATTCTACCAAATGATTTAAAAGGCGCAAGATTGAGTATCTCGTGGTTAGTGTCCCAATTTCCAAAATTGCCTCCCGATGTCGACAACATCAACATATGTAGGTATGCACGAGCATACATTATGCAGCTTATTGGAAGATTTTTGTTCGCTAACAAGTCAAACACTCTGGTACATCTTATGTTTCTCCCTCTACTATCTGATTCTTATGATAGATTTAAAATTATAGCACCACAAATCTAGCTATAGGCCCCAGGTCATCGTTCACTATGTGTCAGGTATTATTCATTTTTATATATTTATTTCATTATCATTTTAGGTAAGAATATAAGTTAATTATATTTTTTTATAATTTTAGATGGGATGGTGTATTAACTGTCTTTGAACAGTTAACAAATATGTTACTAGTATATTGACAAATAATTGATAGAAAATCAGGTAACAAATGTATATATAAATGAATATTTAAATTTTTTTAGGTGTATAGTTATCTTCTTTTTTTTTTTTTGTCACATTAATTGAACGTCAAACACACAAGATATTTGGTCTATCAGATTACTGTCATGATGGTCAAGACATCTGGTTGACCGTTAACCCTCTTATATGTTTCAATATAGTAGAGTGACATCATCCAGATTGTGTGTTGACACAATTTGGTCTGCGACAAATGGTATCTTCGTTGTGTTATACACTCTCAGCACTACGCAGATTGATTTAAGAGATAAGCACGACCAAAACTAGTGTCGATTTCACGCATAATATATACCCTAGTAGTGTGCACGTCATGATCGTTGTGCACAGGGAGAATTAACAAATGGACAGGCTGTGTCAGATAACTATTTTTCCTGGTACGATTCAATCATTAGACGATTTATCACACCTGACAGCGCTGTATGGTAAGAGATTTATAATCTTACATTTTCCAAATATATGATATGAATATTATTTAATATTAATTTTTTCATCGTATAGAATATTTTATCCCAGATGTATAACAATATTCAATATAGCACATCTTACCAGTGTTGGGTTTAATGTATAATCAAACATTAGTTAATGTAGAAAGTATTATTCAACAAACAAGACGACTCAATGTTATTGACACTGATCGAAGACATGTTCATCGTAGATGACAACGACAATAAGGCGAAACTAATTTAGAGGCACATGAAGACAATCCCTGTGGGTAAGCGCCAAGAGATCGTCTTTAAACTTCATGTAAACTTCTATTTTGAAATTAAATAACTAATTTTTCTTTTATCTATCTTTTTATTTGTAGAGACATACAACTTAGTCAAGTCAAAAATTTATTTTTAACATGAGTGTAGACTAATTAAGTTTTCATTGCATATTAAATATATAATTAAGTTTATTAATAAAGAAATTTGTTAGTTAAAAATTTAAAAAAAAGTCAAAATTGAGGAAAAAAAAACACATAAAGGTGGGTCCACGAGTTTGTCGTTGACCAATCCACCGACGCTAACATAGTGCTTACTTGGTAATGACTAGATTAAAGGTAATAGTGTACGGGTACACGATTATCATCCCAAATACAACCCTATTTTTGCCAATATTTTCCATTTCCACCTCTTTTTGAAAAATTTTCCTATCTAGCAAATTTTTTTTTTGTCATTAGTTTGAAAAACCACTATATTCCCCCATCAACTCTCATTATTTCAATCTATTATTTAATTATAAACAAACTTGATTGCATTCATCATCTTCCCCAGATCATTTCCTTCATCTTCATCACAAAAAAACTTGTGATCATATTCATCAATAATGGCGATTCTTCTGTCCAACTTTCTCTTCTCAATTCCAAAGCAACTCCACCACTCCAAACAATCCTCTTCTCAACTCCATTACTCAACCTCAAATTTTCAGTTCCAAGGCTTCAGATTAATCAATACAAGGAACACAGTGCAACAATCACAATGTCAAGTAGTTTCAAGAACCAGAGACTCATCCTCTTCCACAGAACTCGAAAGTCAAAGAAACATGGAAGAATTAGTCGTACCTGAAGCGAAAGTCGCTGATTCCTGGCGAGAAATCCACGGCAGCAACGATTGGACTGGATTACTGGATCCAATGAACGATCTCCTCCGCTCCGAGTTAATCAGATACGGCGAAATGGCACAATCTTGCTACGACGCCTTCGATTACGATCCGTTCTCAAAATACTGCGGAAGTTGCCGATTCAGTCGCGGCAAATTCTTCGAACGACTCGGAATGGAAAACGAAGGCTATGAAGTAACAAGGTACCTGTACGCAACATCAAACATCAACATGCCTAATTTCTTCAAGAAATCGCGATGGCCAAAGGTATGGAGCAAGAACGCGAACTGGATCGGATATGTAGCAGTATCGAACGAGGAGAAATCGAAAGAGCTAGGGCGGCGAGACATCGTGGTGGCGTGGAGAGGAACGGTGACGCGGTTGGAATGGATTGTGGATCTGATGGATTTTCTGAAACCTGTTGCGGCGGCGAAGATTCCTTGCTCTAATTTGGGAGTGAAGGTGGAATCAGGGTTTCTGGATCTGTATACGGAGAAGGAGGAAGGTTGTCGATACAGTAGATTTTCGGCGAGGGAGCAGGTGGTGGCGGAGGTGAAGCGGCTGTCGGAGAGATTTGGAGCGGAGGAGGAGATGAGTATTACGATCACTGGGCATAGTTTGGGAAGTGCTTTGGCGGTTGTGGGTGGTTTCGATGTTGCGGAAACCGGGTTGAACCGGTTGGGAAATGGGCGGGTTGTGCCGGTTTGTGTTTTCTCATTCTCGGGGCCCCGTGTTGGTAACGTCTCCTTCAAGGAACGCCTTCACGAATTGGGAGTTAAGGTATTATTATTATTATTATATGAAAAAGGAGTTAGTTTTTTTTATATTTTTTTTTATTAGAAATATCTAAAGAAAATAAAATCAAAATGAAAACAGGTATTGAGGGTGGTAAATATTCACGACATGGTTCCAAAAACACCAGGATTTTTATTCAACGAAAGCATACCTACGGCAGTGATGAAATTTGCGGAGGAATTACCGTGGAGTTATTCACACGTGGGGGTGGAGTTAAAATTGGATCACAAAAATTCACCATTTCTTAAACAAACCAACGACCCCGTTTGTGCCCATAATTTGGAAGCTCTTTTACATTTACTTGATGGGTAAGTTCCTCACATATTTATCTCTTCTTTTCTGGTATCCTAACAAAATTTATTTTCTCCTTACATTAAATTGATATTAAAAATCTCTAAAAATTTAGTCTTAATTTCAATTAAACTTCTATACTTTAAAAAATTCTATTCTTTTACACTTTAGTTTTAATTTTTTATTTTTTCCTTTAATAATGAATCACTCGATCATCCTTATTTTATCTAATTAATCTACTTAAGTAACAATATGAAATAGCATGTACTAAATCATTTTTTTTAATATATATATATATAGATATAAAGGCTTTATTTTTTGAAAGTCTAATTTTCTCAAAAAAAAAAAAATTCTAAATATAGCTACAATCATTTTGATTTAAATTTGTAATTTAACCAAATCCATATATATATATATATATATATATTAATATATATATATATATATATATATAATTCAAAGTTTTTAATTTTTTTTTTTAATGGAAGGGATTATTATTATTTAACTTTGTGAAATAAAAAATAACTTTAAACTAAAGATGAAGACCAATTTCAAAACTTGTTAAAAGTAAAATTAAACATCTTTTTAAGCAGATAAACAGTAAAATGATAGGAATCAAAGGATCAAAATAATTCAATATAATTTATGAAAGTTAGTGAGATTTTCGTAAACTAAAATAATAATTAAATAATTAAATAAAGCCACTATGTAATACATATTTACATATCGTGATTCTCCCTCGACCACCATTAAATAAATACAAATTGTACCATAAAAACAAAATAAATTTGAGTCTTGTTTTAGTTGTTTTTAGAATAAGTTACTTTTAGGTTCAATACAATTTTTGTCACTATACTTTACATTCGATATCATTTTCCTTTAGGTTCTAATCTAGTCTCTATACTTTTAATAAATTCTAATTCAAATTTTTAATTGAAAATATTTAATAATTTCCAATTATAAAAAGAATGAAAATAAATATTAAATAGAAAAAAAATAAAAATATAAGAACTAAAAATAATATTTTAAGTTTTTTTTGTAATATTTATAAACAAAAACAATATTATCTTTTAGGGAATGCAGTGTTTTGCTCACATTTTGAAATAGCTTGATTTGGACATTATACTATAAATTATAATATCACATAAAATCAAATTGGGATATGATTCTTTGTCACAACCGTGATTGACATTTTTTTATTATTCTTCTTCTTCTTATTATTATTACTATTACTATTATCACTATTATAATATTTGTTTTTTTTTTCTTATTATTATTAAATGAAAACGACCGTCATTGACCATTAATATGTTAAATGGAAGAAATCTATGTGGTAGTTGGCATTGGCAAAGATGTTTTAGATTGGTAATAGCTTTTGGGGAAAGTGTTTTTATATTAAAATTTTGATCTTATATAATTTTAGGCGTTTGTTTTCATTTATTCTTATGATTTTTATTTTAGTTTCAAGTTTTGGTTTTTTGATTAAATCAATACTTAAATCTAATTGGCTAATTAAAAAATAAATCACATCGTTATATTCCTTATGTTTCTTATTCAACACTAAATTTTAAAGGGACTTCTTTACCTATATGAAAAACTCCAATTCACATTACAACTTCTTAGAAAATGTGCCAACATCGTAATCATGAGGACGAGGTTGGAAGTTTGGCTAAATAATATAGACTAAATAATTAGAATACAATTGTCCACATCCCTCGTGAGGAAACCTCTTGGGAAATCCTCATTGGAAAAATGAGGAATGGGAGAGTGAGGGTAAAAAAATCATGTGAACTAAATCGAGAATATATTTCCTCTCTATTATGTTCTCCGTCCTCGTCCCTTTGCTTTTTTTTTTAAAAAAAACAAAGAGATTATTATATGATTAGAATTTCAAGTTTTATTATATGTGATGTACATAATTTGACATGTTTGAATCATCTGATTGAACATTTAACTTATATATCGATAATTAAATAATTTAATATGTCATATTATTTTTGTTTCTATGAATAAATTTAAGAAAATTCTCTTTAAATTGAAAGAGAAGCTATTTAATGGGGGCAAGAACTTGGAATCTAGGCATACCCGTAAACATCCCTATATATGTACCAATTTTATATTGGAGCCACTTTGTGATTGTAGCTATTAAAGCATATTTTAGAAATTTATTTATGGAGTTTGGAATAAAAATTGAAATAATTATAAAACGAAGTCTTCTCTCACTTAAATTTACGCAAGTGAAACAGGTACCACGAAAAGGGTGGTAGGTTTGTGTTAGCGAGCGGGAGAGATCCGGCACTGGTTAACAAAGGTTGTGATTTTCTAAAAGATCATTACTTAGTCCCACCAAATTGGAGGCAAGATGAAAATAAAGGTATGATAAGGAACAAGGATGGCCGTTGGATACAACCTGATAGATCAAAATTTGATGATCATCCTCAAGATGTACACCATCATCTTAAGCAATTAGGCTTAGCTTTTGACTCCTAATTTCTTAATTTGTACCTAACTAGTTAATTCAATTTCTATAGATAGGTAATCTGAAATAATAATAATATGTGTCTATTTTGTGGGTTAATGATTGAGTATTGTTAGTGGAATATATTGGACATTGTAGGAGAGTTATGATTCGATAACGTTTCTGTTTTTTTTGTTTCTTTTTGTTTCTAGTTTCTTGAAACAAAAGCATTTGATAACCTGTTTATGTTTCTTGTTTTTCATTCTTCAATAACTGGAATTGACATAATCATGTTTCTTGTTATTTTTTCTAATGCATAAATAAAAATATATTTGTTTCTATTTTTTACTAATAAAATGCATAATAAATATCTAAATGCAAATATAACATAAAAAATTTAGATATGCAATTTAAAAAAGGCTAAATTACAAGTGTCATTAAACAATATAGTTTTTAAATTTTCAAAAGCATTTAACATGTCTTCAAACTTTCAATTGCATCTAATGGATCCATTTGTTTTCAATTTTATCGCTAACAAATATAACAAAGTTTCGTTTGGTAATCATTTTGTTTTTTATTTTTTTCTTTAAAAATTAAGTCTATAGACGCTACTTCCACTTCTAAATTTCTTTTTTTGTTTTCTACTTTTTATATATGGTTTAAAAAACAAGGCCAAATTTTGAAAACTAAAAAAATAACTTTTAAAAAGTTGGTTACAAAACACTTTTGGTCCCTAAACTTTTATGCAAGTAACAATTTAGTTATTGAACTTTTGTTGTAACGATTTAGTCCTTGTACTCTTAATGTTGTAACAAATTAGTCACTGAACTTTAGTATGTAACAATTTAGTCCTTGTACTTTTAAATTCGTAACAATTTAGTCCCTAACGTAAACAAACTGTTGGGTTGATGCTCTAAATCTCGTAAGGTCATATAGTTTGTAATTGTAATGTAAAAACATTTTTTTTTTATGTAACAAAATATGTGATGCTTTATTTCAAAATTAGTTGCATTGACCACAAACTAATAAACTAACATCTAGGGTTATTTTGTAGCTTAACATGTATGTAGAGACATACGAATGGATCATGTTTAAGTGATATCCTAAATAGTCTGTAGTAGATAAATAAGGTCGGATACCTTATCATGGTGATACTACGAGTATGACCCGCTTTGTAGGTGTTACAATTGTTGTAAAGTACTACAAATGATATGATTCTGATCATTCATGTGGAGACATATGAGTGGGGATATTCTATACAAAGGAGTTTGTATAAGACCAGACCATGAAATGTTTAGTCTCATTATATAACGTTGTTCATAATAGAAGTTTGCATTTTACCAGGATGACCATAGGTAATATGACCTGAATTCTGAGTGAGTTGTGAACTCCTGCCAATGAGGGTCGTCCTTTGATTTGTATGGGTGAGAGTGACCAGATCGCCGACTCAACAAGCCTACCATTTTGGGGATTCGTCTAGTTGGGGAGCTGGGAACACAGCTACACAAGAAGAAATTCACTCCTTCCCCAATGTCAGGGCAAGTAAATAAATTGCTCCTTTAATGAATGATTCTAGGGCTTGAATAATATGGCACTGCACCCTCTCCTGGCCCCAGAGGGATTTGATTATAGTTGGACTATGATTTATTGTTCATTAGAGGGATCAGCGGTACTTAAGAAGTTAGATGTAACTCGTTTTTCCTATTTGTACTTACGAGCAAGTTGTGAAGTGTTATTGTACTGTTGATTGGTTATATCCAATCGACACAGAAATATATCTGTAGTGTGAAAAGTGCAGTTGTCAGTCTTGAAATATCCCAAATTGAAAGGAACCGTAAGCGGAAGCAAGATCGACCCAAATCCATTTTTCATTGAATGTAAATTTTACAGTAAATAAAGAACAAGATATACATTTATATAAATTACCACATGCTATTAAAAAGGTTTTAGAAACCTTACCTTTGAAGACTTCTTTTCAAGAATCCCTCGAACAGCACACGAACGTCTTGAAGACTTTCTTCAAGAAAACTTCAAACAAGAGCACGAACACTACCACAAAGGCTTCATTGGTATTCTCACGTAGAGAACCTAGAAGTGGTGGGCTCTGGCTATTTTGGATTGGGAAAATTTTAGTAGTAAGGAGGAAGGTTTAAAATTGTTCACCAACAACTCAAATAACTCACAAAATAGTTGTCTCTTTTCCTCACTATCAAAATCGATGATCAAAAGCCAGAAAAGGAAAACTTTCTTTTTAGAATGCCAAATATAGCAACTACCCACTTACGTGGGTGGAGAGAAAATAGGAGGAAGGGAGTTGTAACTCCCTTCCTTATTTTTTTAAAATAACATTTACTCTCTCTCTCTATATATATATATATAATAACACTTATCATATAATATATATATTAAATTATACGTTATATCAAATATAACATATAACCTATAGTTTCTTTTCTCTCTTATATGACATTTAATATAAATCACATTTATATTAAAATTAACAATTATGAATCCAATTCATATTAATAATATTTGAATCATATTCAAATATTTATTTCCTCTCACTAAAGCTATAATATATCAAATACATTATTATAATTATATGACATATAATTAAAATAACTTAATTATATCATATATAATTAAATCTCTCTACTAATTTGAACAATTCAAATTAATCCAAAAACTGATTCTCAATTAAACCTATTGAGCTACCAATGGGACCTCATGGACCTATAGCTTGAATCTCCAACGGTACATGAATAATTAATTAAACTATTTAGTCAAATTATTTACCATTCGTTAACTGTCGGGCACTCCATTAAAGACCGACAGTTGCACTCTTCGCACTATAGATATATTTCTATGTTCATTGGATATAATCAATCAGAAATATGAAGACCCTTCATAAATTGCTCGTAAATACAGTTAGGCCAAATTACCATTCTATCCCTATAGTTACATCTAACTTCTTAAGTACCACTGGTCCCTCTAATGAATAATAGATCATAGTCAAACTATGACTAAACCGTCTCGGGCTAGTAGAAGATGTGGCACCAGATTGTTCAAGTTCCGAAATCAGCCCCTAAGGGAGCAATTTATCTACTTATCCCTACCTCAGGGAAGGAATGAATTCCTTCTTGTGTAGCTATGTTCCCAGCTCCCCAAACAGATGAATCCCCAAAATGGTAGGCTTGTTGAGTCAGCGATCTGGCCACTCTCAGCCATACAAATCAAAGTACCACTCTCATAGGCAGGAGTTCACAACTCACTCAGGATTCAGGTCATGTTACCTATGGTCATCCTGGTGAAATGTAAGTCTCAATTATGAACGACATTATATAATGAGAATAAACATTTTGTGGTCTAGTCTTCTTTTGTATAGAATATCCCCGCTCATATATCCATACATGAATGATTAGGATCAGATCATTTGTAACACTTTACAACAATTGTAACACCTACAAAGTGGGCCATACTCGTAGTGTCACCAGGATAAGGTACCCAGCCTTATCAATCTACTACAGACCATTTAGGTTATCACTTAAACATGATCCACCTATATGTCTCTACATACATGTTTAAGTTACAAGATAACCTTGGATGTTAGTTTATTTGTTTGTGGTTGATATCTACTGACTATCCCCACTGCATAATAGATGTCAGGTTGAGTACATAACATCGCATACATCAAGCCTCCCACAGCTGATGCATAGGAGATCCGTCTCATCTCCTCAACCTCTTGAGGTGTCTTAGGACACTATTCCTTAGACAATGTAACTCCGTGCCTGAAAGGAAAAGCCCCTCTTGGAGTTCTGCATCGAATATTTGACAAGCATTTTGTCAATATACGATGCTTGAAACAGAGCTAGCATTTTGTTCTTTCGATCTCTAAAGATCTGAATACCCAGAACAAACTGAGCCTCTTCCAAATCTTTCATTTGGAATTAGGTCGCTAGTCAGTTCTTAACTTCAGTCAGTAAACCTACATCGTCCCAAATGAGTAGGATATTATCTACATATAACACTAGAAAATTGTTAAATTGTTGATGATCTTCTTGTATACACAAGGCTCATCAACGTTTTGATCAAAGCCATAAGATTTGGTTGCAATATCACACCTTATGTTCCAAGATCGAGAAGCTTGTTTTAGTCCATAAATAGACCGATTAAGCTTGCAAATCTTTTGCTCTTGACTTTGGGTTATGAATCCCTTGGGCTGCACCATGTAAATGGTCTCCTCAAGATTGCCATTCAAAAAGGCAGTTTTGATATCCATCTGCCAAATCTCATAGTCATAATATGAGGCAATTGATGGGAGGATCCGGATAGACCTAAGCATGACAACAGGTGAGAAAGTCTCCTCATAGTCAACTCCCTCTACCTAGATATAACCCTTTGCCACTAATCTAGTCTTGAAGGTTTGCACCTTCCCATCAATACCCTGTTTCCTCTTGTAGATCCATTTACAACCTATAGGTTTAATCCCATCAGTTGATCTACAAGATTCCATATGAAATTGAAGTACATAGACTCCATTTCAAAATCCATCGCTTTGATCCATTCATCTTTGTCAATATCCTCTATTACCTTCTTGTAAAATAGTGGATCCTTAACTTCACCATCAGCTACCATAGCCAAGATTTTGCAACCCTCCCACTACGTTGAGGTTCCCTCAACACTTTAGGTGGATTTGACCTACTAGATAATCCTACTTCAACAACTCTTGTTGAGGTACTAGGTTCTTCAACAACTCTTGTTGAAGATTCAATAGTTTCTTTAAAAATTTCATTCAATGCAATCTTACTTTTGGGTCTGTGCTCCCTTGTGTGGTATTCTTTCAAGAAAAGTAGTGTTTGTCGATACAAACACTTTGTTTTCTTTAGGATAAAATAAGTAACCATCTCTCGTTCCTTTGGGGTAGCCTACAAATAAGCACAATCTTGAACGTGGTTTCAATTTCTTAGGATTAGCCTCGAGCACATGTGCTAGGTATCACAATCTAACTTTGAGATTGTAGATTGTGATCCCACTTGTGCAGACAGTGTAGTGGCGACACATGAGTGTCGACACATCTGGTAAAGACAAAGGGCCAAGAGAAGTGTCATGATGCGACCGAGGAGGACGGTGCATCATCCAACACACCAACATAAGTGGGCAAGAATGTCATGTTGAACATTAAGCAGAAAGACAAGCAACTGTGTCATTGGTGGTGCCAGTGACAAGCTCCATGGGGGCCAGATGGGGCCCCGGGCTGTGGCCTCGGAAGGTGGGGTTCCATCGAGAGTTTGGACGAGTGACGCTAGTTAGATTTGCATATTGATAATATATGCAAGCACGTCGAATTTCATGTCAATCGAAGTTCAGACGAGTGCTCTACGTTGGTGAGCGACAGTTTGACACATTGACATTCATGGGTGGCAAAAGGAAAATGTTCATAATGCACTATAGGGGGAGGCATGGTGTCAGCTCTCCGCCACCCCTGGGCCCTGTGGCCTAAGTGAGCTACCCCATGGCACATACGTGTGTCATGGCATGGGCGAGCATTACAAGACAAGTGTCTTGGGCATCTTCCATCGAGAATGAGATCTCATGGACAGTGTCGGACGACCCGGGTATGCCTACATTGCGCCTCTTCCCATGAGCCAGAGGTTCGATATAGTACCCAGTATACCGTTTTGATTCGACAATGGCTCGGAAGGGCCCAAGTCTCGATTATGTCAGGATGGATGGATGTCTAGGAAGTCTCGAGTTAGATTGTTGCCCATGGGTTGGTTAATGATAGTTCTCGATAAGCGTGCCCAAGCAGGAGAGAGAAAGTTGATGACATCACGACACTCGAGATGGCATCCTAAAGCATCAGTGGGACTCGATAGTTCTCAGTTGGCCCGATACTTTCTCGAGTTGTCTCGTTAATCAGTATGATGGTCCGATAGAGCCCGATAAGCGAGTAGAAGTGTGAGGGACGTGTTGTTGGGAACCAAGATGATGAAGAGTGATGTGATGTTGCATTGTGATGACCTTAGCCTCATATATGGGCAAGGTCGAGCCTCAGGACTTAGACTAGAGTAGAGGCAAGTCAGCTAGAGTCACACATGAAGGAAAATACACGTATGGGCGATGTCTATGGCCGAATAAAGTTCAGTTCCGCATGAACAGTTCGGTTGAGGATAGAATAACCTCACCTAAGGTCCGATGAAGCTTCAAAGAGTTGAGCAAAAAGTGAATTGGGACTTGAGCATCCCTTAAGACTGACTATAATCATGGGTGAATCGTGGTGCCGCACGATTGGAGAAGTATGACCGTGACATTTGGTATCAGAGCCACTCTTTTTTAGTGAAGTCGGACAAGACAGAAAGAAAGAGAAGAAGCTGCATCAAGAGCAAGAGAAGCATCTTTGCAGCACCGCCACATGAGGTGGCCAGTGAGTTGGCTGAAGTGTAGTGCCAACAAAAGAGGGGGTTGTGTTTTGTTTTCTGAATTCGCTAAGGTGGGAGAATGCCACGATGTGTGATGTTTCGTGGTAGGCTTGCGAGCCTTACCCCGAGGGGTGCATCTTGATGTGTGCTCGGAGAAGTATGTGTTATGGCTGTGGTTACGACCAAGTTGATTAGAATGAAAATATATCCCTGCTTAGCGGAGGCGAGAGGATGCTAAAGCTTTTTCCATGCATATGTTGCGAGTCTCAGAGGCCAAGTCCTACAGTGGGCACGAGGAGGCCCGTGGGTGGGATCGCTCATACGTAGTGGCACTTTCCGTACTTAGTCTGATGCACATCATTTTTAGTGGGTCTGTTATGCAGCCAACCCAAGATCGGATCGTCATCGAGACAATGCCGAGTTTAAGCGAGGGAGAGTGTTGCAATCCAACGAGATTGAAAGTGTATTGCACCCCAAAGTTGTCATCGAGGACGATGATAGTTTAAGTGGGGGAGGGTATCACAATCTAACTTTGAGATGGTAGATTGTGACCCCACTTGTGCAGACAGTGTAGTGGTGACACATGAGTCTCGACACATCTGGCAAAGATAGAGGGCCAAGGGAAGTGCCATGATGCGACTGAGGAGGACGGTGCATCATCCAACACACCAACATAAGTGGGCAACAATGTCATGTTGAACATAAAGCAGAAAGACAAGCAACTGTGTCATTGGTGGTGTCAGTGATAAGCTCCATGGGGGCCAGATGGGGCCCCAGGCTGTGACCTCGGAAGGTGGGGTTCTGTCGCGAATTTGGATGAGCGACGCTAGAGTTAGATGTATATTGATAAGATATGCAAGCACGTCGAATTTCATGTCAATCGGAGTTCAGACGAGTGCTCTACGTTGGTAAATGACAGTTCGCCACATTTGATATGCATGGGTGGCAAAGAGGAAAATGTCCGGAATGCACTATAGGGGGAGGCATGGTGTCAGCTCTCCACCACCCCTGGGCCCTATGGCCTAAGTGAGCTATCCCATGGCACACGCGTGTGTCATGGCATGTGTGAGCGTTACATGACAAGTGTCTTAGGCGTCTTCCATCGAGAATGGGATCTCATGGATAGTGTCGGATGGCGTGGGTGTGTCGGCATTGCGCCCCTTCCCATGGGCCAGAGGTTCGATATAGCACCCGGTATGCCGTTTTGATTCGACAATGTCTTGGAAGGGCCCAAGTCTCGATTATATCCGGATGGATGGATGTTCGGGAAGTTTCGAGTTGGATTGTTGCCCATGGGTCAGTTGATGATGGTTCTCGATAAGCGTGCCCGAGTAGAAGAGAGAAAGCTGATGACATTCCGACACTCGGGATGGCATCCTAAAGCATCGGTGGGACTCGATACTTCTCGGTTGGCCCGATACTTGCTCGAGTGGTCCCGTTAATCAGTGTGATGGTTCGGTAGAGCTCGATAAGAGAGTAGAAGTGTGGGGGATGTGTTGTTGGGAACCAAGATGACGAAGAGTGATGTGACGTTGCATTGGGACTTGAGCATCCCTTAAGGCTGACCATGATCATGGGTGAATTGTGGTGCCGCATGGTTGGAGAAGTATGACCGTGACACTGAGCAACCCTAGATTCTAAAATGACATAAACTAGCTTTATGACCATTCCATAACGCCAAAGGTGTTCTAGCAACACTCTTGGATGGAATACAATTTAAGATGTACAATGCAGTCTCTACTGCATAACCCCAAAACGAGTCAAGTAAGAAAGTGTAACTCATCATAAACCGAACCATGCCCAATAGGATTCGATTTCTCCTTTCTGATACACCATTTTACTGAGGTGTACAGGTGCTGAGAGTTGGAATACTATTCCATATTCTATCAAATATTTATGAAATGTTAAATCCATAAACTCTCCACCTCGATCACATCGAAATGTTTTAATAGTTCTATTTAATGCATTTTCAACTTCAGCCTTGAATTCTTTGAACTTTTCAAAAGATTGAGACTTATGTTACATTAAATAAACGTACCCATATCTTGAATAATCATCAATAAAGATGATGAAGTATTCATAACCTCCCCTAGCTTTTACATTCATCGGACCATAGAGATCTGAATGTACTAGCTCTAAAGGTTCATTGGCCCTGTGACCCTTTCTAGTAAAAGGTCTCTTAGTCATCTTGCCTTCAAGGCATGACTCACACACAGGTAAAATTTTCTTCTAACTCGCTTAGAAGTCCATTCTTCACCAACCTCTCAATCTTATTAAGATTGATGTGTCCTAGTCTTAGGTGCTAAAGTTGGGCATTTTCTTTAGATTAAACTTTAAGTCTTTTATGTTAAGTTACTACAGTCTTAAATATTTCTGTGTTATGGAGGGTATTAGTTGCTAACGGTCTAAGCATATAAAGATTATTTTCCAGTTTTGCAGAAAAAATATCAACATTATTTTTGGAAATAAACACTTTATTTACAATGAAGTTGATACAGTAAGAATGCTCAAGCAAACACTTTACAGAAACTAGGTTCCTTTTTACATCAGAAGTTACATAAACATCTTCTAAAATAAGAAATTTGTTCTATAAAGTCAACCGAATACCTCCCACTGCCATAGTCGAGACGACGTGCCCAGTTCCAACTCACATCATCATCTTACCAGCATCTAGTTGCCACCAGAAACTAATTCCCTGAAATGAAGAACAAACATGGTTAGTGGCCCCAAAGTCAATAATCTGGGCAGAATCATCATTCTCCACTTAACAGGTTTCTAATACAAGTAAACCATATTTATCTTGCTTGGCTTTCTTCTTTTCTGCCAAATATTTAGGGCAATTCCTTTTCCAATGAAAATCTTGGTCACAATGGAAACAGATTCTCTTTGCAGCCTTGATGGGTTTTCTACCCCTTTGAACAGCAACTACAGGGCTAGCTTTCCCCTTTCCAACATTCTTCTTCTTCCATTTTTTGGTGCCGGAGGAAGAAGGTACAAACTAAGTTCCAAAGGTCGAACCTTTATAGAACTTTTTAGAAGATGAAGCAACATTTGCTTCATTCTTTTGTTCCTTACTTTTCATCAAGGATTGGAAGGTATAAGCTCATTAAGCAGAGTGGTCAGGTTGTAGTCAATCCTGTTCAAAACAGCATTGCATGAAAATGTAGGAAGTTTTCAGGGAAAGATTCCAATATGAAGCTAACCTGACTGGCTTCATCAATGCTCGACCCATTCATCTCCGCCACGTTGAAATAGACCATCATGTTGAGAACATGTTCTCGAACAGATCCCCCTTCTTGCATACGAGATTGAAGATGTGTTTCAGAGCGTCATGCCTGAGCCGTACAGACGGTTGTTCGAACATTCTCCTTAGGGACTCCATGATCTAACGAGTTGTGAGCATGGGCTCATGCTTCTTAGCCAAGACTTCATTAATACTAGCCAAGATATATGCTCAGGCCTTTTCGTTTGCATGACGTCCAATGCTCATATGCTTCCCAAACATTTCGAGGAGCATTGTGAGCTGGAAGGGAAGGACAATCCTCCATCAGGACAAAGCGAAGATCATCGACGATCAGTATAGTGTTGATTGTGTTTTTCCAACTAGTGTAATTCTCTCCCGTTAATTTATCCGCGACAAGTAAACTTAAAGTAGCGGCAGCCATATTAAAGAATTTGCTAAAAAGAACAAACTATTTACATTTAGTCTACTTGCATTAAACCACTTAAGACAACCAATAAGATTTTAGCAAAATCGTCTAGTGTATCCTAAGTTACATCTATTTTGCAATGATGATTCAGTGAGGTAGGACAAAATTCACTATAGGGTGATCAAGTGCCCCTTCACTGAAATGAGACATTCTCAACCATTAGACAGAAACAACACATTGTCACTGTAACTAACAATCATCATTGTTCAATCCAAAATTTGTTAACATCTTTAACAATTATGTGTAAGTGTAATTCCTCATTTTAGGTTCTAAAGTTCCACCCTAATAAGCCAACAGTGGGAAAAACTCGATAGGGACATGAAAATAAAACAACCCTATCAATTTCTGGAGATCAAATAAAGCATCATGCAATACTGCCATCCTTTAGGGGGACACCCACGATACTACAAGGTGATGTATGAAACTTCATTTAACCTAATGAGAGATCCCGAGGGATGTGCTGTCACACGTCCCACTCCCACTTACTATAAGAACTCTCTCTATTCACCTTGTTATTGACCTATCCAAATGTCACCCGTAGAGGGACACCAATGGTGCCTCGAGGCCGAGTGTAGATCCCACGATCTGAATTTACAGAGAGAAACGTGTAGAGGATAAAATGAAGTATCATATACCTCATTTTCCTCCCACTGAGCGTTTTACCTAGGTAAATAAACTTAGGAAAAATTTGACTACTGATTTTATCTAAGTGTTTGCTTAATTTACTAAAAAAATAACGCTTGTCTTTGATGAATAAACAATTTTATTTGAATTCTCATTAGACTCTTTGATAGACTTTGATAAAACTTGCATGCATGAAACAAATCTATCTAATTCACCTTTCCAGGTAGGTTCCCAGATAGGGCTGCGACGTTTCCATCAACTTAAATACCCCAGCCTAGCCAGAACCCACCTTAGCCAAAAAGTCTCTTATAGATACATTTGTTACATATTCAATCTTTTATTAAGAATCAATTTAATCCTATTAAACCTATTAAAAAATTAAACTAAGATTTCTAATCTCATTAGAAATGTGATCTTAGGTCTATCTCAATCATGTTTTAAAACAATTTAAAAAAATGATTATAGCCTAAGGTTTTCATGCAACTCTTAATTATTGATTTTAATTCTAATTTCATTTAGTTATAACAATTATAAATAAATGAAATAATTAAAACATCCATTGCATGCTTGANCTAGAGTAGAGGCAAGTCGGCTAAAGTCGCACATGAGGGAAAATACTCGTACGGGCGACATGTATGGCCGAATGAAGTTCAGTTTCGCATGAGTTCAATTCAGTCGAGGATGGAATAACCTCGCCTAAGGTCCGATGAAGCTTCAAAGAGTCGAGCAAAAAGTGAATTGGGACTTGAGCATCCCTTAAGGCTGACCATGATCATGGGTGAATTGTGGTGCCGCATGGTTGGAGAAGTATGACCGTGACACTGAGCAACCCTAGATTCTAAAATGACATAAACTAGCTTTATGACCATTCCATAACGCCAAAGGTGTTCTAGCAACACTCTTGGATGGAATACAATTTAAGATGTACAATGCAGTCTCTACTGCATAACCCCAAAACGAGTCAAGTAAGAAAGTGTAACTCATCATAAACCGAACCATGCCCAATAGGATTCGATTTCTCCTTTCTGATACACCATTTTACTGAGGTGTACAGGTGCTGAGAGTTGGAATACTATTCCATATTCTATCAAATATTTATGAAATGTTAAATCCATAAACTCTCCACCTCGATCACATCGAAATGTTTTAATAGTTCTATTTAATGCATTTTCAACTTCAGCCTTGAATTCTTTGAACTTTTCAAAAGATTGAGACTTATGTTACATTAAATAAACGTACCCATATCTTGAATAATCATCAATAAAGATGATGAAGTATTCATAACCTCCCCTAGCTTTTACATTCATCGGACCATAGAGATCTGAATGTACTAGCTCTAAAGGTTCATTGGCCCTGTGACCCTTTCTAGTAAAAGGTCTCTTAGTCATCTTGCCTTCAAGGCATGACTCACACACAGGTAAAATTTTCTTCTAACTCGCTTAGAAGTCCATTCTTCACCAACCTCTCAATCTTATTAAGATTGATGTGTCCTAGTCTTAGGTGCTAAAGTTGGGCATTTTCTTTAGATTAAACTTTAAGTCTTTTATGTTAAGTTACTACAGTCTTAAATATTTCTGTGTTATGGAGGGTATTAGTTGCTAACGGTCTAAGCATATAAAGATTATTTTCCAGTTTTGCAGAAAAAATATCAACATTATTTTTGGAAATAAACACTTTATTTACAATGAAGTTGATACAGTAAGAATGCTCAAGCAAACACTTTACAGAAACTAGGTTCCTTTTTACATCAGAAGTTACATAAACATCTTCTAAAATAAGAAATTTGTTCTATAAAGTCAACCGAATACCTCCCACTGCCATAGTCGAGACGACGTGCCCAGTTCCAACTCACATCATCATCTTACCAGCATCTAGTTGCCACCAGAAACTAATTCCCTGAAATGAAGAACAAACATGGTTAGTGGCCCCAAAGTCAATAATCTGGGCAGAATCATCATTCTCCACTTAACAGGTTTCTAATACAAGTAAACCATATTTATCTTGCTTGGCTTTCTTCTTTTCTGCCAAATATTTAGGGCAATTCCTTTTCCAATGAAAATCTTGGTCACAATGGAAACAGATTCTCTTTGCAGCCTTGATGGGTTTTCTACCCCTTTGAACAGCAACTACAGGGCTAGCTTTCCCCTTTCCAACATTCTTCTTCTTCCATTTTTTGGTGCCGGAGGAAGAAGGTACAAACTAAGTTCCAAAGGTCGAACCTTTATAGAACTTTTTAGAAGATGAAGCAACATTTGCTTCATTCTTTTGTTCCTTACTTTTCATCAAGGATTGGAAGGTATAAGCTCATTAAGCAGAGTGGTCAGGTTGTAGTCAATCCTGTTCAAAACAGCATTGCATGAAAATGTAGGAAGTTTTCAGGGAAAGATTCCAATATGAAGCTAACCTGACTGGCTTCATCAATGCTCGACCCATTCATCTCCGCCACGTTGAAATAGACCATCATGTTGAGAACATGTTCTCGAACAGATCCCCCTTCTTGCATACGAGATTGAAGATGTGTTTCAGAGCGTCATGCCTGAGCCGTACAGACGGTTGTTCGAACATTCTCCTTAGGGACTCCATGATCTAACGAGTTGTGAGCATGGGCTCATGCTTCTTAGCCAAGACTTCATTAATACTAGCCAAGATATATGCTCAGGCCTTTTCGTTTGCATGACGTCCAATGCTCATATGCTTCCCAAACATTTCGAGGAGCATTGTGAGCTGGAAGGGAAGGACAATCCTCCATCAGGACAAAGCGAAGATCATCGACGATCAGTATAGTGTTGATTGTGTTTTTCCAACTAGTGTAATTCTCTCCCGTTAATTTATCCGCGACAAGTAAACTTAAAGTAGCGGCAGCCATATTAAAGAATTTGCTAAAAAGAACAAACTATTTACATTTAGTCTACTTGCATTAAACCACTTAAGACAACCAATAAGATTTTAGCAAAATCGTCTAGTGTATCCTAAGTTACATCTATTTTGCAATGATGATTCAGTGAGGTAGGACAAAATTCACTATAGGGTGATCAAGTGCCCCTTCACTGAAATGAGACATTCTCAACCATTAGACAGAAACAACACATTGTCACTGTAACTAACAATCATCATTGTTCAATCCAAAATTTGTTAACATCTTTAACAATTATGTGTAAGTGTAATTCCTCATTTTAGGTTCTAAAGTTCCACCCTAATAAGCCAACAGTGGGAAAAACTCGATAGGGACATGAAAATAAAACAACCCTATCAATTTCTGGAGATCAAATAAAGCATCATGCAATACTGCCATCCTTTAGGGGGACACCCACGATACTACAAGGTGATGTATGAAACTTCATTTAACCTAATGAGAGATCCCGAGGGATGTGCTGTCACACGTCCCACTCCCACTTACTATAAGAACTCTCTCTATTCACCTTGTTATTGACCTATCCAAATGTCACCCGTAGAGGGACACCAATGGTGCCTCGAGGCCGAGTGTAGATCCCACGATCTGAATTTACAGAGAGAAACGTGTAGAGGATAAAATGAAGTATCATATACCTCATTTTCCTCCCACTGAGCGTTTTACCTAGGTAAATAAACTTAGGAAAAATTTGACTACTGATTTTATCTAAGTGTTTGCTTAATTTACTAAAAAAATAACGCTTGTCTTTGATGAATAAACAATTTTATTTGAATTCTCATTAGACTCTTTGATAGACTTTGATAAAACTTGCATGCATGAAACAAATCTATCTAATTCACCTTTCCAGGTAGGTTCCCAGATAGGGCTGCGACGTTTCCATCAACTTAAATACCCCAGCCTAGCCAGAACCCACCTTAGCCAAAAAGTCTCTTATAGATACATTTGTTACATATTCAATCTTTTATTAAGAATCAATTTAATCCTATTAAACCTATTAAAAAATTAAACTAAGATTTCTAATCTCATTAGAAATGTGATCTTAGGTCTATCTCAATCATGTTTTAAAACAATTTAAAAAAATGATTATAGCCTAAGGTTTTCATGCAACTCTTAATTATTGATTTTAATTCTAATTTCATTTAGTTATAACAATTATAAATAAATGAAATAATTAAAACATCCATTGCATGCTTGACATACTTCAATTAATCATAACATTTATAAATTAACCTAAGATAATATCATGCTTCATGCAATCTTCATTCATTACTAATATATATAAGAATTATATAATTAGGTAATGAATCATACTATAGCATACTTTCCATACATTCATTCAACCATATATTATAATAATTATAATATAAATGATGCATGGATATGCTATAATGCATGTATACATATACTATAATATTTATACTATATGATGCATAAGCATGCTATATAATTTAAATCATGCATATTCATATACTATAACACTTATAATATAAAATGATGCATGGATATGCTAAGAATTACAGACTCTATAGAAAAATTATGCCCAAAGTAGGGGCCTTTACAAACCAAATTTGTAAACAAATAAAGCCTTAAAACAGAGTATCCAATCCCGAAACATCCATCAACAAACATTCAAAAACATTCATCACATGAACTTTAAATAGAATGCAGAGTATGTAAAAACCTACCATCACTGTAAAAGCAATTAAACAAAATAATAGAATTTGAGATCAGATAACTAGCAACCTGGCTCTGATACCAATTGAAGGATCTCAAATTGAAAGGAACCGTGAGTGAAAGCAAGATCGACACAAATCCATTTTTCATTGAATGTAAATTTTACAGTAAATAAAGAACAAGATATACATTTATATAAATTACAACATGCTATTAAAAAGGTTTTAGAAACCTTACCTTTGAAGATTTTTTTCAAGAATCACTCGAACAGCACACGAACGTCTTGAAGACTTTCTTCAAGAAAACTTTGAACATTAGTACAAACAGTACCACAAAGGCTTCTTTTGTATTCTTAAGTAAAGAACCCAGGAGTGGTGGACTCTGGTTATTTTGGATTGAGAGAATTTTAGTAGTAAGGGAAGGTGCTCAAATAACTCAAAGAACAATTCTATCTCTTTTTCTCGCTATCAAAATCAGTGATCAAAAGCCAGAAGAGGAAAACATTCTTTTTAGAATGCCAAATATAACAACCACCCACTTATGTGGATGGAGAGAAAAGAGGGAGAAGGAAGTTGTACCTCCTTCCTTATTTTTAAAAAATAACATTTAATATATATATGTATAAATATGATAACCATTAT
>NC_052357.1:26606566-26694216 GCF_009727055.1 Benincasa hispida
ATTATATGTTATATCAAATATAACATATAGTTTTAATATTGTATCACATACAATATAACCAATAATTTCTTTTTCTCTCTTATATGACATTTAATATAAATGTGACATTTAATATAAAATACATTTATATTAAATTTAACAATTATGAATCCAATTCATATTAATAATATTTTAATCATATTCAAATATTTATTTCCTCTCACTAAAGCT
This sequence comes from Benincasa hispida, assembly GCF_009727055.1. Taxonomy (NCBI): domain Eukaryota; kingdom Viridiplantae; phylum Streptophyta; class Magnoliopsida; order Cucurbitales; family Cucurbitaceae; genus Benincasa; species Benincasa hispida. The sequence continues at coordinate 26,606,777 of NC_052357.1, forward strand.
ATAATGTATCAAATATATTATAATAATATATCACATATAATGAAAATAATTTAATTATATCATATATCATTAAATCCCTCTACTAATTTGAACGATTCAAATTAACCCAAAAACTTATTCTCAATTAATCCTATTGAGCTACCAAGGCAACCTCATGAACCTGTAGCTTGAAGCTCTAATGGTACATAAATAATTAATTAAACTCTTTAATCAAATTATTCACCATATGTTAACTATCAGGCACTCTACTAAAGATTGACAGTTGCACTTTTCGCACTACAGATGTATTTCTGTGTCTATTGGATATAACCAATTAACAGTGCAATGACCCTTCACAAATTTCTCGTAAGTACAGCTAGGTAAATTACTGTTTTACCCCTGTAGTTACATTTAACTCCTTAAGAACCTCTGATCCCTCTAATGAACAATATATCATAGTCTGACTATGACTAAACCTTCTCGGGCCAGGAGAAAGTGTGGTGCCACATTGTTCAAGCCCTGGAATTAGCCCTTAGGAGAGCAATTTATCTACTTACCCCTAACTCGGGGAAGGAGTGAATTCCTTCTTGTGTAGCTTTGTTCCCAGTTCCCCAATGAGACGAATGTCTAAAATGGTAAGCTTATTAAGTTGACGATCTGGCTACTCTCACTCATACAAATCAAAGGATCACCATCATAGACAGGAGCTCACAACTCACTCCAGATTTAGGTCATATTATCTATGGTCATCCTGGTGAAATGTAAGTCTTTATTATGAATGATGTTATATAATGAGACTAAACAATTTGTAGTCCGGTTTTATACAAACTACTTTGTATAGAATATCTCCACTCATATGTCTATACATGAATGATCATGATCAGATCATTTGTAGCACTTTTCAACAATTGTAATACCTACAAAGCGGGCCATACTCGTAATGTCACAAGGATAAGGTACCCAGCCTTATCCATCTACCACAGACCATTTAGGTTATCACTTAAACATGATCCACCTGTATGTCTCTATACATGTTTAAGTTACAAGATAACCTTGGATGTTAGTTTATTGGTTTCTGGTTAATGTAAAAAATGGAATAAAATATCATATATTTTATTAAATAGACAATGAGTTTGTTCAATACATTTATAAATTATAGGATCCTACGAGATTTAGAGCATCAACCTCAACAGGTCTTTAATGAAGAATCTGACTGTTAACGAATGGTGAATAATTTAATTAAAGAGTTTAATTAATTATTCACATACCGTTGGAGCTTCAAGCTACAGGTCCATGAGGTCCCCTCGGTAGCTCAACGGGATTAAATGAGAACCAGATTTTTGATTAATTTGAATTGTTCAAATTAATTGACGGAATTAATTATATATGAAATCATTATTTAAATTTTAATTATATGTGATATAATTACTGAAGGAAATCGACACTCGATTTTCGTGAGCAGCGGAAGCAAGATTATTCCAAATTACAATCATGAATCAACAATACATTTACAGTCGACTTCAATACAAACAGCTATGCAAATATACAGAGAAATTACAGCATGAACATCAAATGTACAGAGGGAACTTTACGCACATATGCAGAAACATCTCCACGCTCTGATGTGCGACTTCGATCGATCACAGCAACCACGAGCGCCCAATCTACATGACCGCAACACCGCACGAACAGTTTGCGCTCGTCCTCAACGATCTCCTCAGTCACGAACTCCTCCACAACAACGAACGGCCTCCACAGCACCACGAACGGCCTCCAGAAAACCTCGACGGTGTCGAGTTGAGTCTGACACCACCAACAAGGCGACCTTGGTATTCTCGGTGTGAGAATCCAGAAGGTGGGCTCTATTCGGACTTGGTGTGAGGTAGACGAACAGAGGAAAGACAGATCATGTACACGACTGGGCAAGTGGGAGAAGTCGAAGACCTATCGTATAGGTCGATGCCCAATCATTTAGATAAAACTATGCGATCGTCTAGTAAAAGTTATGCGATCGTTTAGTTCTATCGTTTAGCTTGGTCGATTCTACACAATCATTTACCTTGGGCCAGCGATCGTCTAGCAAAGTTATGCGATCGTTTCATAAACACCGCACGATCATTTAGCTAGCACCTGCACGATCATTTAGCTCGCCCAGCCATCGTTTAATAAATCTGTATTTACTTGACGACTTCCGTGAGTTTCTTTTCGCCGAAGAGAAAACTCAAAACTTTTCAATCTTTTGTAAAAACTCCTTTTTTTTTCAAAATAGGAAACCGATTTCCTTTTAAAACCTCACGGTTACCATGATCAATAACCACCCACTATATTTTGTTATTTAAAAGAAAAAGTATTAATTATCTAATAATCAATATTATTATAAATATAAATGACAACCAACTTATCATACTATATTTATAACCTATAGTTTTAATATTTTATCTCATGAAACATATAAACCATAGTTCTTTTTCTATTCCATGGTATTTAATGAAAATCTCATTTACATCAATCCTCCACTAGATGTATCTTATACATTAAACCGATTATATCACATATAATCAAAATACCTCTTGTCAATTTGAACATTTCAAATCAACACCAAGAACTTGATCCTTGAACATGAATCCAAGATACCAAGGGGACCTCATGGGCCTGTAGATCCGAAGCTCCAACGGTACGTGAATAACTGACAAAACTTTTTAGTCACAGGATCCACCATCCATTAACTGTCAGGCACTCCACTAAAGACCGACAGCTAAACTCTCCTCACTACAGATATATTATGTGTCCATCTTAACCAATGAGTAGTGTGACAACCCTTCACAGATCGCTCGTAAGTACAGCTGGGCCAATAACCGTTATGCCCCTATAGTTACATCTATCTCCTTAAGTACCACCGATCCCTCTAATGAACATAAATCATAGTCCTACTATGACTGAGTCTTCTCTTCCAAAGAGAAGTTGTGACCACTGTGTTCAAGCCCCGAAATCAGCCCTTAAGGGAGCAATCTCTCTACTTATCCATACTTCGGGAAAGGAGTGAATTCCATATTGTGGATTGAGTTCCCAGCTCCTAGATCAGACAAGTCTCCAAAAAGGTAGGCATATTGAGTTGGCAATCTGGCCACTCTCACCCATACTAATCAAAGGACCGCCTCAAAGGCAGGAGTTCACAAAACACTCAGGATTGATGTCATGTCACCTATGGTCATTTAGGTGAGATGCAAGTCTCTAGTATCAACGGCGTTATATACAGAGTCTAGTCATCTCGTGGTCCAGGTCTTATACAAACTCTTTGTATAGGACACCCCCGCTCCACGTCTCTACATGAATGGTCTGGATCAACCATCTGTAGTAGTTTACAACACTTGCAAACCTCTACAAAGCAGGCTGTATCCATAGTGTCACCAAGATCAGGTATCCCACCTTAATCCTTATACTACAGACTGATTTAGGTTATCACTTAAGACATGATCCACTTGTATATCACATATACATGCTTAAGTTCACATAAGATAACCAAGGAGCTTTGCTTATTGGATATGAGTAAATGTCATAACTAAATAACACTTATTTTATTCATTAACAATGTGCATCTTTACAAAACAATGAGACTCCGGGAGAATTAGGACACCAATCCCAACAATTACTATAATGTATTTGATACATTTTAATATTAAGTATTTATGAGAGGAAATAAATATTTGAATATGATTCAAATATTAATTATATGAATTGGATTCATATAATTAAATTTAATATAAATGTGATTTATATTAAAAGACACTGGTGAGAGAAAATTGAAACTATGGGCTATATTGTATTAGATACAATATAAAAACTATAGGTTATATGTTATATGTGATATAACATATAGTTATGTATATATGTATAAAAAATTAATATATATATATATATATAATATTTTTTAAATTAATTATTTTAATTATTGGGAGGAAATTAACTTCCCTCCCCAATTTTCTCTCCACCCACGTATTACATAGGTGGTTAATAAAGGGAGTGGTTTTTGTGTTTTCTTCTTCTTCTTCCTGCAACACAGAAGGGTTCTAGGTTCTTAGAAGAAAAAACATTTTGCATGCTCCTCCTCTCTTCTCTCGATCCTTTTTTCTTCCTTCACAAAAATCCAAAATAGTCAGAGTCCACTCCTCCTAGGTTCTCTACCTGAGAATACTGAGGTCATTCTAGTGGTCATGCCCAATTGGCAATTTCACATTTCGTGATTTGCACAGAAGAGAAGAATAAATGAAGAGTGTCTTCAAAAGTAAGGATTTTCTGAAACCCAATCAATTCTTCTGTAATTTTCTTCTTAAGCATGTTATTATAGTTGAATTAAATGCATGTTTTTTTTTGTTTCTTTGTAAAAAAAATTTCAATTCCGTAAAAATGATATTTGGGTAGATTCACTTCCGCTTAAGGATCCCCTCACAAGGATTTCTTCAATTGGTATTAGAGCCTTTAGGTTTTGATCCCAAATTTCATTTTTTCAATTGGTTTTATAGATTATGGTTGGTATGTGCATTCTGTAAAAATTCATGTGATGAATTTGTGGTTGAATGATTGCATTGATGGATGTTTTAGGTTTGGACATTAGATTTCTGGCTTTCCTTTTTTGAATTTCATTCTTTAAAGGCCCATGGTTTGGGGCCTAAATTGTTGTTATCGAGTCTGTATTTGAATCTTTAGTTGTTCGTGGGATCCCTGTTCGTTTTCTGGTGAATTCAAGGAGAAGTTCGACAGTTTTTCGAAGAAGATCGAAGCAGTACAGTGGGTGACTGTGTTGTAGCGCCGTAACGTTGTGTCCTAGCATTGCGACGCTATGATGCGGCAGACGAAAGGAAATTTCCGTAGTGTCGCAATGTTGGGCACAACGTTACAATGCCCCGTGACGAAAATTTCATGCGGCTCAGCTCCGATTCGCACATGGTTCATGGTCTGCCGATCCGGTTCAATTCATGGTTCTCTAATTCGAGTGTTTTAGGTTCTTCTAGACCAGTTCCTGGTTCGGTTTGAGCGGTTCAAGGTCCAGTTCACCTGTTTTGAGCTAGATGTATTTTATTTTGTAATAGTTAGCCTTTAAATTTTATTTAGATGTCCAATCCCGATCCATCAACTGCTATTTTAATATACATGTGATGTATGTTTTATTTTATATAATATGTCATATTGTATGTTATATATAATTAAAACCTACCATAGGTTATGCATTTAATTTCATGCATCATCTCTATTATATGTGTTATAGTATATGTTTATGCATGATTTAAATTATATAGCATGCTCATGCATCATATAGTATAAATGTTATAATATATGTATGCATGCATTAATAACATATTCATGCAACATTTATATTATAATTGTTATAATATATGGTTTGATGAATGTATGGTAGTATTCTATTGTATGTTTCATTACTTTATTATATAAATGTTATATATGTGTTAGTAATGAAATGACATTTCATGATGCATGACCCCACTTTATGTTAAATTTATAAATATTATAATTTACTAAAGAATGTCAAAACATGCAATGTATGGTTTTAATTGTTTCATTTCTATATAATCGTTATAACTAAATGAAATTAGAATTAAAATCAATAATTTAGAGTTGCATGCAAACCTTAGGTTATAATCATCTTTCAAAGTTGTCTTAAAATATGATTGAGATAGACCTAAGATCACGTTTCTAATGAGATTAGAAATCTAAGTTTAATTTTTTAATCGGCTTAATAGGATTAAATTGATTCATAATAAAATATTAACAATGTAACAAATGTATCGATAAAGGACCTTTTATCTAAGGCAGATTCTGTCTAGGCTGGGGTATTTAAGTTGTTGGAAACGTAACATCCCTACCTAAGAACTTACTAGAAAGGTAAATTAGATAAATTTGTTACATGCATGCAAGTTTGATTAAAGTTTATTAAAAAGTTTAATGAACCTTAATCAAAATTGTTTAACTACCAAAGACAAATGTTGTTTTTGGGCAAATTAACTAATTACTTAGTTAAAATCAATAGTCGGATTTTCTAAGTCAATTAACCTTAGGTAAAATACTCAGTGGGAGGAAAATGAGGTATATGATACATTATTTTATCTTCTTCACGTTTCTCCTTAAAGTTCATACCATGAGATTTATACTCGGCCTCGAGGCACCATGGGTGTCCCCCTGCGCATGGCATTTGTATAAATAAATATCAAGGTGAATGGAGAGAGTGTTTATAGTTAGTGGGAGCAGGACATGTGACAACACATCATTCGATTTCTCTCATTAATTTCAAGTAAAATTTCACGCATGGCCTCGTGGCACCGTAGGTGTCCCCTAAAGGATGCCATTTTACATGACATTTTATTCAAACTCTAGCAATGGATAGGGTTGCTTTAGTTTCATGTCCCAATCAGTTTTTCCCCACGGTTGGGTCACTGGGGCAAAACTCCAGTGTTGGGATTGGTGTTCTAATTCTCCTAGTAGTCTCGTAGTTTGTAAACACTCTATAAACATATTGTTATTAATAAAATAAGTGCTATATTATAAGCATTTACTCAATCCAATAAACTAAGATTAGTGGTTATTTTATGTAACTTAAACATCTATGTAGAGACATACAAGTGGATCATGTCTTAAGTAATAACCTAAATGGTCTGTAGTATAAGGATAAAGGAGGGATACCTTATCCTGGTGATACTATGGATACAACCCGCTTTGTAGATGTTACAAGTGTTGTAAAGTGTTATAAATGGTTTGATCCTCACCATTCATGTGGAGACATGTGAGCAGGGGTATCCTATACAAAGAGTTTGTATAAGACCGGACCACGAAATGATTAGTCTCTTTATATAACGTCGTTGATAATTGAGACTTACATTTCACTAGGATGACCATAGGTGACATGATCTTGATCCTTAGTGAGTTGGGAACTCTTGCTCATGAAGGCGGTCCTTTGATTTGTATGGGCAAGAGTGGCCAGATTGCCAACTCAACAAGCCTACCATTTTGGGGATTCGTCTGATTGAAAAATTGGGAACACAACTACACAAGATGGAATTCACTGCTTTAGTGCTGTCTCTTATACACATCTAGATGTGTATAAGAGACAGTAGTAGGACTATGACTTATTGTTCATTAGAGGAATCAGTGGTACTTAAGAAGTTAGATGTAACTATAGGGGCAAAACGGTAAATTGGTCCAACTGTACTTACGAGAGATTTGTGAAGGGTCATCGGACTGTTGATTGGTTAGATCCAATAGACACATAAATATATCTGTAGTGTGAAGAGTGTAACTATCGGTCTTTAGTAGAGTGACCAACAGTTAACGGATGGTAGATCTCGTGATTAAAGAGTTTAGTTAGTTATTTACGTACCATTGGAGCTTCAAGCTACAGGTCCATAAGGTCCCCTTGGTAGCTCAATGGGTTCAAGTTGAGAATCAAATTTTGGGTTAGTATGAAGTATTCAAATTAACAAGAGGAAATTTGATTATATATGATATAATTAAATTGATTCAATTATATGTGATATAATTGATATGATGTATTTGATACATCATTAATTGGAGGAATTAATATAAATTTGATTTATATTAAATACCATAACATAGAAAAAGAACTATGGTTTATATGTTTCATATGATGAAATATTAAAACTATAGGTTATAAATATAATATGATAAATTGGTTATCATATTTATTTATAATATATTAACTATATGATAATTATTCTTTTTCTTTAATAACCAACTTGAGTGGGAGGTTATACACGATTATGGTAACTGTGAGATAAAAGAAAAATAGTTTTCCAAAATCAAATGATGATTCTTTTTTTTTTTTTTTGTCATTTGACAAAAGAATTAATTATCGAGTAAAGTGTTTTACTAAACGATAGTGTCTCACAGCCTAAACAATCAAGGAACGAGTTTACTATATGATAGTTACTCAGTACTACACGATCGAGTAACAAGTCTATACGATAGGCTTCTTCTTTCTAAATGATCGAGTATCTAGTCTATATGAAAGACTTCATCCATCTCCAACTTACTTGATTGTCTACTCGATCGTCTACCTCCTTCATTCCTCTATCTAAAGTCACACAAAGCCCACAACTCCTGAATTCTCACATCGAGAATACCAAGGTAACTCTTGTGGTGGTGTTCTAGTTTCGTTCAAGGATCGAGTTGGACTCAATTGTGATCAAGGTTCATCTAGCCGTTCATTGAGATCGAGTTCTGATCGTTTTTTTTTTAGTTCATGTTGTTGAACCAGTTGCTAAACGATCGAGGGATACTTGAAGAAAGATTCTTCAAAGGTTTGCATACTCTATCCCTTGTTTGTTCATTTATAAGAAGCATGTTGTAATTTATAGTATATGCATAATCGTTTCTATTTAGACTATAATTGTTGCATTCTTTCTTAATGGGATTTGGAACGATCCGCTTCCGCTCATTGGATCTCTATGTTTAGATTTCCTTCATCTAGGACCCAAAACGAAGGATTATACTTACAAGAATTGTTAAGTGAGTTTAACAAATTTTGGACCGAACAATGGTGACTGATAGTTATAGTAACAAGGTGTTGGTCAATATATCGGGTAAGAATGTCTTATTTCAGTGAAGGGGCACTTGATCACCCTACGGTGACTTTTTTCCTAACTCACTGAAACATCATTACAAAATAGATGTTACTAGGGTACACTAGACTATTTTGCTAAAATTGATTGGTTGTCTTAATGGTTTAATGCAAATAAATTAATAATAAATAATTTGTATGGTTTTAGCAAAGTTTATTTCAATATGACTTCCACGACATCAAATTTTGAATAATGTGGAAAAATGAGCTTGCATCGATCAGCGTTGAAAATTCCCGCTAACCCTATATCATGTGTTATTTTGCGTCAAAATGTCTATTTTTTTAGCTGTCACAGGAATCGATCGTATGCTTGATCCCAGACCATTGTAAAGTTGATCGCATGCATTGATCTTCATGAAGACAAGCTCGTCACATGAAATGCCACAACTACAGAGTGATAGCCATGATAGAAGGTTGTAAATCACAAAGTGGGTGGAATACGTTGATACTTCGGAAGAAACAATCATGAACCCATACCTTGGGAGTATAAAAAAGATAAGATCATTATGACATTTTACCTACCACATCAGTGATGGCAGTAATTTTGAGTGGGACTACCAATGCTATTGGTGTCTGAGCTCTATCAATAAAGCCTTGGAGCCCAAATTCAAGGTATCCGAGTCTCAAGCTTAGGCAGATTCTTGTGATCACAGAAAAGAGCATGAGCAAACAGTCTTTAAGAGTTCTTCATTTCCACAACCTTTTCCGATTGACGACCAGAGCTTCGCTAGAGATAGAGCTCGAGAGAGACTACTCCACCGCCCATCCATGGCATCACTGGCAGCCTTGACACACATCTGATGGAAGCAAGAGATTGCCTACATCTAGCCCTCTACCCCTCTTCTTACCTCTGTATTGTATTACCTTTTGGCTTAAGACATTAATACATTTTGTAATCAATGCATCTCTTTAGCTCCTTCAACCCTATTTTCATCATCTTCTTCTACTTTATCAACTTTTACTCTCATCGCAATGAGTTAAAGTGTAGATTGCAAGAGTTATCATATACTCAATCATGCGGCATAGAGATATGACGCATGTAGCAAACTATCGAGAGGTATGCATTACGCGAGTATTGTGAGTCAATCCTCTTTTCTTAGTGCGAGGCTATCGCAATGCTTGTCTATGAGCTAAGTAGNAGAGGTATGCATTACGCGAGTATTGTGAGTCAATCCTCTTTTCTTAGTGCGAGGCTATCGCAATGCTTGTCTATGAGCTAAGTAGCTATAACCAACTGTCCGAGAGGGTGAGTAGTGGAACTCGCTAAGCAAAGTGAGCAGTGTTCCTAGAGATAGGAATAATCTTATGCTGACCGCAACCATGCGTTATAGAGATATAAGCATGTGGCTGACCACTGAGAGGTGTGCAATGCGTTAGTGTGGCGAGCTAGGATTACTCTTGTGACCAAACTTAATGACTTGGTGAAATTTTCCCTCAACTCTACTTCTCCATGCATCTCATTATGCGTTAACAGTTGTCGCATCTCTACCAAATCTCATAAGCAAACTTCAATTGCTTAGACTGTTTAGCTAGGAGTAAGAGTAGCACATAGTTAATTAACTTCTTTCTTTTTATTTTTATTCACCGCCTCAAACACATTACTTACAAACATCCTTTAGTTGCAAGTCCCTGTGTTCGACTTCGTTATAAGAGAACAAGAAAACTTGTGAGAGGAAAGCATAGTCATCGCATAAACGATTAACACATATTGCATATTCTTTAGATTATCGTGTGATCATCGCATATAATATTAACGCATATTCTTCTTATCAATGCATGATCAATGCATGGCCATCGACGCATATCAAATCATCAACAAAATAAGAAGTATTTCCTCCATCATGTATATAAGAGGATCATTAACAGTTCATTAGCTTTCTTAGTGTTATATATGAAGGAACACTTATACAAGAGTACCTATGAACGGAAGCGGATCTTTCCAATTCATTGTGATAGAATTTCCACATATACATTCAAACATACAGATATGCATTCACAACGCTAAATTCTGGCATACTTAGAGGATAAAAACAAGAGACCGAGAGAACATACCAGTTGAAGACTTTTCTTCACTTGAAATCTCGCTCTCTCCCTGAACGAACTCCTCTCGCTCTCGCCAGTCTAGCAAGTAGTCGTCCAGCAACACCTTGGTCGTCTACACGGACAGCTTCACTCGAACAACAAGGAAACGGGAACGACATCAAGACTTTGAGCCCTCATTATTCTCAAAGTAAGAATCCAAAGGGTGGGTTTTGTTCAAATTTGGTAGAAGTGAAGAAGAAAGGCATTCATGTACTAAAATCAAGCAAGTGGGAGAATAGAAAGAATATCGTATAGTCGGGTGCTTGATTGTTTAGTGTGGGTTACACGATCGTGTAGTAAAAGCTAGGCAATCGTCTATACGATCGTTTAGATCAGCTCAGGTGTTGAGCAATCATTTAGTAAATGGTAAGCGATTATTTAGGAAAGTGCGAGCGCGAGTGTGCGATCGTTTAGTGAATGGTAGGTTATCGTATAGGCTCTTAAACACTCTGCGATTAAATGCTTATCACACTGTGAGAAATTATGCGTGTATTTTGCAAAATGAAAACCATTTTCATTTTATTCTTCAATTACTAGAACTAAATTGAACTTCCCACTAACGCACGAATTCGGAGAAAACGCCGGCCAATTATCTCATAACCGTCCAATTAATAAAATAATAAATATAATCATATTATATTTATAACCTATAGTTTGATATCATATATCAACTATAGTGTTTTCTCCTCTACTTGATATAAATCATATTTATATCATATTTCCTCCAAAATAATATATCTCATACATTTAGTCAATCATATCATATATAATTAACCAGATCAATTATATAATATATAATCGAACTCCCTCTTGTCAATTCGAACATTTCAAACTGACCCAAAAACTAATTCTCAACTTGTATCCAAGCTACCAAGGGGATCTTATGGACCTATGGCTCGAAGCTCCAACCGTACGTGAATAGCTGACTAAACTCTTTAGTCACGAGATCCACCATTTGTTAACTGCCAGACATTCCACTAAAGACCGACAGCTGAATACTTCTTACCACAGATATATTTCTATGTCCATCGGATATAACCAATCATGAATACGATAACCCTTCACAGATGCTCGAAAGTACAGTTGGACCAATTTACCGTTTTGCCCCTATAGTTACATCTCACTCCTTAAGTACCACTGATCCCTCTAATGAACAATACAACATAGTCCAGCTATGTGTGAACACCTTCTGGGCCATGAGAAGGTATGTGGCGTCACATCGTTCAAGCCCTGGGATCAGCCCTTAAGGGAGCTATCTATCTACTTATCCCTGCTTTGGGGAATGACTGAATTCCATCTTGTGTAGCTGAGTTCCTGGCTCCCAAATTAGACGAATCCCTAAAGTGGAAGGTTTGAGTCGGAAGCCTGGCTACTCACACCCATGCAAATCAAAGGACCACCCTCAATGGCAGGAGTTCCCAACTCGCTCAGGATTGAGGTCATGTTACCTATGGTCATTCTAGTGAAGTGAATTCTCTTTCATGAACGGTGTTATATAATGAGATGTTAACTCTTCGTGGCCAAGTCTTATACAAACTCTTTGTATAGGATGCCCCCACTTGCATGTCCCCTACACGAATGATCAGGATCAGACCATTTGTGACAAGCTGGCCGCATCTGTAGCATTACCAGGATAAGGTTTCCCTCCTATATTCATATACTACAGACCATTTTGGTTATCACTTAAGACATGATCAACTTGTATGTCACCACATACATGATTAAGTTACATAAAGACAACCAGGAATTTTAATTTATTTGTTTGTGGTAAAGCAAATAAAACATCCAAATGAGCAAAATCAAAAAGTGAAGTAAATATCATATATTATACAACACAAGCATTCGTACAAACTGTTCACAAACTATAGGACATGAAACTTTAGGGCATCAACCCCAACAATATGTAGACAATATCCTACTTATTGGGAATAATATAGGTTTACTAACTGAAGTTCAGAACTGTTGAGTTTTATGTCCTAAAACTTGTAGTTTGTAAACAATAAACTCATTCTGTAAATTGATAAAGTTGTTATTAAATATATGAATTATTTATTTAGTTTTAGAAATAAATCCAGTAAACTAAAAGATCCATGACTACTATATAAGTACATGAACTTTATGTGGAGACATAAAAGTGGATCAGGTTCAAGTAAATAGTCAAAATGATCTATAGAATATGAATAAGGTTGGGTGCCTTATTCTGGTAACACTATTGGATGTGGTCCACTCTGTAGTTGTTACAAGGACTTGTAAAGTGCTACAAACGAAGTGATCCTGATTCGTTCATGTGGTGACATGAGAAGTGGGTGTGTCTTATGCAATGAGTTTGCATAAGATCAGACCAAGAAATAAGTCACTCTTACTTTATAACATTGTTTACTATTTAAGACTGATTATTTCATGGTGATAATCTAGATAACTTAAACTTAATCCTGAGCTAACTATGAACTTCTGTTTATTCGAGATTATCCTTAGATTTGCATACGTGAGGGTTGACTCAACAGCACCAGTTCAATAAGCCTCCCATTTCAGGGGTAAGATAGAGTAGATAGCTGGGGGACATAGGGTACAAGACAGAATTCACTCCTACCTGCTTTTAGAGATAGTAGAGAGGTTGTCCCTTAATTGTTGATTCCGAGTCTTGAACAAGGGATCCCACCCTCTCATTTGTTCCAGACCTGAAAGTTATTGACAGACCTGGAAGTTGTTCCAGATATTTCTAGGCCCATTACCCTCTATTGTGATAATAGTGGGGCAGTGGCGAACTCCAAGTAGCCAAGGAGTCACTGGCGCGGTAAACACATAGAGTGAAAGTATCATCTAATCCACGAGATAGTGCATCGAGAGAACGTGATCATCACGCAGATCACTTCGAAGCACAATGTTGCTGACCCGTTCACGAAGGTTCTCACGGCTACAGTGTTTAAGGGTCACCTACGGAGCATGGGTCTACAGGATCGCCCACGACTGAACTAGGGCAAAGTGGGAGATTTTCTTGTATCGGCTTTTATGTGCCCTAGTTTATTGTTTTGTACTAAGTTTTTTGTATACCCCACTTCGCTTCAAGACAAGTGGGAGATTATTGGGGGTTGATGTCCTAAAGTCTCGTGTCCTATAGTTTGTAAACAGTATATACGAACACTTGTGATGTAATATATGATATTTACTTCACATCTTGTATTTTTGCTTGGTTATTTGTTTTATTTGCTTTACACAAATCAATATAAACATAAAATCCTTGGTTATCTGTATGTGACTCAAGTATGTATGTGGCGACTATCAATTGGATCATGTCTTGAGTGATAACCAAAATGGTCTAATAGTAAATGAATAAAGGGGAAAGGAACTCTTATCTGGTAACGCTATGGACGCGGCCGCTTTGTAGAATGGTCACAAGTGTTGTGACTTGTCACAGATGGTTTGATCTGATCATTCGTGTTGGGGACATGCGAGCGGGAATCCTATACAAAGAGTTTTGTATAAGACCTAACCACGAAGTGTTAATGTCTCTTTATATAACACCGTTCATGATAGAGACTTCACTTCACTAGGATGACCATAGGTACAATGACCTCAATCCTGAGTGAGGGTGGAAACTCCTGCCATTGAGGACGGTCCTTTGATTTGTATGGGTGCAGTAGCCAGGTCGCTGATTCAAACCTACCACTTTTGGGGATTCGTCTGGTTTAGGAGCCAGGAACTCAACTACACAAGATGGAATTCACTCCTTCCCCAAAGCAAGGGTAAGTAGATAGATAGCTCCCTTGAGGGCTGATCCTAGGGCTTGAACGATGTGGCACCACACACCTTCTCTTGGCCCGAGAGGTGTTCACACATAGTTGGACTATGTTGTATTATTCATTAGAGAAATCAGTGGTACTTAAGGAGTGAGATGTAACTACAGGGGCAAAACGGTAAATTGACTCAACTATACTTACGAGTATCTGTGAAGGGTCATCGTTCTCTTGATTGGTTATATCCGATGGACACAGAAATATATTGTGGTAAGAAGAGTTCAGCTATTGGTCTTTAGTCGAATGCTTGATAGTTAACGAATGGTGGATCTCGTGGCTAAAGAGTTAGTCAGCTATTCACTGTACCATTGAAGTTTCGAGCCACAGGTCCATTAGGTCACCTGGGTAGCTTGGATAAAGTCGAGAACCAATGTTTAGGTTAACTTGAAATGTTCAAATTGACAAGAGGAAGTTCAATTATATATGATATAATTGGACTGGTTAATTATATATGATATAATTGGCTAAATGTATGAGATACATTATTCTAGAGGAAATTAGATATAAATATGATTTATATCAAGTAGAGGAGAAAATACTATAGTATATATGTGATATCAAACTATAGGATATACATATAATATGATTATATTTATTAATTAATTAATTGATTAATTTATATGATAATTAACTAATTTGTTCACGTTCGTACATGGAAGTGTGTTGTACAAATTAGTTAATTATCATATAATTAATCAATTAATTTAATTAATAAATATAATCATATTATATGGGAAGTGTGTTGTGATAGTTTATGGTAACCGGCGGGTTAAAAATGAAAATCGTTTTCATTTTTCACAAGCATGCATTCATATTTTCGTCCACGCTCAAAAGAATTCGTGAAAGCGATCGCAAGAGCCAATACGTTAGAAACTCGTCCGTCTAAACGATCGTCTACCTCACGTTTTCTCAAAACGATCGTATACATTTTTCCTAAATAATCGCCTAGCCTTTATACACGATCGTGTAGCTCTTCTTATACGATAAGCATTTCCGCTATACGATAGCACAGTTCCATCTCCCATTTGCTTATCGTCTATACGACGCGTTGTCCTCCATCCTCTATCAAACTCACCAAAGCCCACTCTTTGGGTTTTCACGCCGAGGATACCTGGGTTTCACTTGTGGTGGTGTCGTCCCCGCTGCAGTGTTTGTGTTCGTACTGATCGTGTTGTTGCAGTCGATATACTAGCCGGGTGTTGGTAGATCCGTTGGAGGGTTTCCGCTGCTTAGGGTTCAGACATGCGAAGAGAGTCTTCATCTGGTATGAACCCTTTCCTTGTTATTCACTATGTTCTGAGCATGCTGATAATTAGGTTTATATGCATAACTGTTAACATAGAATGTATATCTTTTGTGTTTCAGTCACTGTAAAATTGGAGCGATCTGAACCCGCTCATGGAACTCTCGGTATGAGATCCTTCAATATCGAGTGGACACAAAATATTTACAGTGAGGAGAGTGTAATTATTGAACTTTAGTGAAATGACCCGGTAATTAACGAATGGGGGTAAATTCGGTGTAAAGAGTTTTGCCAATTAATCTCGGATCGTTGGAGCCTATGATCTGTAAGTCTATTAGGTCCCCCCACTAGCTTACAAGTGGATTACCCTTAGAATAGCGTGATAAGTTGATTTGAAACGTTCAAATTCGAATTAAGGAAATTGGTAATTATATGTGATATAATTACACGTTTAATTTTAGAATTAAACGTAATTGGAAAATCGATTAATATATAAATATGACTTAAATATTAATCTCATGAATAGGGATTTATGGTAATGGAATTGGTGACAAATTAATTTAATATTTGATATTATATTAATAGAATTAATTAAATTATTTAATTAATTATTAATTTTATTAGAAAAATTGATTATTGAATTAACTTTTGTAAAATTAATAAAGTTTCAATTTCAATTAAAGAATTAAAATTGGAAACGGTTTTGATTTTGAAAATAAGGGAAATTGAAAATTGAGAAAAATCACAATGTGGGATTTTTCCACTTTCAAGCAAGAAGGTTAGTCGCCTTCTTACACATAATTCCACCACCAAATTCAATGAGTAGCTGGAATCACTTCAAGTAATCAGTTTGCATGAGAGTTATGTAATAAAACCACTTTTGATTGAGTGGAAAATGACATGCAATTTCTGAATTGCTGAGTTTTTTAAGGTTGAAGAAGTTGTTCTTCAACAAGCTGAAAAACCAGAAAACCTCTCCTCCAATTTTCCTAAGTTCAAGCTTGTTTTGAGTCCCACAACTCAATCTAAGGTTCTAGAGAATAGTTGGAAGTTCTAGTGGTGGTCCACGACCTGAATTGAAGAAGATTGTAGTTGTATTTTGTTGAATAAGAGGATCTTTAAAGGTATGTAATGAAACCCTCTTGATACCCCCATGAACATACTTAATTTGATGTCAAAAATGAGGAATTCGAATGATTAATGATCCTGCTTTCTTCCGCTGCATGTTTCTGTAAACCAACAAGAACTAGCTAGCGACCCAATTCCAAATGAAAATTTTAGGAGAGGCTCAGTTTTTTTTGGGAATTCAGATCTTTTGAGATCGAAAAAACAAAACGCTGACTCTGTCTCAAGCATTATACATTGACAAAATGCTTGTCAAGTATTTGATGCGAAACTCCAAGAGAGGCTTACTGCCTTTTAGGCATGGATTAATATTGTCTAAGGAATAGTGTTCTAAGACACCTCAAGAGGTTGAGGAGATGAGATGGATCCCCTATGCGTCGGCTATTGGCAGCCTGATGTATGCGATGCTATGTACTAAACCTGATATCTACTATGCAGTAGGGATAGTTAGTAGATATCAGTCTAATCCAGGATTTGACCACTGGATAGCCATTAAAAATATCCCCAAGTATCAATAGAGAACGATGGACTACATGCTCATGTATGGTTTTAAGGATTTGATCCTTACTGGATACACAAACTTTGATTTTCAGACTGATAAGGATTCTAAGAAATCCACATTAGGATCAATGTTCACTCTTAATAGAGGAGCGGTAGTCTAGAGGAGCATCAAGCAAGGGTGCATTTTTTACTCCACTATGGAAGCCGAGTATGTGGCGGCTTGTGAAGCTGCTAAGGAAGCTGTTTGGTTCAGGAAATTCTTGACGGATCTGTAAGTCGTTCCAAACATGTCGAAGCCCATCACACTTTATTGTAATAATAATGATGTGGCTAATTCTCGAGAGTTTAGGAGTCACAAACGCATCAAACACTTAGAGCGAAAGTATCATCTCATCCGAGAGATTGTGTATCGAGGAGACGTGATTGTCATGCAAATAGCTTTGGAGCACAATGTTGTTGATCTGTTTACAAAGGCCCTCACGACTAAAGTGTTAGAGGGTCACCTGTAGAGTATGGGTCTATAGGACAGGCCATGTTTAGACTAGAGCAAGTGAGGGATTTTGTACTGGGCGGTTTGTGCCCTAGTATATTGCTTTGTGTACTTTCTATTATAGTTTGACTTTTACACTGTACACCCCACTAGCTTTAGGTCAGGTAGGATATTGTTGGGGTTGATGCCCTAAATCTTGTAAGGTCCTATAGTTTGTAGTTGTAATGTATAAACATTTTATTTATGTAATAAAATATGTGATGTTTTATTTCAAAATTAGTTGCATTAACTACAAACCAATAAACTAACATCCAGGATTATCTTGTACCTTAAACGTGTATGTAGAGACATACGCGTAGATCATGTTTAAGTGATAACCTAAATGGTTTGTAGTAGATGGATAAGGTTGGATACCTTATCCTAGTGACACTACGAGTATGACCTGCTTTGCTACAATTATTGTAAAGTACTACAAATGATCTGATTCTGCTCATTCATGTTGAGACATGTGAGCGGGGATATTCTATACAAAAGAGTTTGTATAAGACCGGACCACGAAATGTTTAGTCTCATTATATAACGTCATTCATAATAGAGACTTACATTTCACCAAGATGACCATAGGTAATATGACCTGAATCTTGAGTGAGTTGTGAACTCTTGCCTATGAAGGCAGTCCTTTGATTTGTATGGGTGAGAATGACCAGATCGTCGACTCAATAAGCCTGCCATTTTAGAGATTCGTCTGAATGAGGAATTGGGAACACAGCTACACAAGAAGAAATTCACTCTTTCCCCAATGTCGAGGCAAGTAGATAAATTGCTCCCTTAAGGGCTGATTTCGAGGCTTAAACAATGTGATGCCACACCCTCTCCTGGCTCGAGAGGGGTTTGATCATAGTTGGACTATGATTTATTGTTCATTAGAGATATCAATGATACTTAAGGAGTTAGATGTAACTACAAGTGAAAAATGGTAATTTTAGCCCAACTGTACTTACGAGTAATTTGTGAAGGGTCATGGTATTGTTGATTGGTTATATCCAGTGGACACAAAAATATATTTGTAGTGCGAAGAGTGCAGCTGTCGATCTTCAGTGGAGTACCTGACAGTTAACGAGTGGTGAATAATTTAATTAAAGAGTTTAATTAATTATTCACGTACCGTTGGAGCTTCAAGCTACAGGTCCATGAGATCCCCTCGGCAGCTCAATGCGATTAAATGAGAATCAGTTTTTGGATTAATTTGAATTGTTCAAATTAATTGAGGAAATTAATTAAATTTTAATTATATGTGATATAATTACTATAATGTATTTGATACATTATAATATTAAGTATTTGTGAGAGGAAATAAATATTTGAATATGATTCAAATATTAATTATATGAATTGGATTCATATAATTAAAATTAATGTAAATGTGATTTATATTAAAAGCTATTGGTGAGAGAAAATTGAAACTATAGGCTATATTGTATTTGATACAATATAAAAACTATAAGTTATATGTTATGTGTGATATAACATATAGTTATGTATATATGTATAATAAATTAGTTATATATTATCTACTTTAAATTATTTTTTACCCATGTATTATGTGGGTAGTTAACAGAGGAAGTGGTTTTTGTGTTTTCTTCTTCCTGCGACACAGAAAGGTTCTGGGTTCTTAGAAGAAAAAAATTTTCACGCTCTCCTCTTTTCTCTCAATCCTTTTCTCTTCCCTCACAAAAATCCAAAATAGTGAGAACCCACTCTTTTTGGGTTCTCTGCCTGATGTATTTTAGATCTCTCAATCCTTTTCTCTGCCTGATGTTATGGGTCAATAGCATTCAGCATAGATGTATTTTAGGTCTCTCACCAAAAGCTGTTTTGTTTACATGTGTTTTCCCCACACGCCAGAAGGAACATATATAAACAGTAAACATATGACAGTAGAATTTAGAAAAACAGAACCAACAAAAACAGAAATACCCACCCTTTTAAATTATGAAAAATGTACACCGAGAACCAACAAGACAATCCACTCCATGACAATTCCAGATTTAATGTGTGCTGCTCAAAATGTTAGTAAAAAATACAGGAAAAAAATTCTTGAATTCTCTATTCTTCAAAGCTGCAATATTTGAAATTGGCATCCTCGTAAAGTTATCGACTTTGTACGACCAGTTTGTTCAGGCTCTTCATCATTATTATCATCATCAATAATCAATCCGACGTCGGGGCCATACATTTCATAGTCAACCTGCCAAATATGAGATGCTGAGCTATCAAAAAGAAAAAGAAGAAGACTTCAAGTTCACACCAGGCTTTGAATGGAATTATTCAACTCGTATCGAATTTATGTATAACGATACAAGATGAATAATTCCATTCAAAGCCTGGTGTGTGAACTTGTATTGTTATACATAAATTTAATAGAAATTTGATCTATTATCATGTGATCTGAACCTTCGGTTAAAACTTTTTGCAACTTACCTATATTTCTGATAGGGTGGGGAATAACAGGGCTTTGGCAAATGTTTTGGAGTAACACCCAGAAATGTTGAAAGCTAAGAACGGACATGCCTCGACATGGACATTGTGATAGTCATTTTTTATAAAATTTAGGACAGAGATAGCAAGTACACATTAAATATGTATACAGGTGTTTGATGCATGTACAACACCGAGTGTGAGCTAATATTATGATTATTAGTAGGATAATAGTAAGGGCACAAGGGTAATTAGCTAGGGTGCCTTGGTTATAAATAGAGTGTTAGGGACTTTAGAAGGGAAGATTTTGGTGAGAAATTCCCCGGAGAGTGTAGCCCACTTGAAAGACTATGTTATATTGTAATTTTGTATATTACAATATATTTCTATATAAATAGAGTGTTAGGGACCTTAGAAGGAAAGATTTTGGTAAGAAATTCCCATGAGAGTGTAGCCCACTTGAAAGACTATGTTATATTGTAACTTTGTATATTACAATATATTTCTATAAATAGTGTTAGGGACCTTAGAAGGGAAGATTTTGGTGAGAAATTCTCTGGAGAGTGTAGCCCACTTGAAAGACTATGTTATATTGTAACTTTGTATATTACAATATATTTCTATTTTTTAGTGTTCTTTATTTGTTCTTGAACTTTCTTATCAGGTGGTATTAGTATCCTAACAGTGTCCAAATGTCCATGTTAACCAAACTTAAGTGTTTGTGTTTAATTAGGTTGGAAGGAAATGCTAACACAGACTACAGAGTTGAAGAGGACTCAACCTCCAAGCTCCTATAATTGAGATTTTGAGTCTATTTTTATCATTTAACCCATTCGTATGGATTCTGCTATTTGCCAAATGCAATATGGTTGGCCTCTCATCTCAATCTACATTCTCTTTGATACGCTTCCTAAGGCTGCTAAGGCTAAGGGGTTGGGCCATTCATGGCTCAGATTAGGAGGTGGGAAAAATATCAAACTGTGTAAAATGTATTATTTTTCTCATATTACAAGAGTACAATGTCCCTAGTTTAAATAGAGTATAAACTTAATGAAATAAAGAAAATATTGATAGAAAAAGAAGGAATCTAACACAATAATTACAGCAAATAAGATCAAATAAAATAAAATATTTGCATAAATCAACACTCCCCCTCAAGCTAGTTTAAAGATGTCTTCCATTGTCAGCTTGCTAATCAATTTGTCAAATTGTAATCTAGAAAGCCCCTTCGTCAGTACATCAGCAATTTGCTCAGTTGTAGAGAGATAGGTAGTACATATCATTCCAGTATCAATCAATCTTCTCCTTTATAAAATGTTTGTCAACTGTTTGATCTCGAACTCTTTGAGTTGAGTTTCTTCTAGTATAAACCTGAAGTTCAGGATTTTGACTTAGTGTTTCTCTCCATGAAGAAGAACTGTCCACACTTGGCATCAAAGGACTAGAATTCATAATTTCGAGATCATCGATGTTTGGGAGAGATGAAGTTTCCCAAAAATTATCTTCAAGGTTAGATGTCTCCCCCTGAAGAGAATTTGGGCTAAAAAAAAGTTGATTTTCTAAAAAAGACACATCCACACTCTCAAAATACTTATTGGTCAAAGGATCAAAACATTTGTAAGCCTTCTTATGAGGGACATAACCTACAAAAATACATTTGGTAGTTCGAGGGTCAAGCTTAGTTCGAGAGAGGGTAGGAGTATGGACATAAGCAGTACACCCAAACAATTTAATTGGTAAATCAGAGGACAGTCGGTTATTAGGAAAAGACTCATTGAAGTGATTTATAGGAGTTTTAAAACTCAAAACCTTAGACGGCATTCTATTAATCAAATATGCAGCCGTAAGAAGAGCATCACCCCACAAATATGTTGGAACATTCATAGAAAACATAAGGGCACGAGCAACTTCAAGTAAGTGTATTTTTTTTCGCTCAGCAATGCATTCTGCTGAGGCGTGTCACAACATGTAGCCTGATGAAGAATAACCTTATCTTGTAAAAAATCGGTTAATGATTCATTGAAATACTCAGTGTCGTTATCAGAGTGAAGAATTCGAATTTTAGTTTGAAATTGAGTCTTAATCATATTATAAAACTGGACAAAGATCTCTTTGACCTCTAACTTTTTTGTTAATAAATAAAGCCAAGTTAAAAGAGTGTGATCATCTATAAAGGTAACAAACCAACACTTACCACTCCGAGTCAAGACTTTAGACGGACCCCAAACATCAGTATGAATTAAGGAAAAAGGTGATGACACCTTATAAGGTTTAGGCAAATAAGTAGATCGATGATATTTGGCAAAAATGCAACTTTCACATTGAAAAATAGAACAATCAAAACCTTTAAATAGGTAGGGAAACAAATACTTTCAGTAGACGAAATTCGGATGCCCTAATCTACGATGCCAAAGCATTATAGTTTCTTTAACAGAAGGAGAACAAACACTACTCAAGCCCTGAACTTTTTTATGACTAGCGGAAACGTCGTCAAAGTAGTAGAGACCATCAATCATCTTAGCACGTCCAATCGCCTCCCCCTCCCCCCGAGTCCTGATCTTGAAAGATACAATGAGTTTCACAAAAGATAACATGACAATTAGCATCCTTAGAGATTTTACTCACAGACAACAAATTACAGGCTAATTTTGGAACATGAAGAACATAAAGTAATGTGAGTTTTGTAGTCAAAGGAATAGTTCATTTTCCTGCAGTAGAGGTGTAGCTACCATCGGCAATGCGAATCTTTTCATTGCAATATAATGGCGAATATGAGTTAAATAAACAAGGGGAACTAGTCATATGATCGGAGGCTCCGGAATCAATAATCCACGGAGATGAATTAATGCAAGAGAGAGCTTGCGGACAAGTACCTGATTGTGCCAAGGAAACACTAGGATTACCAGATGAGGAAGTGGACTTTAATAGCTTCAGAATTTGGTCAATTTGCTCTTTACTAAATGGGCTGGAGTCAACAACACGAGCATTAGAGGTATGCTGATGAAAATTTTGCTCACCTTGCTTAAAACTTTTCCAATTCGCAGATTTTCCGTGAAGTTTCCAACAAGTTTCATGCGTATGACGAGGTTTATTGCAATGGTCACACCATATTCGAGGCTTTTCATATGGCTTGTTGAATTGATTAGAAGCCTTCATCGTAGTATTTTCGGTCACCAATGCAGAGCATTCAACTGAATCAATAGGTTTTTTTGCAGATCATAACATTCCTGTGACTTTCTTCCCTACAAACTTCAGAAAAAACATCATTAATAGTTGGAAGAATAGACTTTCCAAGTATTCTACCTCTAACTTCATCAAACTCAACATTGAGGCCGGCAAGGAACTTGTAAATACGACCATCTTCAACAGTTTTCCTATAGTGTCTTTGATCCTCTATAGACTTCCACTCATATGTATCAAAAAGGTCAAGGTCTTGCCAAATCCGTTTAAGTGAAAATATTGTGTAACTGAATTAGTTCCTTGTCGTATATCACCCAATTTCAGGTTCAACTCAAACATAAGTGACTGGTTGTCCAAATCAGAATACATCTGAGTTACACTGTCCCATAATTCCTTGGCAGTAGAGTAGCACATGTAATTGGAGCCAATGTCTTCAACCATGGAATTGACAAGCCAAGTCATAACCATGGAGTTTTCAGTGTCCCACCCTGCGAATGATGGGTCATCTGGACTAAGGGCAGTTTTTTCTCCCGTGAGTAGCCAATCTTCCCTTGTCCACGAATATACATCCGAACACTTCAAGACCAACGAAGAAAATTTTCCCCATTAAGTCGAATGGTGGTAATTTGGACAGTTGGACCAGTTGACTGGATACGATTGTCACAAACTTTAGTAATGGGTGCCTTAGTGTCTGCCATATTGCTGAAAAAAACACAAACTCAAAGGGAATGCGGCTATGAACAAAACGGTAGATCTGGAAACTCAAATAATCGGAAGATCTGAAAAAAAAACAAGAAAAAAAACGAAGAGAAAAATAGGGGTGGCAAAGACCGGCTGAGCAGTGGCAGCAACCGTCAGCTATGAGTAGTAGAACAAGGTTGTCGAACCCACGTCAACTGCGGTGGACCAAAGACGAACGAGCAACATCAACTACGGCAAACCAAACGAACGGCTACGAGCAATGGGAACCTTGAAAAATGAACGAGCAGCGGACCAAAGACGGACCCTGAAAAAACACCCACGTCAACTGCGAACCCTGAAAAACCCTGACGAACCCTGTGGAAAAACGACGGCCGACAGTCTCTGAATGTCCGACGACAACAACGAACGAGGGAAAAGGTCGACAGCGGCGGCGACGGCGACTCCTAGGTTTGTTTTTTTAGGTTTTTTAGAAAATTAGGGTTTTAGGGCTTGAGTATAATTATGCTCCGATACCATGTGTAAAATGTATTATTTTTCTCATATTACAAGAGTACAATATCCCTAATTTAAATAGAGTACAAACTTAATGAAATAAGGAAAATATTGACAGAAAAAGAAAGAATCTAACACAATAATTACAGCAAATAAGATCAAATAAAATAAAATATTTGCATAAATCAACACAAACTTAGGAGGGTTCTTGAAGTGTTGAAATCTCTAATCCTCTATATACATGGTGGAACCTAGGAGTGGTTTTTTAATTTTGCAATGGTCACTTTGAGAGCTGGAATATTAATTGATAATGAATTCAATGACTGAATTTTCTCTTCTTCTAGCTGAACATTTGCGGGGTGGAAGATCAAACCATCGACCTTTAGAATAGTAAGTAGGGACTAATCCATTAAGCTATGCTCAAATTGGAAGCCAAATGAGTTATTGAAGTGTTAAGTACTTAAATACCTTGGAGAACCACACCTCAAAAGCCAGCTATTGAGGTGGAAGAACCAAGCCACTTAAGTACCACATTGATCATCCCTTTCTAACTGATGTGGGACAAAGGTAGCCCATATTACCTTGGTCTTAGGTAGAAAAATAAATGTATTGAGCCTGCAAATGATGAGAGAATGGTGCATATACTTCCTTCTGACTCTCTCTCTTGGTATTAAGTTCACACATAAAATAAAGGGAGGAGCTTATTATAAAGGACCTTTTATGCGGACAGCTTGTCTTCATGGCCTCAGCAAAATCAATTACTTCAGTGACAAATTGAGTAACAATACAACAAGACAAGATTATGCAATAGTAGTATAAATAGTTAAATTAGGTTCACTGATGTATCAAGATATCATAGTTTCTTGGTATTTTCTCAACTTTCCTGGAGCAAATGACACTAAATTAACAAATTTGACACCAACACTTAATCTCTGAAAGTAAGAATCTTTGTAGTAGCAGTGGACACAAATTCAATGAAAGTTGCATCACCCTTGTAACGAACTCATATAAATGGTATATAAGTCAAGAGAGTGGATACCTGAAAGGACCGACTAAATTTTTTAATGGAAAATTGATTAATCTTGCATCCATTTTATACCCCTGCTGCAGTTTTAGCCTCAGATTCTGGCTTTTCCTAACAGATATTACCCAAATGAGATCAGATTCCGAGCAAATTTGTGCATTCTAAATTGTTAAAAAGGTGATGATTCATTATTTATTAGTTGAAGACAAAAAGTTGCAAGATGGTCAACTAGCACAGGCTTATCATTGTCAACAAACCTCAGGATTTCTCCGGAACTTCCTTGTAGGAGTCCGCATTGTGACAAATTCTTCAGCCGCTGTAGGATGAACACCCACCGTTGCATCAAAGTCTGCCTTGGTCAGACCAGCTTTCACAGCCACAGCAAACCCCTGCCCATTAAACCTTGTCCGTTGTGAGCTTGTGAATTAATATCAGTGAAAGAGGGAGACCATGCCAAGGATACCGAGGTAAAGGTAGATAGACACCTGTACAATTTCTGGTGAATCATCACCGCACATATGCAGTCCTAAAACTTTATTCGTCTTTGCACAGACTATAAGCTTCATAAAAACTCGGTCTGGAAGCCCTGAGAGTGTAGCCTTCAAGGGCCGGAAGTTTGCTGTGTAGACATCAACATCACCGTGTTCTTGTATAGCCTGCATTACGAATTATTGAAATGTTAACCACATAGCATCAAGAGCAATAACTGGATGCACCCATCTCTGTCCATCCCATTCTAATCTTGCAAAAAAAAAATTAAAATATTCTCAAGAAGAGTTTGCTATATGAAAAACTATGATTGGACAATAAGATGGGATGCACAAAGATGAATGCAGCCAAGGATATTGAAACTATAGGTTAAACAAATTATCTCTTCTTACCTGCTCTTCAGTAAGACCAACTATTCCAATTGGTGGCTGGGAAAAAACAGCACAAGGAACAGCACTACGTAAAGAGTAGGATGTTCAAGAAAAGACCATCAAAAAGAGAGCCAAAAGAAGATAAACAGAAGATTTCCAGAGTTTGTCAGATCACACTACACCACTTGCTAACAAATTATCATAAGATTGATACCTATAACTAGGTTTTGTAGGTTCATTTTGAAATATAGTTTTTGCTAATGCGCCTCCCTCCATTAAAGCAACGGGAGTCAAATTTATTCTATCTGTAACATCTCCAACAGCCCAAATTGAAGGAACTGATGTACGGGAGTATTCATCAACCTGAAAAGACAGAAAGGTTCTTAACTTATACAAAAGAAACAAACACTAAGCAAACCAGAGTCATTACCTCAATTGCTCCATTCTTGGTCATTTTTACTCCTACTTCTTCCAATCCCAAGTTCTGCAAACAAGTATGAGTTGAATTAACTAAACCAGCAATGAATGGTATACTTGTAACCCCTTTCAGAAACAGGATAAGACACTAGCAAAGGTTTTTCTGCATTTTCGTTGGAGTAATCAGAAACTTCTGAAAACATCATATATTTTCATCAATTTATTTGTTTTCTGCATTTTCGTTGGAGTAATCAGAAACATCTGAAAACATCATATATTTTCATTAATTTATTTGTTTGAAGAGAACAATATCATGCATGTTCTACACAGAGCATCCAATGATGTTTATGAGAGAAAAAGAGAAACCATAGGGTTTAAAACACTAAATATTAATATCATGATCTATTGTTATTGATTATTTACACCTAGAAATTTTGTACACTACTTTCCAGAGTTATAAAAAGCTAATTTACGCTTTGAACAAGTTACCTATCAATTTTGTTTCTGTGGTAGCAAGCAGAAGCAGTTTTATCTTCATGATTAATACTGTTTTATAAGATAAGAATAATTCTTATTTTTCCTAACTCATTGGGACACACGACCCTAATATAAAGAGAGGAAGAATTCACAAAGATTGGGGTAAGAAATATTTCTGGAATATTTTCATAAGGCTAATATGATAAATGACCCCAGTAAACAATTAACAGGATCAAAACTTGCATATCAAAACTCAAGATTCTTTTCTGTTTTAGACAAGATTCTTCTTACAAGTCAATAATACACCTTTTGAGTAAGAAATCAATACAGTTTATTTTTCCAGAAACAATACGTGTGCTTACAAGCTTATAACAGTAACTGTAGACCCCTTCTGTTCCAATTGTACCTAGGTTTACTCACTTAGGATCATTGTTTAAAATGTCGATGTTGTTGAAACGTTGATGTCACAATTTTACGGAAATATTGACGAAAATATTGATAAAATGTCGATATCGATGAATATTTCTGAAAAAATTATGAAAACAAAAAACTAAAAGATATATATTTAAA
Source organism: Benincasa hispida (assembly GCF_009727055.1). Taxonomy (NCBI): domain Eukaryota; kingdom Viridiplantae; phylum Streptophyta; class Magnoliopsida; order Cucurbitales; family Cucurbitaceae; genus Benincasa; species Benincasa hispida. The sequence goes on from NC_052357.1 coordinate 26,634,838, forward strand.
TTAATAAATAAACATTTTATACTTTCTAAACATGTTGAAGTTAAAATGTTTATTATTTATATTTATTTATATTAAACTCACGTAAGTGACGTTTGTTGCTTATTTTTTATGTTTCATAAATTTTTGTATGAAATGTCATTTCACTTTTCATGTCGACGTTGAACCCATGAAAATGTGAAAATATCGATGGAAATGTTGACATTTCAATAAAAATTTAATACCATGCTTATGATAAGGTGGCTAAAGAAAACACTAATGACAATATTCAATCATGCCTCAAGAACATATCCAATGTGTCACCGTTATTATTGCAATAGGAAACTATCATCAATACTGTAATATTGTACCTTTGTATTAGGCCTACGCCCTGTTGCAAACATAACATGTGAGAAGCCTTCAACTGTTCCTTTGCTAGTCTTCAGAGATAATGACCCATCAGCTGATTTAAGGATAGCTTGTGGTACCTCCTCTGTATGGAACTCAACTCCTCTTAGTGACATCTGTTCTGCAACAAAATCTCTAATCTAGAACAAATAAAACAATCATGAGAGCTTTGACGTGAAGGAAAATTGCCAAGCTAGCAAGCATAAAATCATCAACAATGCTTCACCTCTTCATCAAAGCCTCTAAGCACTTTTTTCTGTCGTATAAATACGTGGACTTCACTTTTCAAACCATTGAAGATGCCAGCAAACTCTAGAGCAATATATCCACCTCCAACTATGGCAATCTTCACAGGTTTGGATGGCAATTCAAGGGCAGCATCAGAATCTATAGCATACTCACTGCCAGGAATGTCAGGAATGAAAGGGCGCCCCCCAACTGACACTAGAATGTGTCTAGCCGAATAAATCTTTCCATCTACATCAACCGTGTGTTCATCCAAAATCTGTAGATATTGTTGAAATGGATGCATTTAACAATTGTATAACAAATTCGTTGTACAAAACCGTACAGGTTCGGATCTCAAGAGTTAAAAGGGAAAGAAAAAGTCATGTATGTATCAAAAAGTTCTGAGCAAAAACAGAGTATTTGAAAAGTAGAACATTAAAATTTAGTGCTGAAATTATGAACTCACAGTGTTGCCCCACCTTTCCACGGCCTTCAATCAATGTGACCCCAGCATTTTTCAAAATATTCTTGTAGATACCAGTTAGTCGATGTAACTCAGCATTCTTGTTAGCAATCAAGGTGCTCCAGTCATGCTTTGGTTCAGTGTCATATTTCCATCCAAAGCCATGACTCTCTTCAAATTCATGTGCATATTTTGACGCATACACAAGTAACTTCTTCGGTACACATCCACGAATAACGCACCTGGAAATCTAATAGTAAGATAGGACACATAGGAACTGAAATACATTTATATTTAAAATCACAGCATCATACAGACAAAACAACATATCATTTTCTTAAAAAAAAAAAAAAAAAAACAGAAACAAAATAATAATAATAATAATATATTACGATGATCTGCAAATTATAAACTCATTTCAGCTAATGATATTGAAAAAGCACAGAATGATTGAAGAGATGAAATATATAACAGTTCAAAAAATTGACAAAATAGATTATTGAACTCAAAAAAGACAAAATACAATAAGTAAAAGAACGGATTTGAAGGGAAAAAACATTAAACAAACATTGTCTAAACAATTGAACATCTCAATTTCTTAACCTGTCTGTTCTCCCACTTAAGAGCGAAAAAAAAAAAAAGAAAAAAAAAAAGAAAAGAAGAGTACTTCCATGTTTTCCATCTTGAGAGTGAAACTATTATGCATCATATTGATATACCCCAAAATAAAATAACCAAGGAAAGGAATCAATAGGGAACCAACACTTCGTTTCCACTAGTAAACCAACCTTAACTCAACAGTTAAGACATCACTACTCCTAGAGAACATAGGTTCAATCCCCCATCTCGAGTAAATGTGATATGATATTCATAAAAGAAACACACATCTGTCTCTCTCACAAACACACAAAACTGCCTAGCAGAGCAGCAAGAAAATTAAGCAAAGCTCCACAATTCCCAAATGTTTTATCACTATTATTCTTTTAATGAGAAAACTTGACTTTCATTCATTGGTAGATGAAAGAATAAAACTGCCAACCTACAAGAAAAGGCTGCACTCTAGAGAAATAAGATCAAACATAGATGGAAGCTAAGAAGCACGGACACTTTAGGGTTAGCGTGTTCGTGTCCGACACATGTCGGACATTTGTCACTCCAACACTTGTTAGACGTGTATCAGACACTTGTTAGTGCAATAGATCTGTTGGACACTAGTTGTACAAACTCAAAATAGGAGAAACATTTGGTAGACATGCATCAAATACTTCTTACCTACACTAAGTCAATACAAATACAAAAATAATAAAATTTGAGAGCGAAATACATCAAGCTAATTTTTAAGTATAGAAATGAACAAACTCATTTACTTTGAATTTCTTTCTTGTTTAAAAATGATATATAATTTAAAAATTGTATGTTTAATAAATGTGTCCTTGCGGTATCCCTGCTTGTTAGGATAGAAGATTCTAACCACATAGTTTTAGCGAGCATAAAGAAGCAACAACCCATGTACACGGAAAGTTCCAGAAACAAACCACGCATGACCAACTCCTAAATTCTCAGTTCAAAACGCTACCTTTCCAAAAATTTCTTTCATACAGCCAGTATACATTGAAAACACCTCAATTCATATAGCTCACATTGCACAGTATCGAATTAAACAGAAATTTCAAACTTACGTCCCACCCACACCTCCAGCAATATCCGACGAAATGGTGGAGAAAGGAAGCTCACAAACCGCCACTGAAGCACCAAAATTAGCAGCAAATCGGGAAGCTCGCACACCCCCACTGCCTGCACCGATAGTAAAGAGGTCAAAATCATATGGGCGAAGAGCTTCGGCGCCATTTTCAGACTGGGACCGAACTACAAGGCCACGGCGGCAGTGAAGACGATTGTTAGTGAAGTGGGTGAGAGGAAGGAAGCGGTGGCAGAGGGGAAGAGGGGCTAAAGGCTTAGGAATTGAGAGAAAGGAAGAGGATAGAGAAACGGGAAGGTTTTTGCAGAGAAGGGTTTGAAGAGTTTGTGAGGAAGAAAGAGAAGTGGCCATTTTGGCCTCAGCAAAGCGCCTGTAATATTGTTTTCTTCTTGGGTTGGTTCTGTGTGTTTAACAATGGTGGAAAATCGATTAAATATTAAATTAACGAATTGGGTTTTGGATAATAAATGAATTTTTGACGATTTTTTTCAACAACAGTATGAGAGGAGAAGCCGCCTCCGTGTGTGGGGGAGGAGACTGTCCGCGCGTGTCATTTTTAGGGCTAATGATATTTTTCTTTAAAAAAAAAATTTCTTTCCATTCTAATTATATACAAAATTAGAAAAAATAAAAGAAACAATTTTGTTTAGTGCCAAAATAAGCTTAGTTAAACAGTAATTGATATGATCTTCTTTGATAGTATTTGAAGGTTCAATCCCTGCAATTGTCATTTTTACCTGGCCATACAATCACATGCTTTGATGAACGCCCATGCTCACCCTTTAGGTCATTGACCAGCTCAAACCAAACTTCGTGTTCGTGCTTGTAGCCACATTCTAAATGTTTATCACGAGCTCAAGGGATTTAAGAGAGCAACATGGGGATTTTCTCTACTCCCTTATGTTTGAAGAGGAGAAATAAAAATAGGAGTGCATGGATCTAAGAGAGGAGCATGAACAAGAGGGTAGAGAAAGTTACCAATGTAATTTAAGGGAATGTTTACTGGAAATTTCCTCTTTTTAATTCTAGGTGGTTACTATGTTTAATGTGTTTACTTAATGATTTTACAGGTATCGAGCATCTTAGAGGTGAAATCAGTCGTTATGAGTTGTTCGGAGTTAATTTGGAGCAATTAAAAGCTAATTTGAGCAACTGGACTTTCAAAAAGATGTGAAATGACAAAAATGCCCCTAGATGGAAAGTTGCAATACCCAGCCGAGCATTACGCAACGCTACAAAACAATAGCCTCCATTTGAAAAATAGGGTAGCGTTGCAACGCTACATGTAGTATTGTAACGCTCCGAATATTAACGGAGGCTCGTGCATTGTTTGTCACAGGGTTGCAACGCTGCGACTGTTGTATAAAACATTTCTTCTTCGTTATAGGGCAGAAGAATCATGAAATAATCACCCCCAATCAGCTCCTAAGCCAATTTCTTCCTTTTCTCACCTCTCCACTTGTGTTTTTTTTTTTTTTTTCATTTTTCTCCCCATCTCATGTAATTAGTGAAGACATTGTTGGGTTCTTCTCTTCTTCATCTCCATGGGAAGGTAAGACCTAGCTCTCTAGTATAGGGTTTTGGAATATTGTAATTTTTGGGAGTTTTGTTTCAATGTAATTTTTATATTCTTGTCTATAGGTTTCAATCTGAATCTTATATTTATGAATTGCATAATTTTATTATCGGTTGACAACCAATAATTTATTGTGTAATTTGAATCGTATTGTTCCTATCAACCTAGAGAAAATCATAGTAGGTGTTTAATTAGATGGTGAAAATTAAACATTCTTCCTAGCATAAGCTCTAGAACTTAATGCGGTTGGGTAATCATGTTTAATATGGATTCATTTGAGCATGTTTAGCTAATTAGGTAATTAGGACCGTTGGTTGGATGTTCAATCGATTGGGCTAGGCATAGTTAAGAAACTAAAATTACATTAAGCTATTTGACAATCGAAATTACATTGAACAATTCCAATTCCCTTAAGCTATATCATTTCCTTTAATGTCTACTTTTTACTTTCATTACATTTTATTTCTTTTATGCATTTTCTATTCTAATCCTCACCAACCCCCCCTCCCCCCCTCTCTCTCCCCATTTTACCACTTTAACTAAAAATGTGCTTCGAGGAACTAATCTTCCATGCTTCCTTGAGGTTCAACCTCGGACTTACCGCTTGTACTAGTAGTTAGTATAAGTAGTTTGTTGGGTGATTTAAAAATATTACTTGACTAGCAAGGGTTTATGGGCAACGATAAATACCAAGCTATCAAATTTATGTCCTTGCCGGGGAAGCCAATTAGTACTTCTTAGTTAGATTTTAGTTAAAGTTTCTTTTGCTTTGATTTGTTTTCTTTTTTATGTCAGTTAAGTATGAAAGAATTCCCAAATCAATCTTGGAAGTCAGAAAGTTAAGTTGCAGGTCTTGACGAAAAGGTAAGTGGCCTTGACCTCCATATTGTCGAGTTGACTGCCTTAGTTGGCCATTTGATGGAAAGGAGTTCGGAGTAAGCAGAGGTGTACAAGAGTTGGCTACTCGAGGGGCATTCTACGTAAGCATGCTCGAGGTTGCAATGGATCCTAACACCATGTGGATTCGCCGATGAGGGATATTATGGACATTTGGACTATGAGTCCCCTCATCCTCGATGGGAGGAGTCCATTGACCTAGATACTCATGATGGTAGCAGGGCTTAAACAACCAAGATTTCACAACACCGCACCAGTCAACTCATGCTCGGTCTTCAGGGTCAGGTAAGTTTTTAGAGGCCCAGAAGCATGAGGTAGTCCATGTCGACGCAATGAAGGAGGAGGAACCACTTCCTGAAGATTCATGCTCAGGTATGACTTTGGAGTTCTTAATTTCTGAATTTGTTAATAGCTCTCTTCAGTTTTAATAGGACGTTCAAGCTCAGCTGCGATGCATGATCGTCCATGTTGCCCAGTTGACAGAGGTCGTGTAGAGAATGGAGAGTGTGCCAAAGTAGCCCATTGTCTATACCTTAGAGGCAGAGTTCCTTGTAGAGTGCTACTACTTCAATGATGATGAGGACATCACTCCAAGCTTGCCAGTTTGTGAGGCTAAGAAGGATTTTGAGCCTAAACCCAACAAGATCCAGGTGATAGAGTTAGAGGTCAAAAGACCTCGCCCTGTTCTAACTCTTGATATTTCGTATATATTCGAGTTTTATTCCTCTAATTCTCACTAGTCTGTTGAGTCTTTTCTTTCTTTAGACTCTTTAAAGTCATTTGAGTCTTTTGGATCTTTCTTTTTATCTTTTTTCCTTCTTCCAAAAAATCAAAAGTTGACCTGATGAGGAGCCTTATAGTTTTACCGGGCTATATTGACTCGTCCAAGAAGGGGCTAGAGAAATACAAGAATTTCTTTGTGCCTTAACAGGGGACAAGTCACATCGAGCAATTGACGTTAAAAAAATTTCCTTCCTGGAAGGAGTTAGGTGATAAAATTTACTACTTTCCTTTACTGCTTTCGCAGCTTAACTTCTTCTTTTTCTTTTGTAGATTCTTTTTGTTGGGGTTGATGCCCTAAAGTCTCGTGTCTTGTAGTTTTTAAACACATTTTGTATGAACGTTTTGATGTATAATATATGATATTTACTTCACTTATTGACTTTGCACATTGGATGTTTTATTTGCTTTACCACAAACCAATAAACTAAAATCTCTGGTTGTCTTTATGTAACTTAAGCATGTATGTGGTGCACATACAATTGAATCATGTCTTAAGTGACAACCAAAATTGTCTGTAGTATATGGATATAGGAGGGAAACCTTATCCTGGTAACACTATGGATGCGGCTCGCTTTATGGAATAGTTACAAGTGTTGTGACTTTTCACAGATGGTCTGATCCTGATCATTCGTGTAAAGGACATGCGAGCGAGGGCGTCCTATACAAAGAGTTTGTATAAGACCTGACCATGAAGTGTTAACGTATCGTCATACAACCCCGTTCATGGCAGAGATTTCACTTCACAAGGATGACCATAGGTAACATGACCTCAATCCTGAGTGAGTTTGGAACTCCTGCCATTGAGGGTAGTCCTTTAATTTGCTTGGGTGTGAGTGGCCAGAGCGCCGACTGAAACCTACCACTTTGAGGATTCGTCTTATTTGGGAGCTGGGAACTCAACTACACAAGATGGAGTTCACTCCTTCCCCGAAGCAGGGGTAAGTAGATAGATTGCTCCCTTAAAGGTTTATCCCAAGGCTTGAATAATGTGGCGCCACACAGCTTCTCATGGCTCGAGAGATGTTCACACATAGTAGGACTATGTTGTATCGTTCATTAGAGGGATCAGTGGTATTTAAGGAGTAAGATGTAACTAAAGGGGCAAAATGGTAAATTGACCCAGCTGTACTTACAAGCATCTATGAAGGGTCATCATACTGATAATTTGTTATATCCAATGGACATAGAAATATATTTGTGGTAAGAAGAGTTCAGCTGTTGGTCTTTAGTAAAATGTCTGGCAGTTAATGGATGGTGGATATCGTGGTTAAAGAGTTTAATCAGTTATTCACGTATTGTTAAAGCTTCGAGCCATAGGTCCATAAGGTCTCCTTGGTAACTTGGATACAAGTTGAGAATAAGTTTTTAGGTTAGTTTGAAATATTCAAATTGACAAGAGGGAGTTCGATTATATATGATATAATTAAACTAGTTAATTATATATGATATAATTGACTTTATGTATGAAATACATTAATTTGGAGGGAATTGGATATCAATATGATTTATATCTACTGGAGGAAAAATACTGTGGTTAATATATGATATCAAACCATAGGTTATGAATGTAATGTGGTTATATTTATTATTTATTAATTGGACAATTATGGGATAACTGGCCAGTATCTCTTTTACTTTCATAACTGATGAGTATGATGAAAAATTATTTTGAGACGCTTAAATAGCTCATGGTGTTTTGCAATTCTAGATGTCATCGCTTGGTAAATTAGAGCCCATACGATAGCGCTACTTACTAAACGATCGCTTACACCCGCGCGTGTTACTTACTAAACGATCGCTTATCTTTTATTAAATGGTCGTTTAGCGCCAGAGCTTTACTAAACAATTGTATAAACGATCGCTTACTTTTTCCTACACGATCGTATACTTCACCTAAACGATTAAGCATTTTGTCTATATGATAGACAAGTCTTTCTCCCACTTCTTTGATCGTTGTATACGATCTCTTTTCCTCCTCCCTCTACCAAATCTGAACAAAGTCCACCCTTTGGATTCTCACTTCGAGAATAATGAGGGCTCTGAGTGGTGGTGTTATTCCCGTTTCCTTGTGTTTGTGCGAAGCTGTTCGTGTAGACGACCGAGGTGTTGCTGGACGATTACTTATTGGTCTAGTAAGAGTGAGAGGTCGTTCATGGAGAGAACAAGATTTCAAGTGAAAAAGTCCTCAACTGGTGTGTTCTCTCAATCTCTTACTTTTGATTCTTTATGCATGCCAGTAATTTAACGTTGTTAATGCATATCTGTATATTTGAATGTATATATGGAATTTCTGTCACAATGAATTAGAAAGATCCACTTCCATTTAGAGGTACTCTTGTATAAGAGTTCCTTCACTTTTCCCTTGCCCTAAAAAAAGAAGAAGATCCATTCATGCACGAGCCCTTGTACCACCATCCCGTGTGCGTAAACGTCATCAAGGGAGGTTTTTTGTTCCCCTAACTCTTTTAGTTTTTTATTAGGTTTAAAATAGAGATACATTGAGAAAAATATATCATTTTAAGTTGGAGGTGGGGTATGTTATGATAGCTTGGGGTCCTTGAGCGATGTGCTCGGATAATGTTTGTATGCTTAAATTGCTTGCTTGCTTTCTTGCTTGTTTGTTATGATGAATAGTTGATAACGCCCTCGTTGTGATTAGGTTTGCATAAAACTATGTTTAAAGAGTATGATCATGATTTTTAGCCCGTTTTAAAAAATTTTCTTATCTCTCATGTATCTTTAAGTCCTTTGTCCAACGAAATTACATCTTGCATGCTTAGAATTATATTATGTGGCTTGTACATTTGTTGTCACCCTGAAAGGCCTAGGTGATAGGTGTTAAGCGACTGAAAGCTCAATCTAGTAATGCATGCCTAAGTTTTTTGCCAAACTCTTGTTTTGTATTGTAAAATCTAAGTGTAGAGTAAATAAAAAGATAGTTTGTAAAAGGCAAAACATGTTGTAAAGTAAAAGCAAGTTTGTATGTTATTTTTTAAGGGGATTATTCCTCTTTCTTGATGTTATGGTTAACCTGGGGCAGATATGACACCCGTAGTTTTCCTCTGAGCTAAAGTACCCCGAGGAATGAGTAAGCTTCAGCACCTTGTTAGGAGATGTTGATTGTAGTTGGATGTATTTCACGTAACCCATATGGGCAAGCCAAAACGAATGTGACATGTCAAGATAAGGTTTCCTTTTTTGTGTAAAGTAAGAAAATGAGAAAATGAAAAAAAAAATAGAATAATAGTTTGGTTTCCTTAAGTGTGTCATTGCATTGTTGAGTCTAGGAAGCTTAGCTCTTGAATCTTCGAGTCAAAATAGGAAAAAATGAATTGAGAGCCTTATAAAACCATTTTGGGTTTTGCGGACTTAATTAGTAGGCCTTTGGACTCACTCATGCAGGAATAGGTTTAGAATCGTTTTTAAAATGTGCTTTATTGATAGGTTGTAATCGAATTTCATTTTTTTTATTACAAATCTTATCTTATAGATTGTTGAGACTAAAGTAACGACCTTTTTGATTAAGCAAGCATATATTTTTATGTGAATGTGTGATTCTACCTTGTTCGAGGACGATCAAGAATAAGTTGGAGGTATTTGATAACACCAAAAATGTGTTATTTTCCTCTTCTTAATTCTAGATTGTTACTATGTTTAATGTGTTTATTTAGTGATTTTATAAGTTGAGCATCTTGTAAGTGGAATCAGTCATTACGGGCTGTTCGTGGTTAATTTAGAGTAATTAGGAGCTAATTTGAGCAATCGAGCTTCAAAATGATATGAAATGACCAAAATGACCAAAATGCTCCTGGATGGCAACTAATAATTTGTTGTGTAATTTGAATGCTTAGAAATTGACTTACAATATGTGACATACAGTTATAGGTTAATCTCAAAGGAAGCAATAGGTTAGTTAGGCTTGCAATTCATTGTCTATAACAAATAGTAGTTTTGTCCTATCACCTAGAGAGAAACCACATTGAATGTTTGATTAGACGGTGGAAGTTAAGCACTCATTCTAGCGTTATCCTTAGAACTTCATGCAATTTGTCAATTTGTATGAAGCGGATTCGTTTTCTATGCATTTCGATTAATTAGGTAATTAGGACCATTGATTGGGATTCCAATCAATTGGGCTAGGCATAGTCAATTACCTACAATAGCATTTAAATAACTCGATGAACAAGAATTGCATAGGTCCATTCCATTTCCCTAAGTTAGAATGTCATAGTTAATTGCATTTCTATCTTTTAGTTTCATTGAACTTTATTTTCTATGCATTTCAACTTACCCAATCCATACCAACCCCCTCCCCCTTCCATTCTATCACTTTAACTAAAAATGTGCTTCAAGGAACTAATCTTTCGTGCTTTCCTGAGGTTTGACCCAGATTTGCCGCTTATACTATCAGTTAGTATAAGTAGTTCGTTTGGTGATTTATAAATATTATTTGATTGGCAGTCTTTTGGGAGCGACACCAAAAAGATCTTCCGTTAATTATAAATATCATTTATGAGTCTCATACGACGTATTTGTAGTCGGAATCTAGATTACTGTAAATCTGATTGCATTGTTAAGATTACATGGTTGGTTTTGACTATTTTTATTATTATTATTATTTTGAATACTTTTTTAATATATGTTTTCTACGTCATATTACCTAAGTTTGTGATATTATATAAATCCTAATTTGATGGATTTTGACTACTTTGTACATAAGAAATTCTACCGAATGAAATTCAAATTCCATACTCCATACATTTAGTTGATGTTTTTTTAATAAAAAAAGGTTTCAACTCCCTAATTTTATGTTGTTTTATAAAATAGATCTAATAAATAAGGTCGAGTTTGATAACCATTTGGTTTTTTGTTATTATTTTTAAAAATTAAGTCTATCTAATCCACATTTGTTACCATGATTTGCATATTTCTTATGTACAATGGTTGAATTCTTAGTCAAATTCTAAAAAAAAAAAAAAAAAAAATTTTTTAAAAGCTTCGTTTTTAGTTCTAAAAAATTGGCTTGGTTTTTTAAACCATTGATGAAAAGTAGATAACAAAGGAAGAAATTTGGAGATGAAAGTAGTGTCTATGGACTTAATTTTCAAAAAAAAAAAATAAGAAAGAAAATTGTTACCAAACGGGACCTAAATATATTGTTTTATTTTAGATCTAGCATTTTCAATTCATATTGTTGTTTGTCCAAAATAAACATATTCCATTTTAAAAATATGTTTATGTTCTTTAATGGTATTCATGTTTTTCAAAGGGAGGTTGTTGTTATAGAAACCATATATTATCTGTTGTTGTTTGTTTAAACGTAGAATTGTTTTTCTTGTTCTAAGAGAAACACATTCATTAAAAGAAAAAAAAACAAAACAAAACAACCATCAACCCATGAGTTGATCATAATATAAACAACATAATTTTTGGGGTCCAAATATTTTATTCAAATAACTTTATATATACACATAACACACATATATGATAAACAATATATCTCAAAATTAGATTATTGAACTTATAACTTCAAATAACGGAATGCATATCAATTAATACTACTAAATTAAGTTTATTTGACCACCTTAAATTTGTTACGTAATTATTATGGTTTCATGCCTCGATTTAGTTAATAGTTATTATTAAATTGAATCTTAAATTTTAAATTTAGAAGATAAAAAAAATAAGAATTAATTTCCACGACCACACGCTTGGTTTATCTCTAAGAAAAAGCATAAGTAAATAATCATTCACCTTTTACACCTGACTTTACACCAACTGAGAAAGTGGACGAGGCAAACACCAACTGGCTTTGGTAAGTTTAAGCATTTTATCACATTTCTTTGTTGCTTCATTTTCTTCATTGAGATAGGAATCCTGAAGTAACATATCAACCATCCGTTGTTTATAATTTTGAATAAAATATTTTTTTAGTGTATTCCTTATCGTGTTTGGATAATTCTTTTGGTATTTTTTTTGTATATCTTTGCTATCTAAAAGTTTTGGTCATCAATTATTTAGCTTTAGAATCGTCATACAAAGACTTTCCATAAATCATTTTAACCAAAATACAACCTAATGACCAAATATCTTGTGTGTCATTAACCTCATTGAAAATGATGGATTCAGATAATAATATTTAGGCGTTTCTTTAAACTTCAATGTACTACGAGACCTTCTATCTTGATCATCTTCCCCATGCTTGCATTTTCCAACAATTCCAAAGTCAACAATTTTTAACTTCATCTTCCCATCACTTTGAGGGAATGCAAGAATATTTTCAGGCTTAAGATTGACAGGAACAAAGCCTAACTATGAATATAAGAGGGCCTTTAAGTATCATTCAAAGATAGTCTTTCACTTCATCTTCAGGTACCTTCTTTCTTTGTTTGATCAAGTCAACTAAAGTCCAACAACATACTCCAACTTTAGGTTTTAAAAATCCATATCTCCAAGAGGATCTCCTCACTACTACAAATATGGGTTTCCATGACATAAGAGTGAACCCAAATTGAGTATGGAGGGAGAAAAAAGTGTCATAAATGGAAAAAAAAAAGCACGTTTTTTGTGGGAAAAAAAGACAATTTTCGGACTCCAGTTTTTTCATGACAGTTTTTAAGTGTCACAAATTTATGACACTTATTGATTGTCACTAAATAAATTTAATTATTTGTTTATTAATAAAATGTTTGATTCTAATAAAAAAAAATGATTAAAAGGAGATTAAAACCGACATTCACCCCTGTGGTCGTACACTCGAAATCCTTGTCTTTCAAAACCCTCGTCAAGTAGTCGATTGATTCACCCCTTCATCTTTCACACTCCGGCTCGTACTTTGTCCTTCACACTCCAGCTGATTGATTTGCTGGATTATGAAGTAAAATGTTGAATTTAGTTGCACATTGCCTATAAGATCCATAGAAATTCGAGATTGATTCGACAAGGAGACATACATATAAAAAACATGCTTGAAAGAGATAAATCGATCCTACAAAGTGGGTCACATCCAATAGTGTTACCAGAATAAGGTACCCAATCTTATTCGTATACTACATACCGTTTTGGTTATTTACTCAAACTTGATCCATTCTTATATTTCCACATAAAGTCCAAGAACTCATGTAATAGCCATGGATCTTAGTTTATTGAATTTAGGCTTTACAAGTGCAATTTACATATTCAATAACAGTTTTATTGAATAAACGACAATAACATCTTTATTGCAAATAGAGTACGTTTAACTTTACAAACTGTGAGTTTAGGATATACAACGTTTAATTTTACAAACTACGAGTTTTAAGACATACAACCCAACAAACCTAAATTTTTAAGTTTATCTTTGAAATTCATAAATGTTGTTGTTATTGTGATGTTTCTATTGTTGTGTTGTTGTTGTTGTTATGGTTGTTATTGTGAGAAGTGGTTGAAGGAGTTATCATAAGTAGTTAAGTTTATAAGGAGGAGAAATCAAGTGGTTGAAAATATTCTAAGTACAGAGAGTTAGCTTTCGGGTCTAGTAGGTTTCGGGCATAAAGAGGTTAGGCATAGAGGCCTAGTATGGCAAGTAGGCAATGACCTTGGTGGTAATGTCGTGGGGAGGCTTGCTTAGTATGGGAGGAGTGTGTAAGGCGGTCTAGGTGGTAAGAAAGCTTTAAGGCGATGGAGGTTGGCAGGATTTAGGCGATGGCATGAGGAAGGGGGTGTGTAAGCGATGGTTTAGAGGTTAGGAGGTGTTAGCTAAGGCGATGAGACTTGAAGCGTAAAGCTAAGATTGGTTCGACATTAAGATGCCAAAAAGGGCCATCGGTTAAGACTAATTAGTGGGCTAAGTGGCAGTATTAGAGGTGTTAATCAAGTTAATGGGCTAAGTGGTAGAATTAGAGGTGTTAATCAAGAGTTAGTGGGCTAGGTGTCAGAAGATTAGGCATTTTAATCATGCAAGACTTAGTATAAAAATAGGTTGGAAAGAAGAGAAAGGTTTTACCAATTTACTCGTGCCATTGGAGAGATTTTTTAGCCAAACGAAACCTTATTGAGTGAAGAAGAAGATTTGGGCCGTTGAGAAGAATCTCCCACTGATTGATGATGAAATCTTAAAGAAACCAAAAAGTGTTCCAATTTTTAGATCAATCAGGCAAGTTGTAAAAATTGGTGGATTCTGAGTCCGTCAAGAGAAATTAGAGTCCCAAAATTTGAGGTAAGAAAGTTAAGAGGATTAGAAAGAGGTTCTTAGAAGGAATTTCTGTGATTTGACGTCTGGATTTTAAGTTATAAAGCCTGAAATTAAAATCTGGAAAATGATGTTATTGAATAAACAGGCAGCTGCAACCGTTGAATAAGCAGGTAGGTGAAGAAGGCATGGAGTTGGGGCAGGCGATCACCCTAGGCGACAAAGTGCCTATTGCACACGCTTAACACATAACCCTACGACCAGGCGAGCAATCTCGCACATTGCATGGTAGGGAGACACATTAACTTCTAGTGTGTCTGCGTGCCTGACGCACAACTCACCTGCACTGTTGCAGCACACGCCTAACACTTAGAATGACTTTATGTGTGGGTGTGTTGCTGCTCACAAAGGGTTGTACCACAACCTTTTGCATGCGCCTAAGGGTCAGTGTGCGAGAGACAGTGTCACCCATAAGTGCCATTGTGTGCCATCAGCCCACCTATGTGTTTGTGGTGTCGAGAGCTTATTTTTAACCTAGCATTGGATTCCTAAGTGTTGGTACGCCAAAGTTTTAACCTTTATGTGATAATTTAGACATTGGATCATTAAGACACTTAAAAGGGGACTTTACAAAGGATATAGATGTTATCATAAATACTTTATATCTATATTGAATAGATAAACCCTAGAATCATTCATGTCAGATTGTCAAGAATATATACATACCGGATTCCATTGAAATATTGATGATGACTAAGTGGCGGCTATTGTCTTCCTCAACCAAAGCTCCAAATGCCCTAAATGGGATCTCTCTCTAGATGGGATTCAAGAAAGACTGAGTGCTTATTGCTTTGGTATATTGGGGACCATAACCCTAAGGTCTCTTTATATACTAGTTCAATTAGGGTTCTCATTAAACCCTAATTAACTAGGAATAGGCTTCTACCCATTAAGTCCATACTCAATTAGGAATCTAGGTCCTTAATTAATTAGATTACATAATAGGGCCCAATCCAATAAAATAACCCAATGTGATAAATTATTAATCCACATACATAGCTCATACTTTAATTAAACATATTATTATTTAAATATGTCTAACAATCTCCCACTTGAGCTATGTCTATGTACCTGATATAATTAGATCACATAGCCTTAAGCACGCATAAACAGGTTATTTCAATAATAGAATTCCCCTTTAGTTCAATCTGGTCCCTCATGTATTAGCATGGAATCAAAGCGGCTTTCGTCACTACCCTTGTAACTAAACCTTCCTTGATCACTAATTCCAATACATTCAATGACATAGATCAAGTATGGATGGATAACATGGAAACTACATGCAAAGTGATCTAAATCATGCATGTTTCCAACTGGTCCAAATTCCTTAATGAGATCATTCTAAACAAAAATTTATGCTAAATTACATGCTTGATAAACGAGTTCAGATAATAAAACATAAACCATCAACTTTATTCTATATAGAAAATAAACAAAATAAGGTCAAAGAACATCCTTAATAACAAACTCCCACTAAACCATGGAATCAGAAAAATGACTAACACTCATGTGAGCAACATGCTCATGAAAAACTTTAGGTGGTAAACATTTAGTCAATGGATCTGCCACCATAGAGTTTGTTCCTATGTGTTCTAGCAAAATTTGACCATCCTGAACTCTTTCTTTAACAACCAGAAACTTCATGTCTACATACTTTGACATCGTATTGCTTCTGTTGTTGTTGGAATACATCACTATCGACTTATTGTCACAAAATAATTTTAGTGGTCTTTCTATGCGAACCCCTATCCGTAGCCCAGTGACAAAATTTCGCAACCATATTCCATGATTGGATGCCTCATAACATGCTATAATCTCCACAGCCATGGTAGAAGAAGCCATAAGTGTTTGTTTAACACTTTTCTAGGATACAGCTCCTTCAGCCAACATGAAGATATAGCCTGAAGTGGATCGCAAAGTATCTTGACATCCAGCATAATCCGAATCAGAATACACAATGATCTCCAAAACTTCTGATCTTCGATAAGTGAGCATATAATCTTTTGTTCTCTGTAAATACCTCATAACCTGTTTGGCTGCTTTCCATTGATCCATCCCCGGGTTACTCAAATATCTGCCTAACACTCCAACTATGAACGCAATATCTGGACGCGTGCATACTTGAGCATACATTAGACTTCCAATGGCCAATGCATAGGGAACCTTCTGCATCTCTTTAGTCTCGAGTGTGATCTTGGGGCATTGACCTAAATGAAATTTATCATCTTTAGCGATCGGGGTATCTCCTGACGCATAAGCTTTCATGCCAAATCTACTCAAGATCTTTTCAATGTAGTTCTTTTGTGACAATCTCAAAATACCTTGAGAACGATCTCGCAGTATTTCAATTCCTAATACAAAAGAAGCATCATCAAGATCCTTTATCTCAAAATTTCTTTTGAGAAATCTCTTAGTGTCATGCAATAAACCTACATTATTACTAGCTATGAGTATGTCATCGACATATAACACCAGAAAGATTGATTTACTCCCATTGAACTTGTGATATACACAATCTTCCACAATGTTCACCTCAAAACCAAATGAGATTGTCACTTCATGGAATTTGTGATACCATTGACAAGAGGCTTGCTTAAGACCGTAGATGGATTTCTTTAATTTGCATACCATAGACTTTGAATTACCAGACACAAAGTTTTCTGGTTGCACCATATAAATCGTCTCATCAATGTTCCCATTGAGAAACACAGTTTTTACATCCATCTGGTGTAGCTCTAAATCAAAGTGAGCTACCAGTGCCATGATTACCCTAAAAGAGTCTTTCGATGAAATCGGAGAGAAAGTCTCTTTGTAATTAATGCCTTCCTTTTGAGTAAAAGCCTTCGCAACAAGACGAGCCTTATATTTTTCGATATTGCCATGTGAATCCTTTTTGGTTTTAAATATCCACTTACAACCTATGGGTTTCACTCCTGATGGTAGTTTGACAAGTTCCCAAACGTCATTGTCTTTCATGGATTTTATTTCCTCTTCCATAGCACTTATCCACTTTTGAGAGTTAGAACTTTGTAAAGCTTGTTGGAAGTTGATTGGATCATCTTCCATTACACCTACATCATCCTGATCTTCTTGAAGAAACACAATATAATCATCTGGAATTGCACTTCTTCTCTCTCTAGTAGATCTTCTTAATGGCACTTCTTGAGGTTGCTGAGTTTGAACTTCAGGTTCAACAATGGGGACTTCAATATTGTTTTGTTCTATAATTGGTTCAATAATGAAGTCAGGAATTGAAGCCTAAACATCATTTATAATCACATGAGGAAAAAAAATCAATTCCTCTTCAAAGACAACTTTTCTTATGTTATCTTCCCACCAAACTCAACATCCTCAAGGAATCTAGCATTTCCTGTCTCAAATAATGATCTAGAAGTGGAATCATAAAACTTGAAACCCCGAGAGTGCTCAGAATATCCAACAAAATAGTAGCTAATAGTTCTTGAGTCCAATTTTCTTTCATTAGGCCTATAAGGCCTAGCCTCAGCTGGACAACCCTAAATGTGAAGATGCCTAATACTAGGCTTCTTTCCTATCCATAGCTCATAAGGATGACTTTTAAGGCTAGATTAAGTAAGCCACTTAGGTTTAAAGTAAGCAAACATTTTGATTGAGGATTCTTATTGTTGTGACAGGCCAAGATTGGAAAGGCTTATAGACCCTTGAGAAGTTTGCCCAAGACTATGAGCGACAATGTTTTATTCAAAATTGTTTCTTAAATTGGTTTCCATGCATAACCATGTTTTAGTCTAAGTGGCTTTAACATATGGTTTATGTTGAATGATTGATTTATGGGTTTAATTACATTTTTCATTGAAAAGTGTTAGCCAAATGTTTTAGAGTATGATATTACAATATGTGGTATTTGATGTAAGCATTCCTAATGATCTTGAGTTTTCTAATGTTTTTCATTTTAAATGCTATGTTTAATAAGGAATACTGATTTGATATGCAAACTATATTTGTATAAAATGTTGTTATAGTACCTTGGTTTAAAACCTGATATTGAAGGTTGTGAAGGTATCCGCGACCCTGATATCGAATGAGACGAAGGCATGCGGGGTTATTTTCTACCCTAATGCTAAAGGAGACGAAGGTATCCCGAGAAGATCTCTACGTGCACATATGATTATTAATGACGTTGTTGGTGATGTAAGATTCCACCACAGCTAAGGTTTTCGATGTTGGGAGTATGAACAACAGGGGCTCTACCCAACTAAGGGTTGAGAGGGTACAAACATAGTAAGTTGTGTGTTAAATTTTTCAAAAAGATACAAACTCTATTAAATTTTTTCATGAGTTTTCCTTTTAGGGTTTTCAGAGTTACTACAATTTGTTGAGATTTGTTTATCGATGAGCTCAGTGAAAAACATGTTTTAACTCTATAATTAAGAGAATATTTTTAGTTGGTGTTTGCTTGAGTATCCTTCTATTAAGCATGTTTATTAAGGTTTGTTTCAAATAGTCACTCACTAGGCTTTCCAACTCACTTTTCAAATGTTTTCATTTTCCCCATGTAGTAGTCAATTCCTTGGAGCTCAAAGTCTAAAGAGGAATAGAAGTAGAAGAAGCTTAGGTGGTTAAACATGTTTTGTTTAAGAAATAACCATCATGTTCATATTAGAGGCTAAGGGTAGATTTGAGATGGGACCCACTAATGTGTAACTTATGTGTGTAAACTATGTTGGTGTATGTAAATATAGCATACGCATATGAGTTTGGCTGCGTATTGAATGTGAGAATGTATGGATGGATGTATGCTAATAAATTGTATATCGGGTGCACAATGGCTTTGGAGAACAGGTTCCAAGAGTTGAGATAGGCAGTGAATGCCATAAGAGGATTGACATCTGCTATCTTCACATCTTCTCCTAGGTTAAAGAGGTAATCTGGAAGGGGGTGTGATACAAGGAGCCCTTGAAATTCTCAATTAAAGTGATTTGAGTCCAAGGGTAACCAAAGGAGAGTGTTGAAAATTGTTTTTCTGATAATTAATATTAAATGTATAAAAGTAAATAAAATGTTAAAATTCAATTTGAAAAAGCTTAGCTTGAGTTGTAATAGAATTCACTTATTCGATGCATTCGATCATGAAATTCTCAATTTTACCTAACTAAATTTACTTGGAACAGCCAGTTAATCCAACCTAATCAACTGATTAGCCCAATTTAAATCGACGAACAACATGAAAATCTTAATTGACCTAATTGCATTAAAAACTAGGGAAAAGTTAGGTTGAACTTAATAAGGAACAACTTTAATCAAACATTCGGTTTATTTGATCCTAGGTTTGTTAGAACAGTACTCATCTAGATGATTTGCAAGCTACCCTAACCTATTGCTTCCAATTGATTAACATAAGATTAAATGTCACATATCCAATGCCAATCAAAAAGCGATAATTATAAAATTCCCAAGCGTCCAATTTTATACTTATAAACAATAGAAAAACAACAATTGAATCCAAAAATTACAAACTAAAGTTTGAAAACTCACGAATACATTAAATAGGTGAAAAAATTCTAAAACCCAAGCTAGATCAATTAGCCCATAATCGACATGGAGGATGGCAAGGTACCATTTTGATACATTCAAAAACTAAAAATTGAAGAAAATAAATTTGAAATTGCAGCAGTAGCCAGCTGCGATTGGAAGAATTTGTCACACTCTTCATAAAATAACCTAATCGGAAAAAACAACCATTTATACTTGTAGTCACAATGTAACTACGCTGCAGTCAGGGTAACTACACTGGGTTTCCTAATCATAGCATAAAGCATTGAGTGTCGTCACAATGGGGCTATGTTGATTGAATTGAGCATGTGTGTGCCTCATTCGTAATGTCTGAAGTGTAACTACTATATAGGTAGTGTAATTACGTTGCCCTATTTCCAGCTCTCAGGTTCTCAGCATAAAGCCATAGCATAAAGGGACCGTAGCTACCCTCGGATGATCCGCTACTTTTTCCCTTCAGCGTAACGCTACGTTTGGGAAAGGTAATTACGCTGCATAAAGGACCATTTTGGTCATTTTGCATCCTTGAAGCTCCGGTGCTCAAATTAAATCCAAATTGCTTCAAATTAACCCCAATCAATTTCTAATGCTCGATTCTACCTCTTAAGTGCTCGATACTTACAAAATAGCATAATAAATACATAGAATTCAAGAACAGACCCAAATTAATGGAGCCAAAAAAATAGCATAATAAATACATATATTTCTTGGGATTTTAAATTAAACAGTTGAAAGATGGGATTTTCATTCTGAAGGCAGGTATGCCAAAACGATTAGAAGAAATTTGGGTTGGAAAATGCTAGTGTCAAGCAAACACCTGCATCGACACATATCAAGCTATCTAAGGATGCTATGAGATGGATGTTGATGAAAGTTTATATCAGAGTATGATTGGAAATCTTTTGTATTTTATAGCAAACAAATCTGATATAGTCTTTGCTGTGGGACTTTGTGCTAGATACCAAAGAAGGCCTAAAAACACTCACCAACTAAGTGCCAAATGAATCATCAAATATATTAATGGGACCAGTGAATATGGAATTTTGTACACTTTTGATACCAATATTTCTCTTGTTGGATACTGTGGTGCAGATTGGGTTAGGAGTTTTGAAGATCGTAAAAACAATTTTGGAGGTTGTTTTTTTTTACCTAGGAACAACTTAGTGTCTTGATTCAGTCGAAAGCTGAATTTCGTTTCCCTGTCCACTACAGAGGCTGAATATATAACAACTGGTAGTAGTTGTACTCAACTCTTGTGGATGAAACAGGGTTGAGAGCATATGATGTCTCTCAAAATGCTACGATAGTATAGTGATAACTTGAGTGTAATCAATATATATAAAAAAATATAGTCTAACACAAAAAAATCTAATATATCGACATTAGACATCATTTTATCAGATACTTAGTCGAAAGCAAGCAGACTGTTCTGGAGCATTTTGAACTAACAAGAAAATAACAAATATTTTCACAAATGCTCTGAATGTGAGACAATTCGAAACCTTTAGAGCCTCCATGGGCTTGTGCACGATTGAGTCGTAGAAATTAACCAAGGGAAGGTTATGGGCCTCAGGGGAAGCATGGCCAATTACTTATGAATAATTGACGTGGCACTCATTTATGGCTTGGCCTAGTGCATATGGTTGTAAGGTGAAAATTAATTACCATAAGATGACTATTTTTAATTCGTGTCAGTTATGTTTTGGTAGGAAAATTCTTTTTCAAATTCCAAGTTCATTCACCCACGATCATTTCAACTTCCTCTATGGTCGTGTTTTGGCCCAATACCTGCTTCACAAAATTGTTAGCACTCATTGAGGAATTGATACTAGTGAACCGAAGATGGTGAGATACAAACAAAAAGTAAATCGACAAAAGTTTGTGGAGTCTTTAAATGTTCCTATCATTGTAGATAAAACGAACTCTGGTGAAAATCAAGAGATTGATGAGTCTGCACATGAAAATGTAGTTTCTTCTCATGTTTCCAAGAGAAAAAGGTTTGCTCGAGTATCCAAGAGAAAAGGGATGAATGAACGTGGTGAAACCTCCCTTGCACTTACAATTGAAGATCTAGTAGGCCCATATATTGTCATTACATCTTCTCAACATAAAGATGGGTCCTCTAACTCGATTGTTACTGAGTATATGGTTTCAAAAAATGTTGGTGAGACTGTTGAAACTCTGCATGTTGATTTTGTTAATGTCTCTATAGTTCCAAAGGAAATTTGTGCTGAGAAAGAAATTATGGTTTTTTAGTTGCCTAAGTCTATCGTTTCTGCTAGAGAGAGCTCTGTTTTTGTTGATAGTGTCATCAACCTTAAAGGAGAGTTGTCTAACCCTAGTAACAACGATCAGGAGAGCCCCAATGCTATAAATTCTTGTGTGGATAACCATCCACTTGATGTGTTATCAAATGTTGTTACATCTGGTGTTTTGAATGAGGATAATATTGCTCAAAATGAGTTTAGTCATAGGATGTCTGTGTTGCCCTCTGAACATGTTGAATATGAGAATAAGAAAGAGAATACTAATCTTGATGAATCTAATGATATGAATATTAATGAAATTGAGGAGGAAAACCTAATGATTTAGATGAAGAGAATGAAAGTGGAGATATGTTAGATTCTGCGGATGATACATCAGAAGACAATATCCTTATTAACCTGGTGAGACATAGAGGAAAGAAGAAAAGGAGTGATGCTAGTCCAAGCTCTTCTAGGTCAATCCTTCTAGAAGAGTTCTGGCTCTGAGTGGGTTGATAGACATGATGATCATTCTGAATCTGAAAGTTCTTCTGACAATCCTTCCATAACTCAAGCAAATCAGCAGGTTAAGCAAAACAAGAAAAGAACTTCTTTAAAGTCCATCTCTAACATACCTCTAGATGGAATCTGATGATTCCATACTAAAGACAATGCAAAACTGTCGAAATTTGTTGTGAACAGAAGGATTGCTGTGAAAAGAGATTTATCTGAACAAGCTCAGAGTTGTCTTGAAATTATGGAACTATTGGTACAAGCTAATTTGGTTAGTTCAATTATAAATCTTGGTGCCTATTATCCTTGCTTGGTTTGTGAGTTCTATGTAAATTTTCCTTCTTAATTTGGGAATGCTGACAGCCCAGATTTTTGCAAAGTTCATGTGAAGGGTCATTGTTTCATTTTTATTGCTACCTTGATAAATAAGTATCTTGATCGTTGTGACCCAAAGAATGTTACTAAACAGAGACCTTCAATGTCTGGTATGGGTTTTGAGCTAACATGAGAAGTTAAGAGATCATGGCCTTCAAAGGGCCAATTACCCCGTGCCAACTTGAGTGTAAAGTATGTTTTGTAGCACAAAATTGGGATTGAAAATCAGTGTCCCTCCACTCATAAATCAGGTCTCTCCACGAGTCTTGCTAATTTGCTTTATCATATTGGAACGAGTGCTCAGGTCAACTATGGTGTTTTTATAATCAATCAGATCAAATTTCATATTAGTTCTTATGCAACCAAAGTTCCATTGTGCTTTCCTTGTCTAATTTGTGGCATTCTCTTGGCTCGAAAACTTGATATACTAACTAATTTAGATGTTCTTAGACTAGTGCCTTCACCAATCTCCTTCAGCTACAAATTATATCAAGGCAAACATGTGCCACATCTAGTTCATACTAAGGTTCTTGCTACTGACAGTGGTCCACCAAGGGAGTTTCTTCAGACTTCTTGTGAGAAAAAGATAGTCAATATTTTTGCTAATGAGTCAGAGGAACTTGGGTTGTTAATTCAACAACTTACTACCACAAAAGTTGAAGTTAATGCTTTATTGAACTTACTTCGTGGCTCTGTTGCTCATCCTGATCAAAGAACTAGTTCTGATGGACAAGATGTTGATGTTGTGACTGTGTAATATTCTTGTTTGTTCCTTATTGTTTTTAAGCTTGTTAAAATTGAGGGAGATGTTTGTGGTAGGTTATTGGCTGGTTTTGGTTTTGTTGCTTCTTGTGTTATTGTTAGACTCAGTTTACCTCTGTTCAGTTTTGTACTTGACAGTTTATGTTGAAGCAATGATTAGTTTTCTCTTTTACTATGAAGGTATTATTAGTTTTTCATAGCTTAAAAAATATCACCAAAGAGGGAGTTTGTTACGCTTTGTGCGTTGGCAATGTTTGTTTAAGACATAAAGATGTTGTTAAGTTTGTCTCTACACTTGTTTTTGCTTGGAAAAGATTGTTTTCGTGAAATGTTGTCTCTGTAAAATATTTTCCTTATGTAGAACATCTTGTCTGCGGTATTCTTGCAAATTCTTTCCTACTCTATATGCGATTATTTTTTGAAAGTAAGATTGCTCTTTTTTGTATTCGATGAGCTTATTTAAGGGCTTTGAGTCGTTAGGGTTGGTCGTTCTAACGATAAATTTGGAGAGTCATGTGGCTTATGAAATTTCTTTTGTCACTAGTGTTTTGTTTCTGTCTATCTCCGAAGGCGTGAAGATTGTTTTGCTGTAAGGTTGGAGATATACTCCAAGTCGGTTGTGTGCTTCATCTGTATACTTCTTGAGAAGGCATTCTCAAGCTTAGGGGAAGCACACAGGTTGAGCAAGTGGACTTGGTTAGAGGCAGAGACTAGAATTATACAGATGAAGAGCACACAGACTGAAAGTATACAGACTGTAAGGTTGGAGACATACTTCAAGTCGGTTGTGTGCTTCATCTGTTTAGCTTAGGTCATGGACTTGGTTAGAGGCAGAGACTGAAGGAAGAGCAATCATGTAAACGATTGAGTAAGTGGGAGATGTCAAAGCCTATCGTATAGGATGATGCCCAATTGTTTAACAAAAGTTATGCGATCGGTTAGCTCATCGACCAGTTGAGATTTATCATATAGAAACTCTCCGTGATTGTCTAGTCTCTCCAAGCTATCGTTTAGTAAATCTAATTTACTTGACGACCTTTCGTGAGAAATTCCTGATAATGGATATTGATGCGTAAAATTATGATGCGATGGTGTGAGTATGCTATGATGTGTATGTTATGCGATGAACATGCAAGTTTTCCTAACAAGGCCCAAGTATAAGCCTTCCTAGGTTTCCTGGTAAGTCCAGGGTCGAACACAGGGACTACTAAGTAGATATGCAACAGACTCGCAGCGGTAAATAAATGAAGTGGATAGTGTTTTGATTGAGATTTTTCCTATGCGACGGAGTTGAATGCAGAGTGATGAGGGCGTAGAGTTACAATAAGTATGCGATGAAGGGGGTTGAAAAGAGGTCTAACTAACACTTCCTAAGATTGTGTACAAGTTATGCGATCATGCTATACACTTCCTATTCCTAGGACGCATGCGATGCATACGCGAAAATGTCGATAGAACTTATGTCTAAGTTTCTATTCTTGCTTATGCGATCTAACTCGACTCTCTCAAGCCTAGCTTCTATCTTTAGACTACTCTCTCGAGTATGTCCAAATGATGAATGATGCACACATAAGACAAGGTGACTGCATACACCAATCCTATTTCTAGGGCACATGTGATATGTAAATAGCAGATAGAACTTATGTCTAAGTTTCTATTCTTGCTTATGCAATCTAATCTGACTCTCTTAAGCCTAGATTCTATCTTTAGATTACTTTCTCAAGTGCGTTCAAAGGTGAATGATGTATACATAAGACAAGATGATCGCATAAAATGTCAATCTTAAGTCATGCTAGCTAAGTACTTCTCAACCCATTCAGAAATTTAGCTACTCATGCGTGGTATGGAGAGATTGTACATAGATTGAAATGAAGTTCCCATTTTCTGAAAATAAAGTATTGAATACAAAATAAAAATGGATTTGAAAGATAAGAAGCCCAGTAAGCAATGTCTTGCTTCCCGTGGCCCTTTACACTGCTCTTTATCACTTCAACTCTATTCTATGTATTCTTGCTCTTGCAAGTGTTAGCGCTCTCTCCTTTGTATTGCTTTCTGGCAGTCTCTCGATCTGTCTGGGAACGATTTCTCTTGGCTTTTTCCTTGTCTCCTTGCTCTCTTCGTCCTCTATGTATAGAGTTTGTGCATGTGCGGATCAGCTAACCAATAACCCTTTTTATCTGGTGGCCTTCAGTATTTATAGATTTCAAGGTGAAGCAGCTTTTCTTACTAATGATTGCAATGATGAGTGGTATTAATTCCCCTATTCTGTTGCGCCGTTTAATAGTCACCGAAAGTTGAATGTACTTGTTACAGTATGGCTTTTAACGATTTGTCAACTAAATTCGGAATCGACCGTTATCAACATTTCGTCCCATCATGAATTATTATGTTGTCGCCTTGATGCGAGGTCTTTATGCGATC
Source organism: Benincasa hispida (assembly GCF_009727055.1). NCBI lineage: Eukaryota > Viridiplantae > Streptophyta > Magnoliopsida > Cucurbitales > Cucurbitaceae > Benincasa > Benincasa hispida. The sequence goes on from NC_052357.1 coordinate 26,660,944, forward strand.
ACCTTTTTAAGAGACTTCTCATGATCGCATGACTTGCGATCTTAACTTTAAGCACGCTGACGAATTTTGCCTTTGGATCGCAATTTCATATGTGCCATCGCATTGTTCCTGCACAAAATAGGTAAATTAACTGTTTTTATGTGATGATCACTCGCAATCGCAATTCCTTTCAATTTAGCACTTTCGAACATGATATTGCCTATTTTACCAACGCATTCTCTCATTGTTTTACTTATTTGAGCTGTAATAACTTGTATTTCTACCAGTTATCACACCTCCAAATTTAAAAAAATGCTTGTCCTCAAGCATAAACTAAAGATTTTCTTTAAAAATTCAATCGCCTTTACCCTACCTAGACTTCTCAAGATGCCTTATTCAAATTTCATGAACCAATGCCTTCTTAATTTCTATCCTAATCTTTTCCTAAAATATTTCTAATCTTTAGGGACCACAAGTTTAACCTTCAAAAAAACTTTACTTGTTTCTAGGACATCGCATGATTTATTTTGAACTTTATCCAACCAGGGTTTTCAAGTGATTTTTCCCCTTGCACGATTCAGATATTCGTTTTGGGATCTTGCGTTGATCCGAGTGCCCAGCCTTCATTTTGGCTTGCCCCCACGGGTGTCATGCAGACATCCAACTACGAGCAAGACACTCTTTCTCAGTCAAAACTCATGCCCATCTCTTTATTTGGCAGCAGAGTTACGATCACTTGGTTTATGCATTGATCACGATTCCCATCTTCGTTTTGGGTTGCCCCCACAGGTCTCATGCGGGTATCCAACTACGAGCATGATTCAATCTCAACGTTAATTTTTTTTTTTAATTTTTTAATTTTAATTTTTTTGAATTTCTAAAAGTAACAAGGCTGAAAATAACATTACCAACACCCCCAAATTTACACACAATAATGTCCTCATTGCTGAGAGACGACATAACTCATGCGATGGTCCTAGGAAATTTCATAAAAATAGTTTTGAAGGAAAACTGTTAGACCACTAAATTTTAGAAATGTTTCATGAATTGATTTGTCCTGAAATTAATTTGACTCTAGTACACACGGTTAAAAAAAAAGGCATGAATTTCATCATTGAAGTCATAATTGATACGAGATGAATGCGGTGACTAAATAAAGTAATAAATTTTTTTAGAGTAAGTCAAACTAAAGAGGATGCGTGATAACGGGCAGAAATGCACGTTATCATAGTGCTAAGTTCTTAAACAATGTTGGATTGCGTTGATGAAATATGTTAAATTGCGTCCATTAAGCATAAATTCTATAATATTGCGGTCGCATGCGTTCAGCGCATTAGAACAATTGATTTTTGTACTCTTGTGCAGAATACGCGTTAACGCAATGCAAAGATTGCAATCATAGAAATTCATTGGTCGAGCGCAACTTCACCACAAGGCTTTGCGTTGATCGTGCTCGCAAACATTCGCCCGAGAAGGATCGCCGCAATTTAGTTAGCGCAATATGGTGGGCGCATCCGGGTGAAAGGATAATTAAGAGTGATGAGACAGAAAGATGATGACAGTCGAATCCAAATTAAGTTGACAGCCAATAACAGTCACAAAGTACATTTAGCTTTATCGATGACAATTATCCGGCACATCAGTCAAGAATCAAAGTTGTCCCATCTGTACAACCAGGAGAGAGAAGCCGCCTTTCACCATGGATGCTCTATAAATACCAAGGGAATTCTTTAGAGAAGGGGTTAAGCAGTTGATTGGTTCACCACTTTCACGATCTTTTGTTCCACAAGTTTGTACGTCTTTAGTTTTCTTTAATTTTAAGGCAGACGCGGGGGAGAAATTTGTGTCGGTAGATCATTCCGGTAAGCTTGGGAGAGTGCCAGAAGCTTCAAGAACAGAGAGAGGGCCGACGCCTGCGAAAGCGGGAACATCTTTAGATCAGAATAGAGATTTCAGTGTATAAAGCCTCGGTTAGCAAGGAATTGCTACTAGACTCTCTACCTTCAACTTCCATTGACATTTTGTACTCAACTCATTTATAAGAATGGAATTTCTTTCTCTATATCTGTTCACTCTCTGATATTCACGCATGAGTAGCTAAATTAGTTGAATGGGTTGAGAAGCATTTAGCTAGCACAACTAGGAAATCTTCATTCTTTGCGATTATCTTGTTTATGTATGCTTCATTCGTCCATTAGAGATACTCGAGAGGTAATCTAAGGACAGAATCTAGACTTGGGAAGGTTAGGTTAGAATCTAGGTTTGGAAGAACCAGATTAAAACGCATAAACAAAAGATAGGCGCTTAGGAATGAGCACTATTTGTTATTAATGCATTGCATGCATCCTAGAGATAGAATATGATTGTATGCAGTCACCTTGCTTTCATGCATTTTGCATCATCGCATAGGACAAGAGTAGAGACTTAGAGATATGCTCTATGGACACTTTTGCATTCAACACATGTGTCCTAGACTTAGGAGCATGGCATTTACATTGGAAAATGATTTGTTGTGCATGGTTGTAACATGATCACATAGTCTGACGCATTCCCAAGTAACGTTAGCTAAAGATCTTCTCAACCCGTTCATCGCATACTCATTGCATCTATCAACACAATTGTCTTTCTCAAATCCGCCGCTTTTATTTATTTCTTTTTCATCAACGCAAACAACACACCCAATACTTCATTTATCTATCAAGTTACTACAAAGTCTTCATAAAAATTACCAACGCAATCTATTTTCACAAGTCCCTGTGTTCGACCCTGGACTTACCAGGAAACTCAGAGGAATTTACACTTGGATTCCGTTGGGGAAACTTGAGTGCACAATGCAATTCCATGAACGCATAGCATCCACTTCATAATAACAAGCATCAATGCGATAGTAGAATTTAGCAATATTAAATTGAAATGCGAGAAGTGCAAAATTGAAATAAGATGAGGTAAGGAAAGACACAACCCCCAAATTTGCTCTATCGCCCGCATCTCTTTTGATCACATTCTTTCCTGCGGTGGGCTGGTTCTTTGATTGCGATGGGTTAATCGAACTGGTCGCGTGTTTGAGGTTATCGCATTGCTCCATCACAATCGTTTACTATGATCAATGATAAATATCAAGAGGATAAAAACGTATTAAAGAAAAAGTTATCAATTCTAAAGAGTAGTGATTATGCAAAAAGTAAGATAGATTCATGAAAGAAAAATATCAAAAGGATACTTAAAAAAAAAAAAAATTTTCCCAGATGTGTGTGTGTTGCTTATCAATGCAGGGACTGCATTTTTCTTCTTCATTTTGGATTCCTCAAGTCCACGGAGGTTTTCCTGCATTGGAAATCTCCTCCATGATACACCTTGACTCTTTGTCCATTTACCCTAAATACGCTGGTCCCCTCTTTGTTTGTTAATTCTACCATTCTGTGCAGGAATACTTCTTTAATTATGAATGGTCTAGACCCGCGCGATTTCAATTTTCCCGGAAAGAGTTGTAGCTTAGAATGGAACAGTAAGACCTTCTGACCAACTTGGAGATTCTTTTCACACAATCGCTTGTCATGCCAATGCTTTGTATGTTCTTTGTAGATTTTGGCATTTTCGTACGCATGTAGTCGCCATTCGTCCAACTCGAGTAACTGAAGTTTCCTCATCTCCCTTGCAGCCTTCAGATCAAAGTTAAGCTTCTTCACCGCCCACAATGCCCTATGCTCTAATTCCAGCGGCAGATGACACGCTTTCCCAAACACCAACACATACGGGGACATGCCTATAGGTGTTTTATAGGTAGTCCTATATGCCCACAAGGCATTGATGCGTTATTTTATGAGATGAAATTATGGAATGAAATGCAGTGGTGGAAATGTGTTGAACAACAAGTTTTCTCAGTGGAATCCAAGTATAAACCCCACTGAGTTTCTTAGTAAGTCTAGGGTCGAACTCAGAGACTAGGAAAAATGGTATGCGGTGGTAATTTTCACGAAGACTTTGTGGTAACTAAGAAATCAAATAGTTGTTGGGTTGTTGTTTGCAGTAATAAAATAAACGAATGTGGCGGATTTGAGAAAAAGTTTGATTATGCAGTGGATGCACTGAGTATGCAGAGGAATAGGTTGAGAAGGTCTTTCGCAGTGTTTCCTGGGAATGCGTCAAACTATGCGATCATACTACACTCATACGATAGCAAATCATTTTCCAATGCAAATGCGGTACTCCTAGTTCTAGGACGCATGTGTTGAATGTAACAATGTCCATAGAGCTTATTCCTAAGTCTCTACTCTTTTCCTATGCGATGATGCAAGATGCACACAAAGACAAGGTGACTACACATAATAATATCCTATCTTTAGGATGCATGCAATATGTTAATAGCAAATAATAATATCCTATCTCTAGGATGCATGCGATATGCGATATCTTGATTATGTGTTCTAATCTGACTCTCCTAAGCCTAGATTCTAACCTGACTTTTCCAAGCTTAGATCATGTCCTTAGACTACTCTCCCGGGTATCCCTAATGGACGAATGAAGCATACATAATACAAGATAATCGCATAGAGTGAAGATCCCCAGTTATGCTAGCTAAATGCTTCTCAACCCATTCGACAGATTTAGCTACTTATGCATAATAAACAGAGAGCGAACAGATATAAAGAAGTAAATTCCATTTCTATAGATGAGTTTAAGTACAAAATGACAATGAAAGATAAGGATAGAGAGCCTGGTAGCAATCCCTTGCTTCCCAAGGCTTTTACACTGTCAACTCTATTCTGTTCAAAAGATATTCCTACTTCTGTAGGAGCTGGCCCTCACTTTGATCTTGAAGCTTTTGACACTCTCCTAAGTTCACCGGAACGATCTATCGACACAATCTCGCTTCTATCGCTTCCGCCTTAAAATAAAAGAAAAACTAAGAACAAGGCTATTCTAACTACTGAGAAAATTATCTAACTATCCAAACTATCTGAACTCCTTTGCTGAAGGTTGCCTTCGGTATTTATAGAGCTTTGGGGTGAAAGGAAGCTTCTCTCTCATGATTTCACAGATGAGATGGCTTTAATTCTCTGACTGATGCGCCGAATATTTGTCACCGAAAAGCTGAGCGTACTCGCTATAGTAGACCGTTAGCGGCTTGTCAACTTAATTCGGACTCGACCGTCATCAAATTTCTGTCCCATCGTGATTAATTATGCTTTTCATCCAGATGTGCCCACCAAGTTGCGCCGGCTCTATGCGACAATCCTTCTTGAGCAGATGTTTGCGAGCATAAATCACCGCAAAGCCTGGCGGTAACGCTTCACTCGACCGTTGCTTTCTTGTGATCGCATTTTATGCTTTGCGTCAACGCATATTCTGCACAAAAATACAAAAGTTAATTGTTTTTATGCGATGAACGCATGCGACCGCAATGTTACAAACTTAATGTTTTTTGGACGCGAACTTATAGATTTTATCAACGCAAACCTGCATGGTTTAATAACTTAGCACTGTAATAACGTGCATTTCTGCCTGTTATCAGGCATCGTCAAGCTTCATAGCCCAGTCCTTCCGTGAGGGATTCACCACCATTTCTAAAATCAACTTAATTTCTCTATTGGAAACCTCGACTTGCCATTTGTCTGAGGATGATATGTGGTGCCGATCTTATGATGGACATTGTATTTGATCAGCAGTTTGTTAATGATACAATTGACAAAGTGGGTTCCTTCATCACTTATTATGGCACGTGGGGTGCCAAAATGAGAAAAGATGTTTCTCTATAAGAATTTGGAGATGGTTATCACATCGTTTTTTATGCATCCACTTCAATCCAAATGGAAACATAGTCGACGGCCAATAGAATGTATTTATGACCATTTGATGGTGGAAATGGTCCCATGAAATCCATGTTCTAGACGTCGAAAAGTTTCAATTCCAATATGATGTTCATCGACATCGCATTTTTCTCTGAAATGTTTCCAGTGCGTTGGCACTTATCGCATTTCATGGAATAGTCTCGTGCGTCCTTAAACAGAGTTGGTCAGCAATACTCGCTTTGCAAAACTTTTGCTGTTGTGTGTTGTCCCCCAAAATGTCCTCCATAGGGTGAGTCATGACATTGAAAAAGTATGCACTGAAAAGAAGTCTCTGGAACATAGAGTCTCAAGATTTGGTATGGTCCTCTTCTATAAAGATTTGGCTCTTCCCAGTAGTAGGATTTATATTCACGAATGAGTCGCTTCTTTTGGTGGGATGTGTAATGTTCCAAAAATTGTTTGCAGACCAAGAACTTGACAATATCTGTGTACCAAGGTAATTATTCAATTTTAAGCAATTGTTCGTCCATAAAGGATGCGTTCACCTCCGACTAAATGCGATCCACTTCAAGATTCTCTAATCTCGATAAATGGTCAGCGACCTGGTTCTTCATTCCCTTGCGGTTGATTATCTCCATATTAAATTCTTGAAGCAGGAGAACCCATCGGATTAGCCTCAACTTCGCATCTTTTTTGGTCATTAAATATCTTATTGCCGAGTGGTCAGTGTGAACTATAACTTTGGATCCCAATAAGTAAAGTCTGTATTTTTCAATCGAAAAGATTACCGCTAGAAGCTCCTTCTCTGTGGTGGTGGTGTTTTCCTGGGTGGAGTTTAGTGTTCTGCTTGTATATGCGATGGGGTGTAGCATTGTCTTTTCCTTCTGTGCTAAAACTACCCCATCGTATATCCACTAGCATCGCACATTAGCTCGAATGGCTTATTCCAGTCGGGTTCGATTAAAATAGGTGCTGTAATCAATGCGTCTTTCAGTGCTTTGAATGTGGCGAGGCATTGTGAGTCAAAGTCAAAAGTTCTGTCAGCTTCCAGCAGCGCATTCAAAGGTCGAGCTATTTTGGAGAAGTCCTTCACAAATCGTCTGAAGAACCCTGCATGTCCTAAGAAACTCCGTAAAGCCTTCACATTTTCTGGAGGTGGAAGTTTTTCTATGGCTTCAAATTTTGCTTTATCCACCTCTAGCCCCTCCTTTGAAACCTTGTGCCCGAGCACAATTCCTTCTTTAACTATGAAATGACATTTTTCCCAGTTTAGCACCAGATTAGTCTCTTCGCATCTTTTTAATATCCTCTCTGAGTTTTTCAGACAGACTTCATACATTTGCCTATAAACTGAGAAATCGTCCATAAAGATTTCCAATGAGTCTTCAAGATACTCAGAGAAGATTACCATCATACACCTTTGAAATGTGCTCGGCGCATTACATAATCCAAACAGCATGCGGCGAAAAGCGAATGTTCCATATGGATAGGTGAATGTGGTCTTTCCTTGGTCTTCTGGTGCGATCATAATCTGGTTATAGCCCACACACCCATCAAGAAAACAGAAATAGTCATTCCCTGCTAGTCGGTTGAGCATTTGATCCATGAAAGGCAAAGGGAAATGATCATTCTTTATCACTGCATTGAGCTTCCGGTAGTCCATACAAATCCGCCAGCCAGTGACGGTCCTCATGGGGATTAACNGATCATTCTTTATCACTGCATTGAGCTTCCGGTAGTCCATACAAATCCGCCAGCCAGTGACGGTCCTCATGGGGATTAACTCGTTGTTTGCATTCGGGACTACTGTCATTCTTCCCTTCTTAGGAACGCATTGCACGGGGCTAACCCACGTGCTATCGGCGATAGGGTATATGATGTCGGCGTCTAACCATTTAATAATATCTTTTTTAACAACCTCTTTCATCGTAGGGTTCAGTTTGCATTGAGGTTCGATCGAGCCTTTCTGGTTTTCTTTGAGCCGAATTTTGTGCATGTAGTACGTCGGGCTAATTTCTCTGATATCTGCTAGGGTCCATCCGATTGTTTAATATATTTCTTCAAAATATTAAGCAGCGCATTTTCTTTTTCTTTTGGTAACGCAGAGGATATTATTACTGGTAAGGTTTCATTATGGCTAAGGAAAACGTATTTCAAATGATTTGGTAGAGTTTTTAGCTCCAGTGTAGGTGGTTGCTCTAAGGAAGGTTTCTGTGTTCTTCTCTTTTCATTCAAATTCAACATTTCTTCATTGTTCACTATCTCTTTTATCACATGGCAGGATTCTAAGGATGTTTTCGCATCCTCTTTTTCTTCATCTTCTTCTTCAAACTCCATATCTTCATCGCAAGTGTGTTCATCGTCAGAATTTGATAGGCCTTCATCCTCCGGAAACTTCATTGCCTTGATGATGTTAAACCTGAGCTTTTTTCCATTGATGTTCATCGTGATCTCTCCCTTGTCACATCTATTTGGGCACGACCAGTAGACAAGAATGGTTGTCCTAATATGATTGGCACATCTTTGTTTGCTTCATAGTCTAGAATGATGAAGTTTGCCGGTAGAATGAATTTGTCGATTGTAACCAAGGCATTCTTCAACTTTCCTTTAGGGTGAGGGATCTGTCTACAAGCTGGAGAGTCACCGTCATGGGTGTCAGCTATCCTATATTCAATTGTTTGAAGATTGAAAGGGCATTAGATTTATGCTTGCCCCAAGATTGCATAATGCTTGACCGATGTAGATCCCTCCTATTGAGAAGGGTATCGTAAAGCTGCCTAGGTCGCACATCTTCGGTGGGATTATAGTATTTGATTCTTGTGTTAATGCCACTGTGGCGAATTTTCCCTTGCTTCTCTTCTTCGACACCATATCTTTAAAAAACTTGGCATATTTCGGCATCTACTCTATCACTTCTGTAAATGGAATATTGATGTGTAGTTGTTTTAATATTTCTAGGAAGCGATGATACTGACCTTCATCGTTTTTCTTCTTTTTCAGTCTCTAAGGGAATAGAGGTAGTTGTACTTTCACTGTTCCATGTTCTGGAGGCTTAGAGGGGGTCGCAACTTCAGGTTCCATAATCTCGGGCTCTTCTGACTTATTTTGCATCAACGGTTTCTTTGATTCCATCGCATTTGAATCGGTCCTGCTAGGCTCCTTCCTAACTTCCACCGTTGTCTTTCCACTTCTCAGGATGACTGCTAGGCAATGTTCTTTCCCTGTGTTCCCTGGGTTGCGTGGGAGCTCAATTGAGCTTGGCAGTGTTCCCTACGGTCTATTTTTCAGCTCTCCCGCAATCTGTCCTATTTTGATTTCCCGGTTGCAGATGGAAGTCGCCTGGTTCTGGAGGACCGTCTCATTCTTTTCTATGTACTGTTATAACAGGTTCTCCAGAGAGGATGATGGTGGTCTTTGAGAGATGCTGGCTTGTTGTTGCTGTTGACCGTTAGTTCATTGGAAAAATCTTGGTGGTCTTTCCTTTTGTGCCATAGGTTGATAACCTTTTTGTTAGTTATTTTTCCAAGAAAAATTATGGTGGTTTCTCCACCCGGGGTTGTATGTGTTTGAAAAATGGTTGTTCTTGACAAAGTAGATTGACTGTGGATTTCGTGGACATTCTTCGACCGAATGTGATTCTCTACATGTAGCACAACTGGTGCTTGTCTGTTCTATCGCATTGACTTGCCCTCTTTGTGCTCTGGCATTGTTTATTGTGATGCCCTGTAACAATTTTATAATCGCATTCATCTGCTTTTGCAAAGATGCGATGGCACCATTATTTGCATTACCCTCTCTGGGTTTTACACATTGATCGCTTTCTTACCAAGCTTCATGATTTTTCGATATGCGATCAAGAATGTTCTTTGCCTCATCATAAGTTTTTTCCAGCAGACCTTCTGCTGCTGCCGCATTGGCAGCTGTCTGCGATGCAGGATTTAGTCCATGATAGAAAATCTTCATCTGGAAGAAATTCGACAATCCATTTTGTGGGCAGTCGCGCACTAATCTCTTGAACTTCGCCCATGATAGCGAACATAAATGCACGTTATTATAGGCCTTTTATTTAGAATTATGAGGGCTAATAAGTAGAATATGTGGTGACTATACTAAGAATTCATGAGAAAAGTGAGCTTGCATCGATCAGCATTGAAAATCTCGGTTAACCTAATATTATGCGTTATTTTGCGTCCAAATGTCTATTTTTGTAGCTATCGCAGGAATCGATCGCATGCGGTGACTCCCACCATCGCAAAGGCTATCGTGTACGTCTGTCGCATGGATGTTGCGACCATTAACCGCATGCGTCCATCGCATAGAGGTTGCGGCTATAGAGTAATAACCATAATAGAGGGATGAATGCAAGGGTGGTGGAATGTGATGGTACTTCGGAAAACAAGCATGAACGCATATCTTGGGAGTATCAAAAGATGATGTTGACATTTCACCTACCACGCCGTTAGTAGCAGAGATTCAGAGTAGGTCCATCACGTCGTTAGCAGTAGAAATTCAGAGTAGGCCCATTAATGCTATCGGCAATTGAGCTCTATAAATAGAAGCTTTAGAGCCCAACTTCAAATCATCCGAGCTTCTGCCTTAGGACAGATCCTTGTGATCATAGACGGAAGTGAGAAGACATTCTTTGAGAGTTCTTCATTCCTCCAACCATTCAGAGTGACGACCGGAGCTTTACCTGAGATACATCTCGAGAGAGACAACTCCACCGCCCATCCATGGCACCACCAGCAGCCTTGACACACATTTGATGGAAGCAAGACATTGCCTACATTTGGCCCTTCATCTCTTTCTATCTCTGTATTGTATTACATTTTGCATAAGACATTAATACATTTTGTGATCAATGCATCTCTCTATTTCCTTCAATTCCAGCTTCATTTACCTCTTCTTTATCAACCTTTACTTTCATTGCAACGACTAAGTAATATTGCTAGAGTATTGCATACTTAATCATGCGGCATAGACATATGAAGCATGTAGCAAACCACCGAGAGGTGTGCGTTGCACGAGTATTGTGAGAAAATCCTCTTTGCTTAGTGTGAGGTTGTAGCAACGCTTATCTATGAGCGACCGTGATACTTTTCTATGAGCTGATCAGCAGTGACTAACTGCCTGAGAGGGTAAGTAGTGGAACTCACTAAGCAAAGTAAGCAGTGTTCCTAGAGATAGAAATAATCTTATGTCAACCATGCTTTATGTGATTACCTTGTCTTATGAGTGCATCATTCATCATTTGGTCATACTTGAGAGAGTAGTCTAAAAATCGAATCTAGGCTTGAGAGAGTCAGATCAGATCGCATGAGCAAGAATAGAGGTTTACAAATAAGTTCTATTTGCTATTACACAATGCATGCACCCTATAGATAGGATACGATAGTGTACGGTCACATCACATGCATCCAGAAGTAGGATACGGTGGTATGCTGTCACCTTGTTTATGTGTTAGATCGCGTGAGCAAGAATAGAGACTTAGATATAAGTCCTATCGATACTATCGCATATGCATCGCATGCGTCTTAGTCAATTGTGTATAGCATAATCGCATAACTTGTGCTGGCTGGGGTTACCCTTGCGATCAAGCTTATTGATGCAGTGAAATCATCCCCTCCACCATTTTATCTATTTTTCCATACATCTTATTACGTGTTAACAGTTGTCGCGTCCCTACCAACTCTCATAGTCACAATTCTATTGCTTAATCTGTTTAGTTAGGAGTAAAAGTAGCGCATAACCCATAAACTTCATTATTCTTTTATTCTTCGCCGCAACACATTACTTCATAAAATTTAGCTACAAGTCCCTGAGTTCGACCTCGGATCACCCCAAGAAACTTGTGATCTCGTTATACTTGATGAGAGAGAAAGAAAACTTATGGCAGGAACGCATGGTCATCGCATACGCATATTGCATATCCCTTAGTCCAAAGCATGACCAGCGATGCATGGAGAACGAACAATGGGCACATATTTATTTACTCCATTTCCATGCATCAGCCAACGCATCACTGAGCGATTCGTCTTCTTCTTGTTCAAAATTTGTGATTAACTTCCTTCTTTTGGCATTCTCTGTAGGAGGGAAATACTTCTTCATAAACTTCTCCACAGCCTACTCCCATGAAGTGATCTCTCCTGGTTCGAGGGAGTATGCCCATTTTCTTGTTTTATCACATAGTGAAAATGTAAGTAGCGTGAGTCAAACTTCTTCAGCGAAGATATTAGGGAACACAAAAGTGTTACAAATTTCAACGAAGCTTCATGGATGGGCGTGTGAATTTTCACCATGCCGTCCACCAAACTGTCCTGCTGTCTGTATCATCTATAACATTACTAGCTTCATCTAAAACATTGATCCGTCTAATGCTGGCCTCATGATTCTTGAGGAGAAATCATACAAGTTTGGTGATGCATAGTCTCAGATGGGTCTAATGCAATCATTTTCCAGTAGGATAGGATTTGCCATTATGTTGTTTACATTTGCAGCTTGTTCTTCCGATTGTTCAGCCACTCTGGGAGTTCTTCCTTGTTGTTGACGTTTGTTTCTCTGTCATCTGCAAAATGTTCTTTTGATCTTTGGATCGTAGTTGGGCTCAAGAGCGTGTCCTTCGCTCATGCGATGCTTGCTTCTTTCTTTACCGAAGGAATGGAAATGCAATGCATAAAGGTCAAAAGCTGTAAAGAAAATCAAAGAGGTTTGATGTTAGCGCAAGATATACCGTAGTCCTCGGCAACGACACCAAAAACTTGATGCGTAAAATTATGATGCGATGGTGTGAGTATTCAATGATGTGTGTGTTATGCGATGAACATGCAAGTTTTCCTAACAATGCTCAAGTATATGCTTTCCTAGGTTTCCTGGTAAGTCTAGGGTCGAAAACAGGGATTACTATGTAGATATGCGATAGACTCTTCGATTGTATTGCGGTGGTAAATAAATGAGTGGATAGTGTTTTGATTGAGATTTTTTCTATGCGACGGAGTTGAATGCAGAGTGATGAGAGCGTAAAGTTACAATAAGTATGTGATGAAGGGGGTTGAGAAGGGGTCTAACTAACACTTCCTACGATTGTGTACAAGTTATGCGATCATGCTATATACTTCCTATTCCTAGGATGCATGCGATGCATATGCGAAAATGTAGATAGAACTTACGTCTAAGTTTCTATTCTTGCTTATGCAATCTAACTCGAATCTCTCAAGCCTAGATTCTATCTTTAGACTACTCTCTCGAGTATGTCCAAATGATGAATGAAGCACACATAAGACAAGGTGACGACATACCACCAATCCTATTTCTAGGGCACATGTGATGTGTAAATAGCAGATAGATCTTATGTCTAATTTTCTATTCTTGCTTATGCGATCTAATCTGACTCTCTCAAGCCTAGATTCTATCTTTAGATTACTTTCTCAAGTGCATCCAAAGGTGAATGATGCATACACAAGACAAGATGATTGCATAAAATGTCAATCTTAAGTCATGCTAGCTAAGTACTTTTCAACCCATTCAGAAATTTCGCTACTCGTGTGTGGTATAGAGAGATTGAACATAGATTGAAATGAAGTTCCCATTTTCTGCAAATAAAGTACTGAATACAAAATAACAAATGGATTTGAAAGATAAGAAGCCTGGTAAGCAATGTCTTGCTTCCTGTGGCCTTTTACACTGCTCTTTATCACTTCAACTTTGTTCTAGTTGTGTATTCTTGCTCTTGCAAGTGTTGGCCCTCTCTCTTTTGTGTTGCTTTCCGACAGTCTCTCAATCTGTCCGGGAGCAATTTCTCTTGTAATTGCTTATAATTTATATTAGTGAAGTTATCTTTCCTAGGCATCCTACCCCCAGGCGTAGGTGTTATTCACTGAACTGGGTTAACAATCTGTGGTGTTCATTTTATGTGTTCTTTATTCTCGTTGAATGTTCTCTGTAATGTTGTGACATTGCTCATAACATCATTTAATATAGATGTCTCTTATCGCTACCATTCATTTTCATATGGTATATTTGTTGAGTTAATCCCAAGCGTAGTAAAAAAAATTGCAGACCATTTTCAAATTTTAATAACGAATTAACAAAAGGAATAAAATATAGAAACCCTAACTATCCTTGATGACTCTGGAGGGCCTCACCAATTTTTTGGATCTACAATATTTATTCTTCTGTTGCAAATCAAGTGAACACCACCACCAAAATAGTTTTACCAGTATTCTCCTTAACCTAGTGAGGTAGAAAGAGGTGCGATCATTCGAGGAAAGTTTCTACCGAGAAAAATCTCAAAAAGCCAGAAGCCAAGAGAGAAAATTTTATGTATCATTTTTTTCTTTTGTGATATAGAGAGAACTCACTAGACAGAGGAGGATGTTGGCAGAAGATCTCTCTCCCAATCCCATAAAACTTCCCACGTTGGGGAGTTTGACATAAAAAATTAATTTAAATTCATTATTTATTTAATTAAATAACAATAAATTCATTTAATTTAAAAAATAAATTAAATCAAAGAAAAGTTTAATTTATTAAAATAAATCAAATAATTATTAATTAATCAAATTAATTAATAATACTTAAATATCTCATATTTAATTAAATATGGATTGGAATCATATTCTAATACATCAATATCTCATAACCTATAGTTTAATTCAGTTAATTTAATTTAATAATTAATTAATTCATCAATTAATTAATCATTAAATTAAATATCTCATATTTAATTTAATCTTATAATTGAATCATATTAAATTATTTTTCTCTCATATTAAATATAGTTTTAATGTGCATCTAATGCACATTAATTTTAACCTATATTTTTAATATGAATTCTATTCATATTAAATTTAATATTTGAACTCCTTCAAATATTTGATTCTCCCATACATTAATTTTGAATCAAATTCAAAATAAATTTATATTATAAAGTTTAATTAAAATATAAACCTTAAATTATAATGTATCACCATACATTATATTCTTTTCCTTAGTAAATCTGAATATTTCAAATCACTTTAATTACCTCAATACCCTTTTATGAGCTATCAGTGGGACCTAATAAACTTACAAATGATATGAGATTAATTGGCTAAACTCATTAACCAAGTTAACCAATATTTGTTAACTGTGGGTACACTCCATTATAGATACACAATTGTATTCTTCTCACTGTAGATATATTTCTATCCACAAATATTGACCAATAATAGTAAGTTAGTCCTTCACGAGTGTTCATAACACCAGTTGGGTAAAATTACTGTTTACCCCTAGGTTACCTCTACATCCTTAAGTACCAATGCTCCTCTGTTGAACATCCTATTTATGGTCCAACCATTAAATAGAAACCCCCTCTTAGGTCAGTGAGAATGTAAGACCCTTTGTTTAAGTCCCGGAGACAACACTTAAAGGAACACTCATCTACTTACCATAAAGTCAGGAAGGATTGAATTCCATCTCATGAAATTATGTTCCCAGCTCCCCACTCAGTCTTGTCCCCAAAATGGTAGGCTTATTGAGTAGGCGAACTGGCTCCTCTCACCTATACAAATCAAAGAAGAATCCCTAATAAACAGGAGTCCATAGCTCACACAGGATTAAGACTAAGTTGCCTAAGTCATCTTAGTGAAATAAAAACCTAACTAGTCAACGGAGTAACATCTATTTGTTACTATTTCGTGGTTTGATTTTATATAGACTCATTGTATAGGATACCCCACTTGCATGTTCCCTAGATGAACATGTTGGATCATTGCATTTGTATCAAATACAAAGTGAGTCGTATCCATTGTGTCACCGGAATATAAGGTACACAACCTTATCTATATATAATAGACCATTTAGGTTGTATCTTGAACACTGATCCTCATATGTCTCATCATACAGTTTAAGACTCATATAACAGTCTAACATGTTAGTTTATTGGATTAAGGTTATTTAGGCAAGATAAATACAAGATAGGCAATAACTATTTATTATAATAAACATTAATAACACCTTATTAATGATCGGTCAAATGTTATATCTACTATCTACGAGTTTTAGAGCATAAAATTCAACAATTTTTTGACTGCATTGTGTTGTTTATGTTCTCTAGATATGAAATTTTAAATTGCCTAAATATTGTCCAGTTGATTATTATTGTCTATATTGAATAAAAAAAGAATAGTACACGATAAAGTTTGATTGAAGAAGTCAATTAGTTTATTAATCTACATTTTAGCACTTGTTTCGTGTAAGATCATAATTTAGCTCATGTCTTTTGCTTGTAGAGTTTAATGTTGAGACTGTAAATTATATATATCCTCAATATGCGACTCATCAACGACAGTGAGGTGAATAATTCTTTTCACCTCTTTTGTTTTTAATGAATAAGTTTCGTTTAGTTAGAAGAATAAATGCGGCAGATTCACTACCTAACCAAACTGGTAGGTTTTCTATTCTTTCTTTCATTGTTACAAAGTACGTTGAAAAGTTGACGGATGCATATTGTACCAGAAAATATGCATAACGTAATTGAAAGGTTTTGTAATTAGCATTTTTGGGTAAGATATTTAGGTGATAAAGTTTTGTTTAGATTTTCCCTTGTTATGTTCGGTTTGAATCTACTGGTTGGATTTGTCATGTGAAGAAATCATGACTCAAATACCTCAACTTGTCTAGTTTATAATTAACTTTATCTTATAATCAGTCTGTTGATATATGTTATAAACACCACTGATCAGAAAACCAAAAAAAAAGTAAGTTCATCATTTTCTATTTTTCTGTAAACAAACAAGTTGTACGCAATCTTCTAAGTGAAAAAGAATGTGAATCTTCTCGTGGACGTAGGCATCTTAGCCGAACCACGTAATCTTGTGTGTTTCTTCTTCTTCTCTTTATCTTCTTCATTCAATCGACTTCAATCTTTATGCAAATTGCGTGTATACAATCTTGTTTTCAAATCGTATCGAATTCCAAGTTATCAAGTTGAATCGTGCATCGATTTCTTCTATCGAGTAGCTTCAAGTTAGTCATTTTCATCTTCGAGTTGCTTTGAGTAAAGATCAAGACTCATTGAGTAAAGTCGAGTATCGACCAGCATTAATCGAGTTCCATCGAAGATAGAATAGAAACTCGTCAAGGATAGAAGGAAATTCGCATCGAGGATTTGACTTTCTCAACCATTTCTTCATCATCTCAGTATAGTTCTTGAGTAATTGAACCTAGAGAAGATTGAATAACCCTCTACGAAATTAAGTATATGATCATGTGGACTTTCTAAGGGAATTGAGTTAGTCATTACATCCCCTTGTTCAGGTATCTCATCTTGAAAACCAATGTTATTTCTTTTTGAGAAACAGGTTTAGATATAAGTTATGGGGTGGATGAACCTTTTCTACATGTTTGTTTTTTAGATATAACTTTCATTTTAGTAACAATTAGCTTTGGTAAGGGTGGGTTTGGGCCAGTGTGTACAAGGTGGGAATGTATAGTTCATTCTTTTCTTTCTTTCTTTTTGTTGATTAAAGTTGAAGAAAGATTATGAAAATTTGCCTAATTCACTATTTTGTAGGGAAAATGATTTGACATAATTATGCTTTGTTGGCTCTTCATTTTATTTGTTTCTTATCAATATATGTGTGTTGTGTAGAACATCAATTCATGTACTAATTAATTGTAGGCATTAAACTCTTAATAGAACTTGGTAAATTATCTTTAATGAGCCTTCAATTACAAGATTTGTGTTAGTATGAGCATCTTGTTTAAAGATGTCTAGATTCCCTCTTTAGTTTCTACTTAAGTTTAATTTCTAGCTTGTTATTAAGTTATCTAAAGCCATTTTTAATTAATTGTAGGCAATCTCTTGGAAGACCCTCTACATAATGGAAATGAATATATTACATCCTATAGACAGGTCATAGGACAACCCTTATGCTACAATAGATGGTGCATATTATGGATGATGAAATGTGGATTAATTCATTTGCACTATCTTTTGTATTATTTTGAATATTTAAACTTTGTACCTAGCCCATTCTAATTCATTTTCCAAGACTAATAAATGTGAAAGTTGAATTTTGTACACAAAAGTCATTGAGATTTTATTTGCTCTGCTCTATGTACAGGTGACAGATAAATATTACTGATTTGGACGTGCGTGAATAATAATTTTTCCAAAAAAAAAAAATCAATAAGTGAACAATAATTCTTATCGCCAGTCAAAGAAATAGATATTTAATATTGGGAAAATTTTGAACCTACATCGAAGAATATGATATTAAAGGTGTTTAATGTTGGTTGAAAATCGACATTAAATTCATCTATAATGTTTCGTGAAAATCAACATTGAAAACCCTTAAAAACACTTTCTTCGTTGTTGGTTAGGTATATCGGTTTTTTATTGACATTATAGTCCAATTTTATATTATTGAAATCACAAAATTACTTAGTGGGACTTTACTTTCTACTTCACTTTTTTTTTTCCTACATTTACCTTTTTTTTTTCTTCCTTTCTTCTTAATGTGTGTGTGCCATTGGTCTCTGCCAAATAGCTTTACCATATGTACATAGTTATTCAGCTTGTGTTTTAAAAGCTTGGAAGATAAGCTTGGCATCAAATTGTTATGCACATGCCTTCCATATTATTTGATGAAGGTTCCCCACTTTTCCCTTTTTTCCTCTAGTGTCAAACATTTACGTATATCCTTTACTTTGACCTTTGTCCATGTTCGAGTTATAATAAGAAAGAATATGAGATTGTTAAATGAGTCATATGCTCAGGTCGATAGTGTTTGGGTCTAGTTTCGTACCTGAAAACCAACATTTTATAATATGGATATTTCTTAAGGACCAAGTCATGTTTGATCTCACCATAAGTAAATAGGGGAAGAAGTATATAATATGCAAAAATTTAAAGCATAATAAAGGTTACATTGATGTAGTTGACTTTCATAGAGTGCTGGAATATATAAAAAGAATAGAAACATAACAAGAAAAACCAAAGAGCAATAATTATGATTTATCTTAGGCCTTTGATCATAAAACGCATCTTGAAAAATATAAAGAACCCAAAAAAGGAAAAAAAAAATGGAAAAAGGTAAAGAAAGAAATGTACAAAAATTCAAAAACCCATATGTGTTGTTGATGTGTGCAAAATGCAAAAAAGAAAAAAAGAAAAAAAAATGTGGAAGCATTTTCCTTCTCATTCTCATGTGACTCCAAAAGAGAATCTTCTCTCTTCCTCTCCTCTACGTCTATATGTACAGAATACAAAAATGTGGTGGGTGTCCAGCCCACTTATTGCACAAACAAAACTTTATTTTAAACTTTGTGAACCCAATGAAACTAACTTTTTAGATTGGTCCATCTTAAAAGCCTTAAGTTTTCTTTTATGTGATATAGGGATGACCTAAGGAAAAAGAAGCAGAAAATCGAAGAGAAAGGCATCAGTTCAGTTTTTCAATGACAACTTCAACAAAAATATCGATCACCAGAGTTTGAACAATTGGATCGTACTGAAATTTGGTTAGTATGTTCGGGACATGTAGGGTCTCGTTTTGAACGGTTGGATCCTTATTTGAAACTCTGATTTATCCGTAATCGCGGCTAAACAGAACCTGTTGAACTGGGTGATTTTCATTTTTTTTATTTCTCAAGTGTTGATCTCTTATGTATGAAAGTATTGGTGGGTAGTTAATCTTTATATGATTGATTTGGATTCTTTTTCCCTTAATTTTATCCTAATAAGAGAAGTTGA
Source organism: Benincasa hispida (assembly GCF_009727055.1). Classification (NCBI taxonomy): domain Eukaryota; kingdom Viridiplantae; phylum Streptophyta; class Magnoliopsida; order Cucurbitales; family Cucurbitaceae; genus Benincasa; species Benincasa hispida. The sequence goes on from NC_052357.1 coordinate 26,680,447, forward strand.
CAAGGGTGGACTCCTCCCCAAGTCTCTTGGTTTTTATTCTTCACATCGAAGGGATTTTTCTCATATAATTCATCTGTGCTATTTGCTTTTATTCTTCCAGAATTTTATGATTTATTGCTATCCGTTGTTGGTTGATTTCTTGGTGATTATTTAGTGATTTATTTGTAGTGTTTTGAAGAACAATTACTTGGTTGATTGGTTTGGAAGAAATCCTAGTGGATTGCTATATTGTTTGAGTTCTATCAGTTGGTATCAGAGCATAGACTTGCTTTAAGCACTCTAATTTCTTCAAAGTAACAGTGTTGGAGGCATAACTCGGCCAATTAAGGCCAAGAGCACATACCGGCAGAAGGGACGAACCCACCGGTGCTCACCATGATGGACCGTTTGACCCAACCCAAGGTCCAACTATGAGCTTTTAACTGCAATACCTTAAATATACACTATTGGGGTCGGAATTACCGCAACTACAGGCACCAGACTTGCATCCCTCAAATAAAAAACTATTCTCTCTATCTCTCCATCAATTATTGAGGGGAATGTCTTTGTTTGGTTCAATTGTCAGATGAATTTTTTTTGTTCAAATGATATCAGACCAGACTTCATTCCCCCACCAGTTAGAAATTTTATCAAGGAAAGAAACAAACTTTTACGTTCTAACTTTGTCATGCTTTATAATCTTCGCTCACCCAACAACTTTTTAGAAAAATCTAGGAATTAGAGTCAATTGTCTCTCTCCTTCATTTCTTCCCTCAGCCTTGTTTCTTACTTCAACTTCTAAAGCTTGGTCATCCTCAGTATAAAGATATTTGGTTTTCTATGGCCAAGAAGAGGTAATTATTTTTTGTGAGTTTAGAGTATTCAAATTTTCCCAAGGAAAAGGTATTGAATGTAAGAGATTTTTTTTTTTTTTTTTTTAATTGTTGTTGTTGTTATTATTATTAGTATTAGGAAAAGTTTCAAAAACCACCCTAAGGCACAGTGGTACTTGCAATAACACTCTCAAACTTTTAATTGTAAAAATTGGACCTCTAAACTTTTACAAGTGTTAAATTGGACTCTCAAACTTATAATAATATTGTAGAAATTGAAACCACAAATAATAAAATTTGGACCCTTAGACTTATATAAACATTATAATTTAAACAATTATAAAAGTTTGAAGGTCCAATTTGAGCCAATTTTAATTTTCATATAAGTTTGACGGCTCAATTTTAAAAATTGAAAATCTAAGGGTGTAACTATAACTGTCACCATACTTCAGGGATGGTTTTTGCAATTTATTTTTGTGAGAGTTTTTGAACCTAACTTAGATGGCCAAATAGAGAGCAGAATAAATCAAAAGCAGTAAAGAACGAACACTAAGATATATAGTGGTTCAACCAGTTTGGTCTACATCCACTTTGAGAACTACTTGAATTAATTTTATTATGAGCAATACGGAATTTACAATTAAAGATAATCAACAATAATTATCAATCTGTAATTTTAATATCCACTGATACTGAGAGATCAGCACACAACGTCGCCTTTGAAACCGAAAACAACCCGCTGAAACAGACAACCCAAATAATGTGCACTACCGCCTCTGACCGGCGAACCACCACACACAGACCCGCAACGAACTCACGCGCCGAACCGAAACCCACCAGAACTGACCGATGACAACACTGCGAACTGGAACCGAAGCTCACGCACAGAAACCACTGCAGCTCCGGACGACAGCTGCAAAGCTGACAGACACAAACCCACGTCGCCGTCGACTGCACTGCCGTTGACGTCAAAGCCGAACGAAAAAAGGAACAGCGACTCCCTCGGTGGTCTGTGTGCGTGAACGGGCTGCTTCCTTTCGTTTTTTTCTTCCAGACGGCTGCTGTTGTATCCCCTCCAAGAGTCACACGATTTCCAGGTCGGGATATAATTACAAAAAAATCATTTCCTCATAATTACCAGAATGGTCTTTAATTTCACCAAAACTCAATAAAACCCACTTAAATACCTTATTATTTTCTACGATCCTTATTATTATTATTATTATTTAGATGATGAAGAAAAACATATCCAAATAGGTTGGCTAACTCCTCTTCCTATTGTCTTTCAAAAACAATATAATGTTTTTTTTTTTTTTTTTGTTTAAAAGTGATGTTTAGGAAGTTTTTTTTTTTCAAGGAATTTTAATGGGTGGTTTCCTTTTATATAAATATTGTTTGGGTTGAACTTATATACTGTTAATTAAGTAATAATTAGTATCTTTTTCATTTCATGCGAATCCAAAATAATTTGATCATAATCCAAAATAGATCATCTATAATCATAAAATATATATTTTTTTTAAAAAATATATAATAAAAAAATTCTAACCAAATTTTATAATTGATTTGTAGGTTTAGATTATTGTTATATATTGGAATGCATTTTGCCCTGGTGACTGACTTGAACAAAATTTTAGGTAGATAGGTTTTTTTTTTTCTTTAACCAAAAAAGTAATTATTGTAATATATATATATGAGACAATATATAAAGAGTATTTTGCAAATTTAGCAATGATTTTCTAGATTTGCCAATATAGCAAAACATTCAAATCTGGTTCTAATTATTGTTACTATTATTATAATTTTATCTTTAATTGTGTATCAACAAGTATATTTTGATATACTAAATATAAAGTGTATCAATATTTACACTAATATATTACAATTTTAATTGTTTTATGATAGATGATGTTTGTTTGATTATGGTGAATATTATTATTTTTTATTTTGTTTTGATTTGAAGTTGTGTTCATTTGATTGAAGTTGTGTTCATTTGATTGAACTAGCCTAATTTAGGTTTTGGCATTAGAGTGCGTGTCTATATACCTTAAATTGAGCTACATGAACAGTTTTTGAATGCTTATGATGAAATTTACTTTGAATATTTATACCTCATGCATGTATAGCAAACTCCGCGTAACTATTCTTGATTGTTAACAAAGTTATAATTCTTTCAATCTCTGATTCTTGAAAAAAAAAAAAAAAAAATAGTCCCAAGATCGAGATGCTTGTTCTAAGGGTCACAACTCACAAGAGTCCTATTTTCATATTCCTTTGACAAACTTGACATATATTAAAGATATGGTACATATTACTCTTGGTTTGGTGTGTTTCATTAGGATGGTTTGTAAATGTTTTTGTTCAGCACTTGTACTTCTTCAATGAAACATTATCCTTTTGTTTTCTAATATTTGCAAATCTCTAAACTTTTGTCAAAAGCATATAATTTAGGCTCATTGAATTATCCTCATATTGGCTTCTCTCTTCTTTTGTGATTGCCTTCATCTCCTACTTTTTAAAATAATAATTAAATTGTGTTGAAGTCATATTTGAAATTATATATGTACTACTTTTAGCTGCTGATGTAGTTTCAATTCAGTACTAGATCATCACAAATTAATATAGTGTATTGTTATATAGTTGAGAGCAAAAAATAAAAGACATGTTTCGAAATAATTTTGAACATGCTAAATGTTTTTAACAATTTTAAGGTCACTTCCAAATATGTCTTTGAAAAAGGTATTAGATAACTTTTAAAATCGCTTGGAAAAATTTTAAAAAGTACTTTTGAAATTTTTATTTTGTTAGAATGGATATTTAAAAGGTACTTTAAACATTTTATAGAACCAGTAGTTCACTCAAACGTCACCACAAGTTCAATATTAACTTCTAATTCTTCTAAGATTGAGTAAAAAACAAAAGGTGTTTCACCGAGGAGTATTGTATTAGGATATGTTTGGAACTACATTTGCAAAATTTTAAGGGCTAAAACTAACAGCATCGCATATCCGAAACGTCCCATTCGTTATAACAAAATACAACAATAATCTTCTATATCTAATAGTTACTGTGGTTTTCATCACTTCAATGATGTTCTGCACTATCTTGTTGTCTTGTAATTGAGTTTGAATATAATGATTCCCAAACTGGACAGTTGATTACATAAACAATCATAATTAGAGTTTCAGTCAACTAAATTTGACAAACAATGGAGAATATAAACACAATTGAATGACTAAGAGAATATACTAATTTGTTCCAGGTTGGTTTCTCTACTTTTGATGAATATAATCCCTTTAAAACTCCAATAACGCATATAAAAAAAATTACAGCAAAAGGAAATATAAAAGCAAGCAATCTACAAAAAAAAAAAAAAAGGGTGTAAAACAGAGAGGGAAAGGAAGTGAAAATCTATCGAGTCCATGAAACGATGTGCCATTCTTTCTCGAAACCGATCAGAAATTTTCAAGTCATATAGCTCTGAATAAGTCTATCAATATGTGTCTTATTATCAACGTGGACGCTTTTCGGCAGGAAACCTGAGGAGCAAATCTAGACATTCTAGATATTTTTCATCTTTGTCAACCATGTTTTCGATTATGGTGCAAATGCCGGCATTTGGTAACACATCCTTCTAAACCATCCTATGCAGAAGAGTATTATAAGTAATTACTTTAGATGTACTACCATTTTCTGCCATCTTTTAAAACAAAATATTTGCCTTATCTACTTGTCCCTCTTTACAAAATCCATGGATCATAATGGAATAAGTCACAACATCTTGTTGAAGCCCTTCTTGAGGCATTTTTTCGAATAGCTCCCAAGCACTTTCAAGTTTCTCTGCTTTGCATAGGCCATCAATTAGACAAGTAAAGCTTTCGATGTCCAATTTCAAGTTGTATGATTTTAAGCTCATTAAAAAGTTCCATTGCTTCGAATAAACAGTCATTCTTACACAACCCATCTAAGACAATATCATATATATGAATCTTCGGGAATACTATAAGCTTTAATGATACCAAATAGTTTCTTTTCATCACCAACCTTGTCGGCCAGAAAAAAAACCCTGTTAACAAGGCACCATATGTTTTCACATCTGACCTCTTTCCCACTTGAAGCATTCCATTGTAAAGCTTCATTGCTTCTTCCACCTTCAAGATTTTACAATACCCATTGATTAAAACAGTGTAGCTAATCACGTCAGGTTCACATCCCTTACTTGGCATACTAACGAGCAGCTCCTTGATACGATTCAGGTCACCAACCAAAAAAATTCCTCAATCATCGAATTATAAGTAAACAAATCAAGAACGATACCTCTCTGAATCATCATCTCTAGCCACTTCTTAGCCTCGATAACCTTTCTTTCCTTGCAAAACATATCAATCAACACACTGAATGTGACCATATTTGGTTGAACACCTTGTTCCACCATCTCATTTATCAAACTTTTAGTCTCCTTCCAGTTTCCACCATAACAAAAACTAAGAATCAAGGTGTTATAAGGAAAAACATCGGGAATCATTCCCTGAGCTTTCATTTCGTCAAGAAGTTCTTTTGCCTCGTTTTCTCGTCCATCATTACAAAGCCTATCTATAATGATATTAATTATAGCAAATAAAATTAGGCTTGCAATTAATCCCATAACAACTAGTGTCATTGAGCATTTTGTTGATGCACTTAAGTGCAATATTAACATTTCCTATTCCACGGAGCTCTTTGATTAAAGTCCCATAAGTAACACATCAGGCGTACAACCTAATTTTTGCATTCTCATAAATAGTTGTCGCTTCACTAATCCTAAGCTCCATACATGAGCCCTCAATCAAGATAATATAGGTAATTTTATTAGGAATATAACCACTCGTGAAAATCCTTGCCATCGCCACAAGACCTTTGCTAACCCTATTAACATTACAAAGGCAATTCTTCAATATTTGGAAGAAATTGGCAGTCTTCCCAACCATCGTCAATTTTTGCTTGCCCGAAAAGTATTTTAGAACTTTTTATTTATTTATTATTATTATTATTATTTGTAAAAGGCCCAGAATTAACAAGGCCCATGAGGATGGCCCAAATATGATGTCGCCTGTGATCTATGAGGCTTGGATCACCCCTTATCTGCTTATTTACTTTTTATTTTTTCTTATTTATCAACGTTGTTTGTATTGTTTTTGTTATAATCCCATAAGGAATATTATAGCTCACTCCATATTTGGAACTTCACATATAATAGTGATATTTACGACTATTTATAACATATCACTAAGTACCGTAAATATAATTTCAAAACACTTTTCATTATAGTATTATTTTACAAGTGTTGGTTTTTAGTTAATATAAGATGTATATTATTGTTTTATTCCATAAATCTGGAATGTATTTATGAAATATATTTCAAAACACTTTTTATTTTGTTTGTTTGTTTATCGAATCATTACATTTTCTAAAGAAATAATTAGAATTTTCCTTTTTAAACCATGTTTATCTTTCAAATCATTAAATATTTAGAAAAACGTTTAGATTTTCCTTGTTAAGATCGCATATTTGTATGTTTATTGGTTTGGCCAAAGGAATAAATGCCATTTTACATTGCTAAAGCCTGGCTAATTTTTTTTGGCTATTTGAGGTTTGACGATAAACTGTAGAGATAAAAGGAGGCTATGGAGGTGGCAATTGTTGTTTTTTGAATTTTGAAGATATATTTTATAAATAGAAGGACAGGGATGCAATGGAGGTGATTATTGATTTGAATATGGAGATCTTTTTTCTTTTTATTTATTTATTTTTTATTTTTATTTTCTGATTTCTAATTTTTCTTTTTGCCGATTTGGGTCAGTGATTTATTCGTAGAAAATCTCTTATCTAATCAAGCGACATATTTATGCTTTGTAACGCAAATATTGAGAACTTTATTCTCTAAAATATTGTGACAAATACAATAATGTTTTTGTTCTTTTTTAGGCGGTGATATAACAAATATTGTGTCTTTTTATGTTCTGAACATTTATAGTATTAAAGCAAATCATCTTCTAAAGATCATTCCCCCTAAATTCACTTGTGTATCAATTTGAAACGATAATTCTCATAGGTCATTTGAATCAATGAAACTTGATCAACCGAGAAGAAAAAGAGAAATGTTTGAATCAGTTAGGGTTGTTTGGTTCAAGAAATTGGAGTTAGGGGAGTAGAATTGCTAACTCCACTCCTTGTTTGATCCAAGAAGTTTACGAGCTCACGATTAAAAACATATATTGCATATCGTATTAAATCATTATATTATGGGCCCCACAACAACTCAACTTTTTTCTCCAAATGTTCTCTTAGTTTTAATAGAACACACCAAAAATCCTCTATCTAATAGTTACCATCATTCTCTAGGGTTGGCAAAAAAACCTGTGTGGTCGGGTCCTCACAGGGCGCCGACCCGATCGGGTCGGAAAATCCTCGATTTGACCAAGGGATGGGGTCAAATCAGGGATATTATTTGGGTCCTCATCTGAGGACAGGATAGGGACGAGGAGGGTATCCCTACCCCGTCCCTGACCCTGACCCTGACCTCAATCTATTATATATATATATATATATAAAAAACTATATATATATATATTTGGATACAATTCCTAATTAATAATTCTACCCAAAAGCCCAAAATCTAAACTCCGAGTCCAAATCCAACTCCCAATCTTTAAACTTAAAAACCCTAACCTACTTGACACCTTTTTTTTCTTTCTTTTCAGAATTTCAATCTTCCTCAGCTAGTCAACTTCACACCCTCCTCTATGTTGTGCGACGACACCTCTGCCTCTCAGACTCAGTTCACGTCACACCCTCCTCTGCACTTGCTGATCTGCTTAAGCCTCAAGTCGTTAACTCTATTCCCCATTTTCGTGTTTTGCCATGCCTGATCTGCTCAAGCTTCAAGTCGGTCACAATTTTCATTGACGACATCTGTTCTTCAAGTCGGCTCTGCCGTTCAACCTATTCGTGTCACGTCTGTTCAACCCGGGTCTGGCGTTCAGTGTAAGTTACTAACACTATTTTTTTTTTTTAATTAGACATTTGTTTGTTAAAATGTTGAATTTATTTGTTGTTAAAATTCTTAAAATGTTGAATTTATTTGTTGTTAAAATTCTTAAAATATTGAAATTATTTGTTGTTAAAATTTTTAAAATGTTGAAATTATTTTTGGTTACATTTATCTTAAAATGTTGAAATTATTTGTAGGTTTGTTGATATATTTGGAATTTATTTTTGTTAAAATGTTGAAATTAATTGCTGTCGATATATTTGAAATTTGTTAAGTTTGTTACATGGGTGGTGGTTATTAAAAATTCAAATTGTTAATTCTATAAAATTGAATAGTAAAACAATAAAAAAAATTCTACGAATTTGAGAGTTTAGGTCTTAAATTTAGATAGAATTTAAAATTAGGTCCGGATATAGATAGTCTTTAAAATTATATAGATTTTAAAATTAGATAGACATCATAATTTAAACAACTAGAATTATGTCTTCAAATATATATAGACTTTATAATTTAATACTAAAATTAGGTATGATTCACAAGCTTATTTTTGTTTTATTTTGTATAACTTGGTAGGTTCGAGAAAACAACGTCTTCATCACCTTCTACAAATAAAGATTCTCCAAGTCTTATTTCAAGTCCAATTCCAAGTCCAACCCCAAATTCAACCCCAAATTTTGTTGGGATTGATGTCGGCCTAAATCTTATAGGGTTCTATAGTCTGTAAACTTTTATGTGATTAATAATATATGATATTTTTATTCACTTTGTCTATACAATATGTGATATTTTAGTTGCATTAACCACAAACCAATAAACTAACATCCAAGGTTATCGATGTAACTTAAACATGTATGTAAAGACATACAGGTGGATTATGTTTAAGTGATAACCTAAATGGTCTATAGTAGATGGAAAAGGCTGGGTACCTTATCCTTGTGACACTACGAGTGTTACAATTGTTATAAAGTGCTACAAATGATATGATCCTGATCATTCATGTGTTAGACATGCAAGCGAGGATATTCTATACAAAGGAGTTTGTATAAGATCGGACCACGAAATATTTTAGTCTCATTATATAACACTCTTCATAATAGAGATTTTCATTTCACTAGGATGACCATAGGTAACATGATCTGAATCATGAGTGAGTTATGAACTCCTGTGTATGAAGGCAGTCTTTTGATTTGTATGAGTAAGAGTGGTTAGATCGTCGACTCAACAAGCCTACCATTTTGGGGATTCGTCTGATTGGGGAGCTGGAAACTCAGTTACATAAGATGGAATTCACTTATTCCACGAAGTAGGGGTAAGTAGATAAATTCTTCCCTTAAAGACTGATTCCAGGTTTTGAACAATGTAGCGCCACACCTTCTCCTGGCCCGAGAGGGATTTAGTCATAGTGGGACTATGATCTATTGTTCATTAATGGAATCAGTAGTACTTAAGGAGTTAGATATAACTATAGGGGCAAAACGGTAATTTGGTCTAGTTGTACTTACGAGCGATTTGTGAAGGGTCATTGTACTATTGATTGGTTATATCCAATGGACATAGAAATATATCTGTAGTGTGAAGAATGCAGTTGTCGGTCTTTAGTGGAGTGCCCGACAGTTAACAGATGGTGGATAATGTAATTAAAGAGTTTAATTAATTATTCACGTACCATTGGAGCTTCAAGCTACAGGTCTATAAGATCCCCTTGGTAGCTCAAAAGGATTAGTTGAGAATCAATTTTTGGGTTAATTTGAATTGTTCAAATTAATAAAATGGGATTTAATTATATATGATATAATTGTTATAATGTATTTGATACATTATAGTTTAATTGGAGGAAATAAATATTTGAATGAGATTCGTATATATTTTCTATGAATGTGATTCATAGTTGTAAATTTAATATAAATATGATTTATATTAAATGTCATCAAATAGAGAAAAGAAACTATAGTTTATATTGTATATGGTACAATATTAAAACTATAGGTTATGTGTTATATTTGATATAACATATAGTTTAATATAAATATGATATGATAAGTTGGTTATCATATTTATTTATATTATTTTATTATTTTGAATAATAATTCCTATTTTCTCTCCAATCACCTTAGTGGGTGGTTAATTGGTTTTATGGCAAAAGGAATAAAAGAAATTGGTTTCTATTTGTTCCTTACGATACCTGCACGACACAACACCTACATGATAGAAGAGATTGCTATACGATATAATTTCACATAAACGTTCTATGTTTCTTTAATCTTCTCCCTCCTCCAAACTCAAAGAAACCCTTCTAACCAAAATAGCCAGAGCCTACCACTCTTGGGTTCTTACCTTGAGAATACCAAAGGCTCCCTGTGGTAGTGTCTCTATTTGGTTTTTGAAATTTTTGAAGAAGGTCTTCAAGATTTTCCAGAGTTCGAGTTCGTGACTGTTCGCGGGAATTACAAGAAGAAAGGTTCTTCAAAGGTAATATCTCTTGAACCTTTTTTCCTTTGTAAAAAGCATGTAGTAATTTGTTTATAAATGCATATCTTATATGTTTACTGTAAATTTAGTTTTTCAATCAAAATGGAATTTGGACGATCAGTTTCACTCAAGGATCTCTGTAAAACGAGTTCCTTCACAGAGAATAACAAGTGCATATGCACATGAAATTTTCTTTAAATCCCATACTCGACAACTGCAAGATCCCAAGTCTAGCTTCACTATGAACTATTTATCTCTATCCATTTTCTTGTACTCAGTGTTGCTAATGGGATCGACCTAATAGATAAATATGAGAAAGTAATCAGTATCAACAAATAGAATATTATCATTGTCTATCTTAGATAGCCAATAAGAAAAAGACAGAATTCTTACCAAGAAACTTCTTGATTTTTCGTGTTTTCATCGTAATATGTTTTCAACCCAAGAAGTTAGAAGAGTTTTCATTGCAAAAGTAGTTTTACTTCGATCATAAAATGACTTTTGCAATATATCTCTAATTGAACTAAGCAAGCTAACCACAGATAATTCTCTAGCATCCTTAAAAACTGTGTTTATACTTTTTGGAACATTCGATATCATCATTCCATATCTTCTTCTTTGTGAATATGTCTGAGACCACTTCTCAGACCCAACACTACTAAGATAACGTCTAATATTTGGATAGATTGACTCCATAGATCTCATGTGGTACTCAAAGTCAGTAGCATTATAGGCATTAGCACAAATAAAAAAATAATTATCAAGCAATTGATTCTTAAAATGAAGTTTTAAGTTTCTTAAGAGATGTTGTATGCACACACAGTACTCAATATTAGCACACTCTTAAAACCCCTTTAAGAATGCTAAGATGCCTATCAGAAACAATGACTAGATTCTCCCATTCCCCAAAACTACTTCATAAGTTTTCAAAAAACCATGTCTATGATACGTCATTTTTATAATCTACGATAGCAAATGCAAGGGGAAATATTTGATTGTTAACATCTGATACAGTATTTTATTAAGTGTGGAAAATGTGGATGATATGTGTTGATGGATAACATTGTGCACTCAAGTTTCCCCAGTGGAATCCAAGTGTAAATTCCTCTGAGTTTCCTGGTAAGTCCAGGGTCGAACATAGGGACTTGTGAAAATAGTTGCATTAGAGATTTTTATGAAAACTTGCGGTAACCGATTAAATAATTAAGTGTTGAGTTGTTGTTGTGTTAATGAAATAATAATAAATGCGGCAGAGTTCGAAAAAAGCTGGCAATGGGAAATACGATGAATATGCGGTGAATGGGTTGAGAAGGGTTTCGGCTAACACTCCTTAGGTTGCGTTCATGCCTTGATTTCATGCAACATGCATACAATAGTAAACCACCTCTCGGCGTGAATGCCACGGCTTCTAAGGCTAGAACGCATGCAATAAATATGCGATAAGTCTACAGGGTTTTACACATAAACCTCTATTTCTATTTATGCAATGACCAAATGACATTCACACAAATATGCGACCGCATAATATCATTCCTATTCCTAGGATGCATACGATGCAAGTTGACAAACAGAGCTTATCTCTAAGTCCCTATTTCTTGTTTATGCAAGCCTAATCTTATTCTTTCAAGTCAGATTCTAACCTAGCTCTCTCGAGACATTAGGTTCTTTCTTTAAATTCTTTCTCGAGCAACTCTAAAGGGATGTTTCGCACAGCATAAAACAAGACAATCGCAAGCAATGAACTTCCTAGATCATGTTAGCTTAGTTCTTCTCAACCTATTCAACTAGTTTAGCTACTCATGCGTATTTAAGAGAGTGAGAAAATGTAGAAATAGAACTTCCATTGAATAGATAAAAGATGAAGTACAAAAATACAATGCAAGTATAGTAAAGAGCCTGGAGCAATTCCTTGACACCAGGTGTTACACTGTTCTACTCGTGCTCTAAAGATATTCTCGCTTTCGTGAGAGTCAACCCACTATCTGCTCTTATGCCCCAAGGTTCTCTCTCAAGCCGCCTTGGACGATCTCCGGCGTCACCACTCTTCTCTAGCTCCACCGTGAAATGGAAAAGAAAACTATGAACAGAGGTGTGAACTTATAAAGTGATGGAGTAATCGACTGCTTAACCCCTTCTCTAAAAAATGCACTTGGTATTTATAGGGCATCAAAGGTGAAAGATGGCTTTTCTCTCCTGGTTGTACAGATGGGACAACTTTAATTCCTGACTGATGCACCGGATAGTTGTCACGATAAAGCTGGATGTACTTTGTGACCGTTATCGACTGTCAACTTAATTTGGATTCGATTGCCGTCAGCTTTCTGTCCCATCGATCTTAATTGTCCTTTCGTTCGGATGCATCCACCATGTTGCGGTGATTCTTCTTAGGTGGATGTTTGCAAGCACGATCAACGCAAAGTCTTGCAGTGAAGTTGCGCTCGACCGATGTATTTCTATGATTGCATTCTTTGCATTTGTGTTATGCACTGACGCATGCGACCACAATATTATAGAATTTATGCTTAATAGACGCAATTTATCATTTATCATCAATGTTCTAGAATGCGTTGTAAAGAGATTTTAAAAGAAAGCTAGCAAACCCGTAACTTCTAGAAATATTTTATGAGGTGACTATCTTAAGATTAATAGAAGCATATTTTTCAACATTGAAATCTTACTTGGCAAAGAAACAGAATGCAGTACAAAATTTATCTACTTGTTAAATGATTGCGGTAATCAAGAAGGATGCGGTGATAAAACTTCGAAAAGTGAAATGCAATGTGATAGCGCAAAATTTGAAATAAAGATAAGGAAAGGTACACCCTCAAATTTAGCGCTGTCGCCCGTATTGACGCATCCACCTTGTGGCGATTATTCTTCGTTGGGTTGCAGTGATGGGAAAAGATCAGTGTTGCTTTGCGTACGTTCCCGCAATCCAGTGCCTCGATCGTTGTAAGGAAAACAAAGAGAAGGTAAAATTATTTTAACCAAAAGAAAAGGCTTTTCTTTTTTCTCTTTTTTTTTTTTGGTAGAAATGAAAACTGAAAAGATAGCTGAAAAGATAGTGAAGATTCTGAGTAGTGGAGAAAAGAGTTGAAGACTTGAAGTTTTCCAAAACTTGCATCCCTAAGAATTTGCGATCATTTGAAAATGTAGGGACCACCTACTTCCTTCTTTATTCAAAGTTTCTTAGTTCCATGGAGTCGACTTGGCGATGTCAGTCTTCTCCATGGTATGCCTTTACTCGCTGCCCATTGACTTTGAATATGTTGGTACCGTCGTCATTTGATAATTCCACCACACCATGCGGAAGTACTTGTTGAATTATGAACGGTCCGGACCAACGAGACTTTAGCTTTCCTAGGAAGAGTCGTAGACGTGAATTGAAAAGCAAGACTTTTTGCTCGACTTGGAGGTTCTTGCCGCATATGCGTTGATCATGCCAGCGCTTGGTGCGCT
>NC_052357.1:26694221-26798261 GCF_009727055.1 Benincasa hispida
ATAGGTTATGTGTTATATTTGATATAACATATAGTTTAATATAAATATAATATGATAAGTTAGTTATCATAATTATTTATATTATTTTATTATTTTGAGTAATAAATTCTTATTTTCTCTCTAACAACCTTAGTGGGTGGTTATTGGTTTTGTGGCAAAAAGAATAAAAAGAAAAATTAGTTTTCTTCTTTTCCCTGACAAAAGGCTTCTACACGATAGAGAAGATTTGATATACAATTGAGATTATAGAAACGTTGTATCTTTTTCAATCTTCATCTTCCTCCTCAAAACTCAAACAAACCCTCCTAACCAAAATAATTAGAGCCCAACACTCTTGGGTTCTCACCCTGAGAATACCAAAGGCACACTGTGGCAGTGTCTCCGTTTGGTTCGTGAAGTTCTTGAAAAAGGTCTTCAAGTTTTTTGTTGAGTTTGAGGCTCGTGATCATTTGAGGGATTTACCCGAAGAAAGGTTCTTCAAAGGTGATATCTCTTGAACCCTTTTTCCTTGTAAAAAGCATGCTGTAATTTATTTTCAATGCATGTCTTCTGTTTTCAATAAAAATGGAATTTGGACGATCCACTTCCACTCAAGGATCTCTGTAAAACGAGTTCCTTCAAATTTAACTCCATGCTTCTCAAATGGCGATAATTTGAATGTTCATGATTATGTTATTCTTGGTGAGGAAGACAATAAGACGGGATCTTTAAAAAGGAGATTGACATCGGTTGTTTGGAACCATTTTAAGAAGCAAAAAATAAATGGAGTAGACAAGGATGTTTGTAATTATTGAAAACAAAAATTAGGGGTGGAAGTAAAAAAGGAACCAAACATTTACATGACCTTATCAAGATATGCCCCAATAAAAGACAAAAAGACATATGACAATTCCTATTGAATCTTAATAGAGAGAAGAACAATACATTAGGTTTATATAACTTCGATCAAGAAGTTGCAAAAAAAGCATTAGTTAGGATGATAATCAAACATGAATATATTCTCTCAATAGTTGAGTATGAAGGTTTTAGGGCATTTTGTAATGTTATACAACCATTATTTAAGATGGTATCAAGAAACACAATAAAGAAGGAGATCTTGAAAATTTGCGAGATTAAGAAGTTGAAAACTATGACATTGTTGAATGAGATCAATGGAAAAATTGTCCTTATAACGGACATATGGACTTCCAACCTCCAAACAAAAGGTTATATGGCTGTCACTACACATTTTCTTGATGATAGTTGGATTTTGCGACAAAATAATCAAGTTTATATATGTCCCTCCTCCACACACTTCTAAGATGCTTTATGAAGAAATAATGGAATGTCTGTTAGATTGAAATATTGATAGAAAACTGTCATCTGTAACTATAGATAATTGTAGTATAAATGACTCCATAGTTAATATGTTGTTGATAGTTTGCCTGGAAACTTAATTGTGAAGGATGAGAGAGAGTTTCTTTCATATGCAGTATTGTGCTCATATTCTGAATTTAATTGTGAAGGATGGGTTGGCAGTGAAAGGAGATGGGATTGAAAGAGTTCGTAGTAGTGTAGGTTTTTGGGTGCATTACCCAAAAAAATACAAAAAGGCATATGACAATTCCTATTGAATCTTAACAGAGAGAAGAACAATACATTGAGTTTATATAACTTCGATCAGGAAGCTGCAAAAAAAGCATTAGCTAGGATGAAATCAAACATGAATATACTCTCTCAATAGTTGAGCATGAAGGTTTTAGGGCATTTTGTAATGTTATCCAACCATTATTTAAGATGGTATCAAGAAACACAATAAAGAAGGAGATCTTGAGAATTTGCGAGATTAAGAAGTTGAAAACTATGACATTGTTGAATGAGATCAATGGAAAAATTGTCCTTACAACGGACATGTAGACTTCCAACCTCCAAACAAAAGGTTACATAGCTTTCACGGCACATTTTGTTGATGATAGTTGGGTTTTGCAGAACAAAATAATCAGGTTTATATATATCTCTCCTCCACACACTTCTAAGATGCTTCATGAAGAAATAATGGAATGTCTGTTAGATTGGAATATTGATTGAAAACTGTCATCTGAAACTGTAGATAATTGTAGTACAAATGACTCCATGGTCAATATGCTTATTGATAGTCTGCCTGGAAACTTAATTGTGAAGGATGAGAGAAAGTTTCTTTCATATGCCATTGTGCTCATGTTCTGAATTTAATTGTGAAGGATGGGTTGGCAATGAAAGGAGATGGGATTGAAAGAGTTTGTAGTAGTGTGGGTTTTTGGGTGCATTACCCAAAAAAAGAGAAGTTTGAGGAAACTACTCGTCGGTTAAATGTTTATGATGGTAGGATGTTGAGTTTTGATTGTTGTACTAGAGGGAATTCTATATATTTTATGTTAGTCACTGCATTGAAGTACAAGGTTGTTTTTATCGATTAAAACAACGTGAACCAAAGTACAAGTGTTTGCCTTTGGATCAAGATTGAGTATTAGCTAAAGAGATATATGAGAAACTGAAAATATTTCATCACGTGACTGAAATATTTTATGGATCCAAATATCCTACCACTATTTTTTTTTTCCAAAAATTTGTAAACTGAAATTGACTATTTCTGAGTGGACGAATTCTAGCTTTCAAGAGAAAAGAGACATGATTGCAAATATGATTTCAAAGTTTGATAAGTATTGGAAGAAAATTCATGGGCTAATGGCCATAGCTATAGTTTTAAATCCTCGTTACAAATTGGAGTTAATTGCGTTTTACTTCTCTAGAATTTATGGAGATGTTTTTTTTTTTCTTGAGGTGGAAAGAATAAAAAATTTTGTTCAGATTTGGAAAAAGAATATCAGCTGAAGCATGAAAGTGAAGGTGATGATTCTTGCTCTAAAAATTTAGATGAAACATCAAAGATTACATAATTTGATAATTTTAATGATTATGACTTATTTGTATCAAATTCCAATAGGATGAATCAGAAGCAACAGTTTGATACATATTTGGATGAATTAGAAGTAACAGTTTGATGCATTTTTGGATGAATCTGTCTTACCCCGATCATCTGATTTTGATATTTTGAGTTAGTGGAAATTAAACGAGGTTAAGTATCCCATTTTACAAGAAATTGCTAGAGACATATTGGTCATTCCTTTATCTAGTGTTGCATGAGTCTGCTTTATCTGTGGTAGGGTTGTAAGCCCATATCGCAACAAATTTCATCCGAAGATAGTAGAGGTTTTGATGTGCACTCAAAATTGAAATGCAACTTAAGTTTTGATAGGTATGTTAGTTTGTTTATGTTGTTTTACCTATTTTTAACATTTAATATATTAATAAATATATTTTTTTATATATTATAAGTATATGATAATATAAGGTACTAGCACAAGAAAAGAAATGGTTACATTTAACAACTATTTTGGAAGATGCAGATGACTCTGATGAAGATGAAGTGATGACTGAGACATGCTCAAAGATTAACATTATTTTTTTATAACCAATTTTAAAACTTGTTTAGTTATTTTTTTGTGACATTATTTGTTAATTATATTTTAAATATATAAATAATACTCACAACTATGATGGGACAATGTTGAAAAAGGAGGAAAATTTGAAGTGAAGTCATCAGTCAAAAGAGAAAGACGAGCAATTTATGATTGTGGTTGTTGTATTTGTAATTGTATAAGACGACTTTAATTGACTTCCAACTTTTATTCGAACTTTATTTAATATAAGTTGTAAACTTATTTAATACATTGTGAGCTTCTAAATTGTGTTATTTCGTAAATTAGTCTATTAAATTTTGTTTATTTTTCGTAGACTAGTGCAATTTTAAATAAAGTGACTTGGTTAAAAAAATGTTAACAAGGGAATCTGAATAGGGGAATCCCTACGGGTATTTGGAGAATGGGTTCCTATGGGGATCCCTCTTACCCAATGGGGAATCCCCGCCCAACGAGGATGGGAGTGAATTCCCCCCACGGAGCTGAGGACGGGGGACCCTCCCTCGCCTCACCCCGACCCCATTGCCAACCTATGGTTCTCATCACTTCAATAATCTTCTGCACTATCTTGCTTTCTTACACTTGAATTTGGATGGAATAATGCCAAATTGAGTAATTGTTACATCAACAATCAAGCACGGATGGAAATATCCATGGATATATCGATATATCCATCAATATATCCGTAAATCGAAGGGTTCGATATGATGTCCATGAATATCTCCAACATCTTTTATAAATGCTTGTACAACATAAAAAATCTCATGTATTTAGTCAAATATGAATATGATTACTAATAACAATATCATAACTTACTTTGGAGTAAAAACAACTTAATTATTAATCTAAATAAATTTTATAAATTTGGTGACATACAAAAATATTCATTGGTATCAGTATTTTATTGATATATCCGTCGATATATCCATAAAATTGAAATCGCGATATCGATATCAATATTTTAGTCCTTGCAAGCATGAAGATTGAATATAAAATTAATCCAATGACTAAGAGGACATACTTATTTGTTTCATGTTGGTTAATTTGCTTAACATATATGATCCTCCTAAAATTCCAATATTGCATATCAAAAAATTAAAGTGAAAGGATCTATAAAGGCAAGCAATCTACAAGAATTGAAAATGGAATAGAGAGGAAAAGAGGTGGAAACCTATCGAGTCCATGAACGATGTGTCGTTCGTTCATGTAACTGATTAGAAATTTACAAGTCATATAGGTCCTAACAAATCTGCTAGTAAGTGTTGTTCTATTATTAACGTCGATGCTTTTGGATAGGAAACCTTGGAAGCAAGTTTAGAAATTCTCGATATTTTTCGCCTTTGCAAAGCATGTCTACGACTATGGTACAAATGCTGGCATCTAGCAACAAATCCCTCTGAACCATCCTATGAAGAAGTTCAACCTCCTCATCTGATTTATTACTCTTACAGAAACCATGCAGAAGCGTATTACAAGTAATTATGTCGGGAGTACAACCATTTTCTTTCATATGTTGAAACAAAATGTTTGCTTTATCTACTTATCCTTTTTTACAAAACCCATGGATCATAATGTTATAAGTCACAACATTTGGTTGAAGTCCTTCTTGGGATAGTTTTTCAAAAAGCTCCCAAGCAGTTTCAAGTTTTCCTACTTTACATAGGCCATCAATTAGACAGTTAGGAGGTGTTTGATAAATGGGTATGAGTTATTGAGTTGGGTGGGTATTTGTTTGTTAAGCTCATAAAGAAAACCTATGGATTATTAAAACCCTTTTTTTACCTACTCAAAACTCTTGTTTATCCCCTCAAAACTAGGACCTTTTATATTAATATGGTTGTTTTCAAAACTTATTAGGGAAATAAGGTTGTTTTGAAACTTATTAGAGAAATATTGTTGTTTTGGGAGATCGAGGCTAGAAGTCGAGGGTTGAGGATTCGATTAATGTAGAGGTCGAATGTTGAGAACTCGACAAACAAAGAAAAACTTGGAAACAATATATATATTAGGGTTGTCGAAGGTTGAAGTTTCGACATACATAAGTCGAACATTAATCGAACATTGAGAACTCGACAAACAAAAAAAACTTGGAAACAATATGTATAAAGGGTTATCGAAGGTTGAAGTTTCGACATACATAATCGAAACTTCAATCCTTGACAAGTGAAATCTCGCTAATTTTGTGATGAGGATCTCGCTCTAGAAGGAAATCTCGCTAATTTTGTGATGAGGATCTCGCTCTAGAAGAGAATTTCGCTAGAAATGTGAGCTGAATCTCGCTGGTAAGGTGAGCATCGCTAGGAAAGAAATGCTTGATCTCGCTCATGAGGAGTTTCGACATACATAAGTCGAAACTTCAACCCTCGACAAGTGACATCTCGCTAATTTTGTGATGAGGATCTCGCTCTAGAAGGAAATCTCGCTAATTTTGTGATGAGGATCTCGTTCTAGAAGGGAATCTCGCTAGAAATGTAGGCTAAATCTTGCTGGTAAGGTGAGCATCGCTAGGAAAGAAATGCTTGATCTCGCTCATGAAGATCTCGCTCATGAGGAGGATATCGCTCATGAAGATCCTCATGAGCGAGATCCTCATTGTTTTTTTTAGTATTTCTATTTACTTGACTTCACTATTTGTATTTACTTGACTTTACTACCAACGTGACTGCTACTTACTTTCAACTAACATTTAAATTAATTTCACTCTTTAATTAATGAGGTTAGATTAATTTCACTATTTAATAATAAATGCACCCAACTCTCTCCAACAACTACTTCTTTCTCCAATGCACCCAACTCTGTCCAACAACCACTTCTTTCTCCCTCTTCTATTTATAAATGACTTCCCACTCATACTTTTTTCTACTGTCTTTCTCCACTATGGGTGTTAAACCTTAAAAGAGGTATGTTTTTGTTGGTTACTCTTTAGTTCAATTTATTTTTTTTGTTGGTTACTCAGTTTAATTTATTTTATTTTATTTCTAATCTAACTATCATTATTTTGTGTTTCTTATAGAGTCCAAACTAATTGCACAAATCATTCCTAATTAGTTTGATGAGGTTTGTTATTTTGAGGTTCAGAGTATCCTTTTTTTAGGACTCTTTTTCTTTATTTTTTTTATGGAAATATGTTATTTGTTAATTGTTGGTCACATTTTTTTGGAATACTAATTCACAAATTTTTTAATTAATGGTTGGTGACTTTATATTTTTTAATCTGATACTTCTCAAATTTTTGATGAATTATGGGTGAAATAGTACTGTTATGTAATTTTTTTTTATCTAATAATACGTTTATTTCAATGGGTGAAAAATAAAGAGGATCTCGCTCATGAGGATCTTCATGAGCGAGATCCTCATTGTTTTTTTAGTATTTGTATTTACTTGACTTTACTATTTGTATTTACTTGACTTTACTACCAATGTGGCTGCCACGTTATCGAAGACCTCTTTTATCTAATAATACGTTCAATTCCCTATAAAGATGGATACTGTTGAAGACCACTTTTCGATCATGAGAATTATTTCGCACTCTCAAATAAAGTTGTTCATAACACTAACCACGTTATTGAACTACTACCGAAGGATAGAGAGACAACCGACATATGCTAGGCACTGTATTAGGTAGATGACCTTTTTTCGCCCAATTTATGAGAGTGACTTGGTATGTCATGAAAGCACCCAAATGGATAGACGTATCTTTGCGATTCTATGTAATATGCTACGGTCGACTGGTTGTTTGGAACCAACAAGATGTATGGACGTCGAAGAGATGGTTGTGATATTCCTACACATTCTTGCACACGATGTCAAGAATCGAGTGGTACGTAGAAACTTTTCAAGGTTTGGTGAGACAGTTTCGAGATATTTCAACGTAGTTCTTAGGGCAGTCTTACAACTTCACACTGTTTTGTTAAGAAAACCAGAACCGATCACAAATACATGCACCGATGGAAGATGGAAGTGGTTTCAAGTACAAAAAGTACTCAGTTTTTTATATGAATACGTCATAAATATGCATGCAACGATAGATTCTTTTTTTTTTTTTAATTCATTCTGATCACTTGAGAGAAACAGAATTGTCTAAGTGCGCTAGATGGCACATATATTAAAGTGAATGTTAGTGTCGTCGATTAACCTCGATATAGGACGAGAAAGGGAGAGATTGCCACAAACGTTCTTGCGGTGTGTGATCAAAATGGGGAGTTCGTCTTCATTTTGCCAGGGTGGGAAGGGTCTGCAGCCAATTCAAGGGTTCTTAGGGATGCGGTTTTGCGACCGTACGGATTGAAGGTTCCAAAGGGTATTATAATAACTGTATACGTTATTTAAACATGTGTACATGCCACAACACATGTGCATGACATTTCGAAACGTGTACAGGATACTAATTACCTATGTGATGCTGGATATTCAAGGCTGGAAGGATTCTTGGCGCCATATAGAGGGAATGATCATCATCTCTCCGATTGGCGTGGAGCAGGAAACGCACCGACAACTACATTTCAACATGAAACATTCTTCAGCAAGGAACGTTATCGAGCGAGTGTTTGGGTTGCTAAAGGGGCAGTGGGATATTTTTAGGGGAAAATCATTCTACCCAATACAAGTCCAATGTCGAACAATAATTGCATGTTGCATTATACACAATTTGATCACAAGGGAGATGGGAATCGCAATGCTTGATGTGCCCGATGAGGAGAAATTCTTGCATCAGTTGGTCTTTGGGGATCATATTGAATTTGTTGAATCATCGGAGGAATGGACCAAGTTCAGGGATGACTTAGCGGTCGAAATGTTTACTCAATGGCAAAAAGCCTGATTATTCAATGTTCATTGCTTACTTTTCTTTTACTACTGAATGAAATTTAATTATGGAACATCCCCCCCCCCCCCCCCCCCCCCCCCCCCCCCCCCCCCCCCCCCCCCCCCCCCCCCCCCCCCCCCCCCCCCCCCCCCCCCCCTCAACCCGCCCCCCCCCCCACCCCACCCTTTCCAAGTATGTCGTGAAAATGTTTTGTGCCAAGACTCTATGTGAACAAGTTAAATTGGAACATATAATTTCAGCAGTTTATCCTTTGTTTGTGCATGTGTTTAATTTATAGCATCTTTTCATTCAACAAACGTATGCATGCAGCATAATGGCAGGTAGTGGTAAGAGGTCTAAACACGTATGGTCGAAGGTGGAGGACACTAAGTTGGTGGAAGCTCTATTGTATTTGGTGGAGACCGGTTGGAGGTCCGACAATGGGACGTTTCGACTAGGATATCTACAATACTTGGAGCGAATTCTGCATGAGAAAGTGCCCGGGTGCGCACTGAATCAGAACACCATTGAGTGCAAGGTGAGGAGTCTAAAGAAACAATACAACGCAGTATCAGAGATGTTAAGTCAGTCGGGGTTCGGCTGGAATGAGGAATTCAAATGTGTCCAGGTCGAGAAGGAGATTTTCGATCTTTGGGTTCGGGTAAGATTCTAGAAAAAAAAATTGTATGGGTACGTGTTACAATATAAATATTAAGTGTGTATGTGTATCAATGCAGAGTCATCTCAATGCGAAGGGGATGTGGAACAAGTCATTCCTACATTACGATGACCTCTCCACCGTATTTGGGAAAGATAGAGCAGTAGGGCAATTAAGTGAGGACTCATACGTGATGGTGACGAATGCATTCAGAGAGTTTAAAGATGAGATTTGACTTGGATCACAGAACTGTCACACACCTGAGGTTTGCCAGGCAGAATCACCATTAAATCAAGATGAAATAGATGAAGAGCCAGCAGAGCAATCTACAGGTAGAGCGAGTGTACTTGCCGAGTCATCTCGAGGCAGTAAGAGGAAGAGGCCATCATTCCAAGCTGAAATGATCGACATCATGAGATCGACTGTTGAAATGCAGAGCACACACATGGGTAGACTTGCATCGTGGCAAAAGGAGAAGTATGAGCTAGAGTTCGGGCGTCGAAAGGAAGTAGTAAATGCCATATACAGCATTGATGGCCTGGATGAGGATGATCAGGTCACCTTTATTGACCTCCTTGTCACAGACATTCAAAAGACAGATTGCTTTCTTGCAGTACCAGAACACGCACGGAAGAGGTACTGCCTTCATCTATTAGAAAGAAACATGTAGACTGACTACACCCCTATATTTTGTTTATAGTTCTTTTGGATAACAACAAATGGACAATGGACTGTCATGTCGAAAAGAATGATAACTTTTGCATACGTCATGACATGTAATTTTTGTGTTTGTATTATGACACGGATATTATAAGTATCGAAAAGAACATATATTTTGTGAATTTTTTTTGGAAACGGCCACATGTTCGGTTGAATTTTTGTGTTTCTAGAGTGAGATCCTCATAACAAAATTAGCGAGATTTCCTTCTAGAGCGAGATCCTCATCACAAAATTAGCGAGATGTCACTTGTCGAGGGTTGAAGTTTCGACTTATGTATGTCGAAACTCCTCATGAGCGAGATCAAGCATTTCTTTCCTAGCGATGCTCACCTTACCAGCGAGATTCAGCTCACATTTCTAGCGAAATTCTCTTCTAGAGCGAGATCCTCATCACAAAATTAGCGAGATTTTCTTCTAGAGCGAGATCCTCATCACAAAATTAGCGAGATTTCACTCGTCAAGGGTTGAAGTTTCGATTATGTATGTCGAAACTTCAACCTTCGACAACCCTTTATACATATTGTTTCCAAGTTTAGTTCTCAACGTTCGATTAATGTT
Organism: Benincasa hispida; assembly: GCF_009727055.1. Classification (NCBI taxonomy): domain Eukaryota; kingdom Viridiplantae; phylum Streptophyta; class Magnoliopsida; order Cucurbitales; family Cucurbitaceae; genus Benincasa; species Benincasa hispida. The sequence continues at coordinate 26,704,459 of NC_052357.1, forward strand.
CGACCAATGTATGTTGAAACTTTAACCTTCGACAACCCTAATATACATATTATTTCCAAGTTTTTCTTTGTTTGTCATGTTCTCAACGTTCGACCTCTACATTAATCGAATCCTCAACCCTCGACTTCTAGCCTCGATCTCCCAAAACAACAATATTTCTCTAATAAGTTTCAAAACAATCTTATTTCCCTAATAAGTTTTGAAAACAATCATATTAATATAAAGGGTCATAGTTTTGAGGGGATAAACGAGAGTTTTGAATGGGTAAAAAAGGGGTTTTAATAACCCATAGATTTTCTTTATGGGCTTAACAAAAAAATACCCACCCAACTTAATAACTCATACCCATTTATCAAACACCTCCTAATTGTCTAATTGATGGCCTATGTAAAGCAGGAAAACTTGAAACCGCTTGGGAGCTTTTCGAAAAACTATCCCAGGAAGGACTCCAACCAAATATTGTGACTTATAACATTATGATTCATGGGTTTTGTAAAAAAGGACAAGTAGATAAAGCAAACATTTTGTTTCAACATATGGAAGAAAATGGTTGTACTCCCGACATAATTACTTGTAATACGCTTCTGCATGGTTTCTGTAAGAGTAATAAATCAGATGAGGTGGTTGAACTTCTTCATAAGATGGTTCAAATGGATTTGTTGCCTGATGCCAGCATTTGCACCATAGTCGTAGACATGCTTTGCAAAGACGAAAAATATCAAGAATTTCTAGACTTGCTTCCAAGGTTTCCTATCCAAAAGCGTCGACGGTAATAATAGAACAACACTTACTAGCAGACTTGTTAGGACCTATATGACTTGTAAATTTCTAATCATTCCCCAAGCCTTCATTTCCTCAAAAAGTTCTCTTGCCTCGTCTTCCCGTCTATCCCTACAAAGCCCATCTATGATGATATTATAGGAAATAACGTCAGGCTTATAATCAATCCCATATTGACCAGTCTTATTGAGCATTTCTTGATGTAACTTAAGTGCAATGTTAATATTCCCTGTTCGACAGAGTCCCTTGATTAAAGTCCCATAAGTAACCACATTAGGCCGACAACCTAACTTTTTGCATTCTTATAAATAACCGTGTCGCTTCACTAATCCTATCCTCCATACACAAGCCCTTAATCAAGGTGGAATATGTGATATTATCAGGAATATAACCCCTCCTTAAAATCCCTGCCATGGCCGCAAAACCTTCACTAACCCAATTCACATTACAAAGGCAATTAATCAAAATATTCAGTGTGAACAAAGTAGGAAAAAGTCCAGCCAGACGCATTTTAGTATACAGAGAAAATACTTGAGAGTAATGCTTAATCCGAGTAAGTCCACCAAGTAACAGATGGAATGAAGACATGGGAGGGGTAGGATTTGAACGCAACATGAGGTGAAAGAAATGTAATACTTCAGTTGCAGTAATCTTACCTGTCCGGCAATTCAGTAGGAAGGTCGGAAGGCGGTGTTGAGAGGAAATCCGTGTATTGAAGTTTTGCGGTGATGGAAGGTGTTGGGGCGGGGATTTAGGATGATTTGAAGGGGAAATTTGGGGAATTGATGATGGAATTGTGGGAGAGTGAGTAAATAGAGAGGAGAGCTTAGGTTGGGAGGAGATTGAAACAGGGGAAGAAGCGGAAGGCAGCGTCTTGGAAGCCATTGACAGTGTCTTCCTCACCATCTGAAGTTGCTGATTCGTCCGGTGGAAGTATAGGTGTTGCCGCTGCTGGGTTCCATCCAAGTCGTCAAAGTATCGATAGCTGTTTCATTTTAGGGCTTTTTGGACACTTTATATGTCCAAATTCAATGTTATTTTTTTCTTTTTCTTTTTCCAATTTCCCTATTTTCTCGATTGAGAGAGTTATAAATATAGACATTAAACCAAAAGTATTAGTAGATATAATATAATGTAAAAAAATTTACAAATATGGACAAATTTAAATAGTCTATCATTGATAGACTTATCTATATTTGCATTTTTTTTAAATGTTGTTATACATCTGGTTATTATTCTTAAAAATGCTACTAATTATAATTACCCTTTTCGATTCCCTAAAAAAAACTCCATTTCGATTCTCTATTATTTTGCTTTGTCAAATTCCATTATGGTTTCTATTTTTTTTTTTTTTTTTTAACCCTCTACGAATATATGAAGCCAGGACATTGTTAGTAATTCTCTTTTTTATCTAATTAAGTTGCTTAGAGTCTTTTTAAAATAAAAAATATTGTATGGGTTGATCAACAATATCCATATATATATGAGTATAATTGGGATGACGAGTATTCATTTTCATCTCCTACAATCTTGATACCAATAAATATGAAAATTCATAATCGTCATATTCATAATGTTTAATTTTAATAATTGAAAGTTTAGATGCACAATCGTTACTACCACCGTGGTTTTTGTAATTTACATTTTTTTAAAGAATAATTTTTTTTAATAGTAGAGCTCATTTTTTTTATCCTTGTGGTTAGGTTGGTAAATCAAATCATAGGTCTTGAAAATGCTAACACCTAATCAAACTATTTTTGCTTTGTTTTAAAAAAATTAACTTTAATACTTTTAATGAAAATTCATTGATAGAAGGAAAATTTACAATGATAATTATAATACTCGTAGCAAAGGAAATGATGTTACCCCCAATAAAAAAAATAAAAAAAAAATAAAATAAACAATAGTTGTAAAAATTAAAATCAAATTTTCAACTATGGTAAAGCCATAAGGAGGAGGGTTTGGAATATTGTTGAATTGAAGGTTGATATATCATTTAGTGAATATCTGAACATGGGAAAATCAAATACAATTATATCATTAGAATATAAAAATCAAATCCTTAAGGGTCAATTTAGACTAAAAAATTTATAGGATTTTGAGCCATGCTAAAGCTGAGATATTTCTACAAAATTCACATTTGTAAAATATATAGTTGAAATGTTGTTATTTCTTATAATTTCTGTTACTATTTTCGAATAAGATTAAAATAGTTGCAATTAGCCACAATTATGACCTTTATATTTTCAAATACTATGTAAACCCCGAACCCTAGTTATTCTACTTAAATATATTAATTAATATATTGAGTAAGATTAAATATGAGTTAATGTTATATTGTAGGAAAAAGTTGAAGAATTAAAAAGATGATTTAAGAATAAAGGAAAAGTTCAAAGTATTGGAATGAGGTCTCAGGTAGTTTTGTGTTTGGCCTTAGCAAGTGGAAAATTTGACTAAGTATAGGAGTAGGTGTGGATGCCATGAGGCGTTGGTGTGTGGATTTAGTGGACGATTGCCTTGTCATTGGAGGTTAGACGAGCACCTAGAAGAGCTAGCCTTGTTGGCTAAGTATTGAACGCATCAGGACATCATGCATTGGTAAGTGATGTGCGACTAAGCATGACACCAAGCAATGGAATGTTGTGCTCGACAAGGTAAGGTATGGACAGGTGTGGTCGAGCGATGACATGAAGATGCTAGCCAGGCATTGGTATGAAGGTGATGTCTAGGCGATGGCATAATGCTAGGCGATGGTGCTGTAAGCTAGGGAAACCAAGGCGATAGGCCTAGGCAAGCGATGGTCTTGAGACATGTGGTCAAGGGATTGTGCGATGGCAAATGAAGTGAGCTGCTATGAAAAATATTGATGTTAAGTAGCTATGCATTGGAAATTATGGGAAGATGATCAACTTAACCACTATTTAAGTGGCTAGCTGTCTTGATCAAGTGAGTTAACCCCACTAGTGGGCAAGGTGGCAGCTTAATAGTTAAAGTAAAACTTGTAGACTCGAGTATAAAAAGAAAGGTTGACTTCAGATGCATGGTTTGAGCAATCTACTCATGCTATTGAGGTGATTTCAAAGTCATCTAAGAGCTTGGTTAGTCTAGTTGATGAGGTAGGACTACGGAAGGAAAATACAAAGGAATTGAGCTAGAAATTGAAGATTTGAAAGAAGGTCGAGTTCTCAGATGAATTTGGGCTAGTGATTAATATTTAAAGTTTCTAGCCAAACCACGAGAAATTCTAAGCTCAGATTTTAAGATAAGCATGTAAGACAATTTTGAACACGTTTGTAGAAGAAACTTGTATGAGAAAATGTCTAAAAAATGAGTTATTTGAATTATAATTTGAATATGAAAATCTTGAACAAGCAGGCAGCTCATTGGTTGACACACGTGCAAGGGTAGGAGTGAGCGCCAACATGCATTGAGTTGAGCCTAGGGTTGTGTATGTGAGTGTGGAAGGCTTGGATGCATAAGGGCAGGGTTGTGCAATGAGTTGTGACGTTGGAGCACCTAGTCATGTGATGGGCGCAATTGTGGTTTACGTTGATGATGTGTGACAGCCGCATAGCCGAAGTTTAAAACCTAAAGAAATTTCTAAGTGTCCAATGCATAGTAGGGTAGGCGTTGAAAGGTAAGACCAATGTGTTAAGAAAAATGTGAGCTTAACTATGAAAGTTAGTCTCAAAAGGGAGAGCATTGCTAATAGCTAAAGTATGTTATGTCCATAGGGTTGACACCAATAAGAGAAGCTTATCAACCCTAGGAGGATTGCCCAAAACTGTGAGTGATAATAAATGTTTCCTAAATAATCCATGTTTTACTTAAAATTTTATTCTCATGCTAGTTATTTTACAAGGAAGTTTCCAAGCAAACCAATTTTCTATGCTATGCACGCATGCTAGTTTATAAAGTTAATGAAGAAAATTTTTAGTAATATTGATTAACGCATGTTAGTTTTTAAAAAGGGAGTTTTACAACATATTTAAAGTAGTAAAGTATTCAATTGTTTGAAACATGTGTTAAATGTTTATGTTTAAGAGACTTTGATGCTTAAAACCCCATTTATGCTATTATGTTTTAAGCACACATGTTTAAATAGATGAGTTTTATATTGATTAAGTAAGTTTGATACTGAAGGACTTAGTGAAGGTATCTGAGTCACAGTACCTAAGGTATGACGGTACTTAGCTATGACCACATTCACGTAGGTAGATCTTGTTGGGGTTGATGCCTTAAAGTCTCGTGTCCTGTAGTTTGTAAATAGTTTATACGAACGCATGTGTTGTTAATATATGATATTTACTTCACATCTTATATTTTTGCTCAGTTATTTATTTTATTTGCTTTACCACAAACCAATAAACATAAAATTCCTGATTATCTGTATGTGACTCAAGTATGTATGTGGTGACATACAAGTAGATCGTGTCTTGAGTGATAACCAAAATGATTTGTAGTATATGGATAAAAGAGGGAAACCTTATCCCGGTAACGCTACGGATGCTGCCCGCTTTGTGGAATGGTTACAAGTATTGTGACTTGTCACATATGGTCTGATCCTGATTATTCGTGTTGGGGACATGCGAGCGGGGTCGTCCTATAGAAAGAGTTTGTATAAGACCTGACCACGAAGTGTTAACATCTCATTATATAACACCGTTCATGATAGAAACTTCACTTCACTAGGATGACCATAGGTAATATGATCTCAATCCTGAGTGAGTTGGGAACTCCTGCCATTGAGAGTCGTCCTTTGATTTGTATGGGTACGAGTGGCCAGGTCGCCGATTCAAACCTACCATTTTGGGGATTCGTCTGATTTGGGAGCTGGGAACTCAGCTACACAAGATGGAATTCACTCCTACCCCGAGGCAGGGGTAAGTAGATAGATAGCTCCCTTAAGGTTTGATTCCAAGGCTTGAACGATGTGGTGCCACACACTTTCTCTTAACTCGAGAGGTATTCACACATAGTTGGACTATGTTGTATTGTTCATTGGAGAAATCAGTGGTACTTAAGGAGTGAGATGTAACTACAGGGGCAAAATGGTAAATTGGCCTAGCTGTACTTACGAGCATCTGTGAAGGGTCATCGTACTCATGATTGGTTATATTCAATGGACACAAAAATATATCTGTGGTAAGAAGAGTTCAACTGTTGGTCTTTAGTGGAATGCCTTACAGTTAACGGATGGTGGATCTCGTGCTAAAGAGTTTAGTCAGTTATTCATGTACCATTGGAGCTTCGAGCTACAGGTCCATTAGGTCCCCTGGGTAGCTTGGATAAAGTCGAGAACCAATATTTGGGTTAATTTGAAATGTTCAAATTGACAAGAGGAAGTTCGATTATATATGATATAATTGGACTGGTTAATTATATATGATATAATTGGCTAAGTTTATGAGATACATTATTTTGGAGGAAATTAGATATAATTATAATTTATATCAAGTAGATGAGAAAATACTATAGTAGATATGTGATATCAAACTATAGGATATAAATATAATATGGTTATATTTATTAATTAATCAGTTGGTTAATTATAAGATAATTATGCCAAAAAATCACGTTTGGACGTGGGTTAGTGGGCAATGTCGGTTATGGTAACCGATGAGTTAAAATGAAAATTTTTTTCATTTTTGAATCGTTCAATTGATCGCCCATCAATTCGCCTAAAAGTTTTCATGAAGCGCACGTTGGTGAAAGAAAACGATCGCTCGAGAGCCTATACGATAGTCGATTCTCCGCCTAAACGATCGTCCACCTCGCATAAACGATTGCACACTCTCGCTTACACGATCGGATAGCTTCTTTAAACGATCGTATAGTATGTCGATTTAACTAAACGATCGTATACCTTTTCCTAATTGATCATTCAGCAAATCCTACACGATCGTGTAACTCCTCTAAACGATAAACATTTCTGTTATGCGATAACGACCTTCACCCTCCCACTTGCTTATCGACTACACGATTCGTGTTTCCTCCGTCCTCTACCAAATTCACCAAAGCCCACCCTTTGGGTTTTCACTCCAAGAATATCTGGGGCTCATTAGTGGTGGTGTCATCCCCGTTGCGGTCGTGACTTCACGTTGATCGTGTTGCTGTAGTCGACGCTCCCTACGTGCATTGGTAGATCACTTGGAGGGTTTCCGCTGCGTTGGAGTTCTGAAGTTTGAAGATAGTCTTCAACTGGTTTGGAACTCTTTCCCTTATTAATTTGTTATCCGTAGCATGCCATTAATTAGAGTTTATTTGCATAACTGTATGTGTTGAATGTATATTGTATATATTTCGGTCACGGTGACATCGGAGCGATCCGAATGCGCTCAAAGAACTCTTGATATGAGATCCTTCAATTGGTATCAGAGCCAAGAACTCTTATGTGATGCTCGTCGTTTAGTAGAAGCCGTGTGTTAGATGATCACATAGTTAGTAAGCTTCATCGCTTAGTTACTACCTATGCGATCGCGCGTATGCGATACGGAAACGCTAGCTAAGTGATCACTTAGGCGATGGTGCTTCGCAGCATCGTAGTCGCTTAAACCATCTTGGAAGGTGGGTGTCGTGCGGAGCGCATTAAGTGATCGTGTACTTCAGGCTTCATCGCTTAGTAAAGGTACACGATCGTGTGGTAAAAGCTCAACAATTGTTTGGATTTTTCTAGACGATCGTATAGTAAAAGCTAAACGATCATTTAACTCTGGAAGTGCCAGTAAGCGATAGAACGAAAGGTTTGTTTTATCGTGTAGACGATCGCGGGGTGCTTAGTACACGATGGTTTGGAGAAGCGATGGTTTGCGAGCGGTTCAAGATCCGGTTCGCCTATTTGAATTGAAGACTCCTTGTCTTTGTATTAGTTAGCTTTCCTTTTTTGTTTTAAGGTAATTTTACCTAGTTCATCATTTTTTATTGCATATACATGTGATGTATGGTTGCTTATATGTCAAAGTGTTTGTCATATAGTTATAAACCCACTTTAGGTTGTGCAATTGCTCATGCATCATGTATTATAAATGTTATAATCGAGCATGATGAAGTTACTGAAATCATGTGCATGCATCATGAAATATAAGAGTTATATTTTGCATGCATTGAGCATTATCATGCATCATCCTTTTATTATAAATGTTATAGTCTAAGGGTGAATGGAAGCATGTTTTGCTTGTTTCATTGCAGTTTTTGTATAAGTGTTATATAAAAAAAGTAGCAATGAATGGAAAATGCATTGAGCATGACATTTAGGCTATTTATAAGCGTTATAAATGCCTTGCATGTGTTAGCTTCGCATTGTGGTGGTTGTTTCCGTTTATAAGTGTTATAAAAGAAAATTAGACCTAAAATCAATAATTCAGAGTTGCATGCAGACTTAGGGTGAACTCAAGTTTTTAAAAGGGTTTTAAAATTAGATTGAGATAGATCTAAGTTCAAGTGGTTCTAAAGAGTTTAGTAACCTAGATTAATATTTTAAAAATGGGTTTAATAGGATTAAATTGGTTGGAATAAAAGATTAAATTTGTTGTAAACTTATCTATAAGGGACCTTTTGTCTAAGGCGGGTTCTGGCTAGGCTGGGGTTCTGTTGGATTTTATGTCCTAAAACTCGTAGTTTGTAAATTAATAAACATATTCTATTTTGTTTTCGATAAAGTTGTTATTGAAATTGTAATCTTGAATCCAATAAACTAAGGTCCTGAGGCTATTTAATGTAGTTTGAACTTTATGTAGTGACATAAATGTGGATCAAGTTCAAATATATAGCCAAAATTTTCTTTAGTATACGAATAAAGTTGGGCGCCTTGTTCTGGGGACACTATAGATGCGGCCCACTTTGTAGTTTGTACAAACGATGTGATCCTGAATCGTTCATATAGAGATATGTGAGTGGGGGCATCCTATGCAATGAATTTGCATAAGACTGAACCATGAAATAGTCACTTTTTATGTTCTAAATGTCGTTTTATGTATAAAACTGACTATTTCGTTAATTGATGACCTAGGTAACTTAATCTTAATCCTGAGCTAACTATAAACTCTTGTTCACTCGGAATTATCCTTAGATCTGCATAGGTGAGAACAGCTCATTATCGCTAGCCCAATAAGCCTCCCATTTCAAGGGTAAGATCAGGTGGATAGCTGGGAACATAGGGTGCAAGACAGAACTCACTCCTACCCGTTGTAGGGATAGTAGATAGGTTGTTCCCTTTAGTACTGAATCCAGGTCTTGAACAAGGGGTCTCACCCTCTCCTTGGCCCAAGAGGGATTCGGTTTATAAGTTGGATCTTAAACCAATTGTTCATTAGAGAATAAGTAGAACTTAAGGAACAAGATGTAGTCTTGGGGGGTAAAACGGTTTTTATGACCCAACCGAGATTATGAACAATCTGTGAAGGATTAGCTTACTAATCATGGTTATATCAAATGGACACAAATATATCTATAGTGAGGGGAGTGCAACTACGGGACTATAGTGGAATGACTCGTTAGTTAACAAATGTTGATTAGCTCCGTCTAAAGAGTTTAGCTAGTTATCACGGATCGTTGGACCATGATCTATAGGTTCATTAGGTTCCCCTACTAGCTCATATGGAATAAACTTAGAGCAGTTGATAGAATAATTCGAATTTTCGAATTAGGTGAAGAGAGAGAAATCGGCAAGTATATGTGATATAGTGGTCAGATTTTCAGTTTAAAGATACATCTTTAATATTTAAATGTGATTTAAATATCAAGAATATGAATACGTTCATATTTGGAAGCTTGAAAATAATGGAAATGGTCAAAGATGTAAAAAGTCAAAAAAGTGTTGAACTCTTTTCACTTTGAAAAGTCAAACTTTGACCGACCTTATATTCAAATGTGATTTGAATTTCGAGAAAATGAATGCGGATTCATGCTCGAGAGGTCAAAATTAGTCAACATGAAAAAAAAATCATAAAAAGTCAAAATGTTGACTTTGACAAAATGACTATTTTGCCCTTTGACTAAAGTTAGTGGAAAAATTCAAACTTTTGTTGGATAATTCCACTAACAAAATAGTGGGCTAGGTGTTGGCTTATAGTGGAGACATTAAGCCCACTTAGATAGTGGATTCTAGGTGTTGGGTTCTTATGAATTGATTTCATGCAATTTTTACATGGCCTTTTTCTATAAATGTGGGCTTTGAATTTAGATTAAAAACTTTTGCCCATTTTGCCAAAAAAATTCAGATTTGGGCTGATAAAAAACACTAGTTTGAGGAAAATTCATAACCCAAAATCCTACCCAAAGATCCATTTCTTTTTCATCATTTTTCGCTCTCTCAGTTTCATCATCCACCGGGTCCCACAATTCAGTTTTGAGTCCAGAGGATAGTAGGTCAACTCTAGTGGTGGTCCGAAATAGTTCGAGTCGAGATTCAGCGAGGAAAAGCGATTTTCGGGAGCTTCAAAGGTAATTTTTGATTTACTGTTTTTTCCCTTTAATTGCATGCTTTTTTTTCCCTTTAAATTAAAAGCAATTAGAGTGTAATTAGATCCTTTTTCCGCTGCGTATGTCTCGTGTTCCATCAGGTTCTTAAGTTGACGGACGTAACACCCCTACCTGGGAACCTACCTGGAAAGGTGAATTAGATAGATTTTCAACAAGCATGTGACGTTTAGGTCAAAGACTCCGTTAAAGAGTTTAATGGATGATGATCAAAAGTTGTTACTCTTGGGAAAACCTAAAGGTCACTTAGTTAAAATCCTTAGCCGTGTTTTTTCTAGGTAAGCTAAACCCTAGGTTATAAAATACTCAGTGGGAAAAGGAGGCGTATCAGGTATGTCTATGATTCCACTTACATTTCTCCCTGTATGTTCACACCGTGAGATTCATGGTTGGCCTCGAGATGCCCTAGGATGCATCTCCCTTCGGATGGTGTTTGCATGAGTTAATATCAAGATGGATGGAGAGAGTATTTATAGTAAGTGGGTGAAGGGTATGTGCCAACACGTCCTATGGTCTCTGTCATTGGTTCACACTGTGAGATCATTCTATATGCCCTCGTGTCACCTTCGAAGTGGCCCCCTTTGGATAGGTCTTGTGTAGTTAGTCAATATCAAGGTGAACTCCAGAAAGGATAGGGTCGCTTTAGGTTTTGCCTCAATCGAATTTTTTCTCTTCGGATTGGTCTTTTGGGATGGACCTCTAGGGCTTAAAATGGTAGGTCACACTTATGGGAGATTGTTAAGTAAGTTAATGATCTCTTGGCCAAATCAATGATGGCTTGTCATTATAGGAACAAGAGTTGTTCTGGTATTAATGACTGGTTGAGAACTTCTCAATTCAGAGGAGGGATAACTGACCTCCTTTTGACAGCTTTTGTCCTAAACCTTTTAAGCGTCTTTACGAAACTAGATGTCACACGGGGTTCATGTTAGTTTTGCTAAAATCTTATTGGATGTTGTTTTGTTTTACAACGGGTATTTGCTTAAAACCTAATGTAGGTCAATGTGTTTTTTCTTTTTTAGAAACTCGTTAGTATTTCCATTTAAAACTCTTAAAAATGACCGATTTATTACAGTGGAAAGAATCATGTGAAACAAATTTCGTGGCAAGCGACCTCCATCCCTTTGGGTTTTCACTCCGAGAATACTCGGAGCTCATTAGTGGTGGTGTCGTCCCCGTTGCGGTCGTGAATTCGCGTTGATAGTGCTGCTATAGTCGACGTTCCCAACGGGCGTTGGTAGATAACTTGGAGGGTTTCCACTACGTTGGAGTTCTGAAGTTTGAAGATTGTCTTCAACTGTATGGAACTCTTTCCCTTATTAATTTATTGTTCGTAGCATGCCATTAATTAGAATTTATTTGCATAACTGTATGTGTTGAACGTATATTGTATGCGTTTTGGTCATGGTGAGATCGGAGCGATCCGAACACGCTCAAGGAACTCTCGATATGAGATCCTTCAGATTTGACGTCAAGGGATTGAGCAAAAGGGTTCTCTCTTGACTAAGGTTTAACATTGAGAGATTGGGCAAAAGGGTTCTCTTTAAACTAAGGATCAACTTAGCTATGTTTTAGATATGATATGGTTAAAAGTTTTATATACATGTTTGCTTGGAAAGTTTTAAGTTCTCAGTATTTAGTTTTCCAGCTTTCATTTTAAGCATAAGATTTATGTTTTTTTTTAAAGTAAGTCACTCACTAGACTAGTAACTCACCTCGTTTTAAATATTTTTTTCCAGGTAATGGTCATCTTCCTAAAAGATAACTCTGCTGTTGCTCTGTTACTCGAAGACTCTATCTCGAAAAGAAGTCTAGGTGTTTGTTTTGTAAATATTTTACACATGTTTTGTTCATACAGGGACTAGTTTAGCAAGTTGGGGTCTACAGGATCTTGTATGTGTTGGGGTTGATGCCCTAAAGTCTTGTGTCTTGTAGTTTGTAAACAGTTTATACGAACGCTTGTGTTGTTAATATATGATATTTACTTCACATCTTGTATTTTTGCTCAGTTGCTTGTTTTATTTGCTTTACCACAAACCAATAAATATAAAATCCCTGGTTATCTGTATGTGACCCAAACATGTATGTGGTGACATACAAGTGGATCATGTTTTGAGTGATAACTAAAATGGTTTGTAGTATATGGATATAGGAGGGAAACCTTATCTTGGTAACGCTACGGACGCGACCCGCTTTGTGGAATGGTCACAAGTGTTGTGACTTGTCACAGATGGTCTGATCTTGATCATTCATGTTGGGGACATGCGAGTGGGGGCATCCTACACAAAGAGTTTATATAAGACCTGACCAAGAAGTGTTAACATCTCGTTATATAACACCATTCATGAAAGAGACTTCACTTCACTAAAATGACCATAGGTAATATGACCTCAATCCTGAGTGAGTTGGGAACTCCTGCCATTGAGGGAAATCCTTTGATTTGTATGGGTGCGAGTGGCCAGATCGCCGATTCAAACCTACCATTTTGGGGATTCGTTTGATTTGGGAGCTGGAAACTCAGCTACACAAGATAGAATTCACTCCTTCCCCGAGGCAGGGGTAAGTAGATAGATAGCTCCCTTAAGGTTTGATTCCAAGGCTTGAACGATGTGGTGCCACACACTTTCTCTTAGCTCGAGAGGTATTCACACATAGTTGGATTATGTTGTATTGTTCATTGGAGGAATCAGTGGTACTTAAGGAGTGAGATGTAACTATAGGGGCAAAATGGTAAATTGGCCTAGTTGTACGTATGAGCATCTGTGAAGGGTTCTCGTACTCATGATTGGTTATATCTGATGGACACAGAAATATATCTGTGGTAAGAAGAATTCAATTGTTGGTCTTTAGTGGAATGCCTGATTGTTAACGGATGGTGGATCTCGTGGCTAAAGAGTTTAATCAGCTATTCACGGACCGTTGGAGCTTCGAACCACATGTCGATTAGGTCCTTTGGGTAGTTTGGATAAAGTCGAGAATCAGTGTTTGGGTTAATTTGAAATGTTCATATTGACAAGAGAGACTTAGATTATATATGATATAATTGAACTGGTTGATTATATATAATATAATTGACTAAATGTTTGAGATACATTATTTTGGAGAAAATTTGGATATAAATATGATTTATATCATGTGGAGGAGAAATTACTATAGTAGATATGTGATATCAAACTACAGGGTAAGAATATAATATGATTATATTTATTAATTATTAAATTGGTTAATTATATGATAATTGGCCTAAAATTCCTCTCAGACATGCGTTAGTGGGAGTAGCCCCTTCGGTTATGGTAACCGAAGGGTAAAATGAAAATTGTTTTCATTTTACAAAGGTTCGGAAAAATTTGGCATCTGTGTGGAAACATAAACGATCGCATAAGTCGAGAGCCTATAAGATAGTCGCTCAGAGCCTAAACGATCGCACACCTCGTGCCTAAACGATCGCACGCTAGTTCCTAAATGATTGTTTAGCTTTCCTAAACAATCGTATTGTGTGTCACGTTTTTCTATACGATCGTCCACTTTTTTACTAAACGATTGTTTAGTAAAACCTACACGATTGTGTAACTTCTTTTAAATGATAAGCATTTAGCTATATGATAGCTTCCTTTTCTATCTCACTTGCTTATCATCTACACGATTAGTTCTTCCTCCTACCTCTACCAAACTCACTAAAGACTATAGTTTGGGTTCTCACTCCGAGAATACCAAGGGCTCCATTTTGGTGGTGTCGTCCCCGCTGCATTCACTTGTTCGTGATTGATCATGCTGCTGCAGATGATGCATTTGTTGGACGATAGAGTACGGGTGGAGGTTCTTCTATTGCATCTGAGTTCTAAAGCTTGAAGAAGGTCTTCAACTGGTATGAGAACTCTCTCCCTTTGTATTTTAGTGTTCAAAGCATGTCGATAATTACTGTTTGTTTGCATAACTGTATGTTAGAATGTATATGTTGTATTTCGGTCACGGTGAAATCGGAAAGATCCAAACACGCTCATGAGTGCTCTTTGTCAAGAGATCCTTCAGTATGTACATATGTCATGTATATGAATGGTTGTTATGAAACCCTGTTGATGTAAGACTGTTGAATATTGGTTACTCACTCCGTAAATGTATGATTGTATAATTCAAGGTTTCTAAGATAGGTTGAGCAGGTTAGTAGGTAGTAAATGAAAACTAAAGGCTCAGTAACTATTGCTATCACATTCTCTTTCACGTTAAGAGGGTAATATGGGAGGGGGTTATGACATACTAGCCATAATTATTTTCCAAAGGGGTCTACCTTGAAGCTAAGGGCATGGGTCTGACGAATCGATGGTCCTATTTGAGGGGCCCAAATGAAAATGGCCCAAGATATTCAGAAACAAATTAGGAATGGCCTTCTGCTTACGTTATCACTTTGTCAAATTATTAACTTGACCTCAGATGCATGCTAGGGCCTGCTACTTGAAGTCATTCTCACTCTTGATTCTCGCTTTTGCTCGCTGATTCTTGCTCTCAATTCCTCATCCCGCTTGTCTGTTCTCGCTCTTACTCTCAATTCCTCTAGTGCTCATCAATTCTTGCTCTCGCTTGTTGATTCTTACTCTTGCTCTCCATCGTGTTGCCCGGTTCTCGCTCTCGCTCGCTGGTTCTCGCTCCCGCTCCCCATCGTGCTCTCGCTCACTAGTTTTTGCTCTTGCTCCTCATACCACTCCTTATTGCAACAAAAGAAGAAGATGAATGCAGCTGAAGACGAAGAAGAACGCACGTAGAAGTGAAGATGAAGATGAATGCAAATGAAGACCATGACGAAAACGAACCAACTAAAACCAGAAGAAGAAGTGATAGCACCGAAATTGTGCTATTTTTCTCTTCTTAATTCTAGGTCGTTACTATATTTAATGTGTTTATTTGATAATTTTGTAGACATCGAGCATCTTGAAAGTAGAATTCGTTGTTACGAGCTATTTGGGGTTAATTTGGAGCAAGCAGGAGCTAATTTGAGCAACAAGGCTTCAAAAAGACGTGAACGGATGAAAACACCCTTAGACGGAGCGTTGCAACACTTAAACAAGCGTTGCGCGACGCTATAAGGCAGTAGCTACCCATTTGGTGAAGAATAGGGCAGCATCGCGATGCTACAAGTAGCATCACAATGCTACAAATTGAAGTGGATATGTGTTACGGAGCAGAGCAGCGTCGCGACGCTACAGTATTTTCTATAAATACATCTTCGCGTTTTAGGGCGAGAGATCAACCTCCAATCGGCCTCTAGTCGATTTTTACCCTTTTCTTGCCTCTCCACTTGTATTTTTCTCCATTTTTCTTCTCATCTCGTGTAACTAATGGAACGATATCGGGATTTTCCTTCTTCATCTCAATGGGAAGGTAAGTTCTAGCTATTTTCTAGTTTAGGAAAATTTGGAACAATGTAGTTTTTTGGGAGTTTTATTGGAATGCAATCTTTTTGTTCTTGTTTATGGGTTTTAATCTAAACTTTGTGTTTTATGAATTGCATGATTTTAATTATTGATTGACATCCAATGATTTTTCGTGTGATTCTAATGCTTTGTGATTACCTTGTAATATCTGACAAATATTTATAGGTTAATCCCATTGGAAGCAATAGGTTAGCTAGGCAAAAAGGACCGCTCCTGTCAACCTAGAGAAAACACATATTGAATGTTTGATTAGACGATGGAAGTCGAACACTCATCCTAGCATTATCCCTAGAACTTAATGCAATTAGTTAATTTGTATGGAGCGGATTCATTTTCTATGCATGTTGATTAATTAGGTAATTAGGACCATTGATTGGGATTCCAATCAATTGGGCTAGGCATATTCAAGAAACTAAATTGCATTTAAATAACTTGATGAACAAAAATTACATTGGCCAATTCCGATTCCCTTAAGCTAGATCTTTTCTTTAATTGCATTGTTATCTTTTATTTTCTTGCACTTTCTTTTATGTTATCCAATCATACCAATCTCTCCTTATTTATCGCTTTAACTGAAAACAAACTTGATGAACTAATCTTCCGTGCTTTCTTGAGGTTCGACCCCAGACTTGCTGCTTGTACTACTAGTTAGTATAAGTAGTTAGTTTGGTGATTTATAAGTATTATTTGTCTAGCAAAGGTTTGGGAGCGACACCAAAATTTCCGCTATCAAGAAGAATGAAGAAAAAAATACAGAAAAAAGGAGGAGAAGAAATGCAAAAAGGAAGAAAAAGAACCGTAAAAAAATGAAAAAAGAAAAAAAACCTGCAAAAAGAGAGAGAAAAAATGAAGAAGGATTAAAGTAGTAATTTCATAGGATGATGACATCAGCAGAATGCGACATTTGATTGACTTTTAAATTTAAGGTGACTTAGGGGCCGTCTATACAATTATCTCCGAAGACCACCCAATTAAAAGAGAAGTTTCAATGATTCTACAGTCGCATAAGAAGAAGGTACAAGGCAAACACGCAAAACTCGAAAACCGAGCGGCTTGTTCCCTTGACAACAAGAGCACATGAGTCCTGTTTCCATATTCTTTTGGCCAACTTGACATATAATCTACTTCAGCAGTACTTGTACTACTGCTTCCCTGGAACATGATTTACTGTGTTTCATTGACCAAATTGACATTTAGAAGAGAAGAGAAGGATTGGTTTGTATCCATTTTAGGGTTTTCCTTTGTTACTAAGGGGCAATCTGGACACTTTATATGTTCATTTTGTACCCCCAAAATCTTTAAATTGAAAATTCATCTTACTTTTATAAATTACCCATTATATATAAACACATACATACAGAAATAACACAACAAGAAGATTATTAAGGAAGAAAACCTTTATAATATTGTAGTCAAATACTAAAATAATAGGAGGATTTTTAAAATAGAAAAACAAGGAAAACTATGTACACAAAATAACAAACTTTTAATTTTCTTTGATAGAGACTAAGAGATAGATATCTACCGGTGTTCATCAATAATAGAAAGTGGTAGAAGTTTATCACCGATTTTCCAAAATAATATATATTTAACAAATATCTAAAACAATTATATCATTAAAATATAAAGCTAAGCAACTTAAGGGTCAATTTGACTAAAAAAAATGAGGATTTTGAGTCATGCTAAAGCTGAAATATTTCTATAAAATTGACATTTATGAAATATATAGATGAAAGGTTGCTATTTCTTATAATTGTTGTCACTATTTCGCACTAAAATTAAAATATTCACAACAAGCCAAAATTATGACCTTTATATTTTTAGATACTAGCCACAGTTATTTTTTAGAGGGGTCTACCTTGAAGCTAAGGGCACAGGAGTTTTGTTTCCATATTCATTTGACCAACTTGACATATAATCTATTTCACCAGTACTTGTGCTACCACTTCCCTAGAACATGATTTGGTGTGTTACATTGACTAACTTGACATTTAGAATAGAAGAGGGATTGGTTTGTGTTTGTTGGTCACAGTTAAACCAAAACATGATGAGAGACCCAAACCATACTTTGTGGAAATAAACCGATCTTGAATAAATTTTACAAAAGGGAGAAAGGTTTTATGAGAGAAAAGTACTTGTGAAAAAGTTCTTGAATGCAATTCAAACAAGATTCATATTTATAGACTATTCATAGTCGTTCGAATAGTCAGGTCTCTTCTTCAATTAAATCAGTTAAGGGGGTGTCTAATTTAGTCCAAGGAGTTCAAGTTGAGGGGAATAGAGTTGCTAACGCCACTTTTTGTGTAGCCTAAGGAGTTTGTGACCCACGGCTTATAAACATCAATTTTATGACTTATTACCTCGTTATATTGTGGACCTCTCAATAAATACTACATTCCTTGCTCAAAACGTTTCCTTAGTTGTAACACAATATAACAAATAATCCTCTATGGTTCTCATCACTTCAATGACCTTCTGCATTATCTTGTTGTCTTATCATTGAATTTGGATGTAATGACGATAAACTACAAGTTTCAATAAACTAAACTAGACAAGCAAACAAGAAGATAAAGACAGATTCAATGACTAAGAGGGCACACTTATCTATTCAAAGTTGGTCAATTTGCTCTTAATTAATATGATCCTCCAAAATCTCCAATAACACATCACAAAATTAGAGCGAAAAGATCTATAAAGGCAAGCAATCTATAAGAAAAAGAATCGAAACAGAGAAGAAAAAAAAGTGAAAACCTATCCAGCCCATTAAAAGATGCATCGTTCCTTCATGTAGCTGATTAGAAATTTACAAGTCATATAGCTCAGTGTACTATTATCAACGTCAACGTTGTTGGACTTGAAACCTTGGAAGCAAGTTATTTTAAAATATGCTGAACAAATAGATGAGGGTATGATCTATTACTTTAAAATATAAAAAAGATGAGGAGATGATCTTGGTATCATCTTGGGTTAGAGCCCCTTTTGTATAGTTTGATTTATCTCAGTTTTCCATTAAAGAAAACACTTTTTTTTTTTTTTTTTTTAACATTTAAATTTCATGGTATAGAAATTTCTTTTTATATGTTTTGGTCTGGTGTTAATCAAGTCTAAATTTCCAGTTGCTTTTAATGGGAACTGATGTATTGGCCTGTACAATTATCTCCCAATGCATGACAAATTTAAAAACTTACCAAGAACTGGTAATCATTCTGCTCCAAGTCAAGTAATTCCATGACAATCAAAACAAAGCAGCGATAAGAGTTCAATCTTTGAAGTATTTTCCAACTAGAACTTGTTGAGAAGCTTCTTTCCCAACCAAGCTATTGATGAAGCTATTAGCACATACAACCTAAAAAACTAGGAGGAACTGATCGACTGATTGTATAATAAGTAATAATAATAAGAGTAAATATGGTCTAAGTGCAAGCATATATTGTCAATGAAGTAATAAATTTTGGAATATTGCAAATGTTGAATCCTACGGGATTAGCTTTAATTTAGGTTCTTTTAAGACAATGTGATCAAAGTAACCAAAGTACCAAGTGTGAATAAGTAGTGACTCGGCTGGATGTTGATTAAAAACAATAAACAACAATGAGTGAACAGAGATACAACTATGATTCAACCAATTGGGCAATGTGCCTTGAACAATGCGACCGCATCATACCAGAACAGTTACTTAGTACTCAGTAGAAAACTCCTATTCGATCTTGTGTCAAGTTCCTTTAGAAGCTCTAAGCAGCTAATGCCTATATTTCTATGGTTAGCTAGATCTTAGATGAATTTCATGCAATTTCTTTACCCTATGGTGTACCTTATTTCTAAGGCTACGTGATATCCCTATTTCTAGGTTGTTGGTCTCATATTTCTTTGTGACATCCGTTTATATCCTAACATTCTCAAGATTAAGACTTCATTAGATGGCTAAATTAAGTGACTACTTTAACTTAACAATTTTTATTCATAAATTTAAGAAAGGAAATGCACGAATCAAAGATGATATGAATCATAGGCATTGCTAGAGCCATATTACCCTAGGGTAGCTTGTTTACGGTTTTATAGAAGTCCGAGAATAAAAGATGTCTGAGAATATGATGTTTGGGAATAAGATGTTCGGAAATAAAAAATGACTATGTTCAATTGTGCATGAGAAATGCTATAAGAATTTTATGAACAAATATTATGTTTGTATTTAATTTATGAAATTAAATATGTCAATCTTATATAAATTTAATAGACTAATTCATTAAACAATAAATAAAATTCAATATGTTGATTAGAATGAATTAGTTAAGAATCAATTTTAATTATATATTTGAAAAATGAGTAACTTATCATTAAAATTAGCCAATTAATATATTTAATGAATGTCATATTTATTATAATCTACTACTTAATCATTTTTAATTAATTAAGCTCAACATTGATAATTTTAAATTTAATTAAATACTAATAAAAAAAATATATTAATAAACAATATATTATAAAAAAAAGTGAAAATGAGATAAAAATATGATATGATAATAAATAATATTAATAAAAAATACTTTTTTTTTATAAATACAATATGTTAATAATAAATGATGTAATAAAAATTAATCACAATAAATCATTAACCAATTATAAATAATCAATAATGATCATATATTCATAATGAAGGATCGAATTAAAATTAATCTCAATAAATAATTGTTTGAGTATAAAAAACAACAACAAGTAATCAAATAAACTTTTACTGTAATATATTTAAAATATTATTAGCTAATTAATTATTAATTTATATAGGTAATTGCATTCATTTAATAAACTTTTACTATTAAGTAAATATTTTAATAGATTCTTATTTATTTATTAAAAGAAGTATTTATATTAATTGTGTTAAAGTAAAATTAATAAATTAATTAACTATATTCAAAATGAAATTATATATAAAATAAAAAACAACCCCAGACATTATTTATTCCCAGACAAGATGTTGAAAATAATGAAACAAACATAGGTTTTGGATGTCCGTGTCAATTCCCACACGAAAAATCATCAAACCAAACTAGTCCTTAGAGTTTTCGCTCATGAATAAGAATAAATGAATGGATTTCATTAACTCATTCAACATGATGACAAGATAGAAGTTCAAAAGAATGAAAGATGTAATAAAATAAAAGGTGCAAAAACAATTTAAGATAATGCTTGAAAGTATAGTAAAGAATCTCCTTGAAACAATCTCTAACTGTCCTAATCTCTCTAGGGTGGATTCTCCTTTTTCAAGGTGAAATCTCCTCTCTACATACGTTATCATGGGTAGGGATAGCCTAGAGTTGAAGTCCTGGGAAATGGCAATTTATGAAAGTTTCTAAATGGAGAGATAAACACTCGTCCAAAGGATGATTGAATTTTGGGTGTGATTTGTCATACATGAAAGAGGAGGCTTTCCTTCTTTATATAGGCATCAATCGGTTGAGGAGAGGTCGAAAATGGTGCTTCATGGGTTTACCTAGCAATTCTGGTGCTAAAAAGTGGCTCTAAACTGTGAGAACAATAACTGTAGACAATTAGGCACGAGTATGAAAATTAGGATTTTGATGTGGGTGCATCATCTTTAGATGGTGCGGGTGCACCGATACAATTTTTGCAAAACAATCAAAGTTTCTGCAAAAGCTCATAAAATCAACCAAAATCAGTAAAAACCAACTTAGAACACCAAAGCACCTTCACATGACTATTTTATTCAATTAAGACCTCGTGTTGGGGAAAACATATGCAAATCTCTTTTCACTAAGTAAAAACCTCAAAATATTACTAAAAATATGCACTTCATGAGATGTATCAGGAGGCAAGACAAAGTCTAAATTCCCATCCCAGGGATAATGAAACTAACATGCCCTAGTATCCTAAAAATATTTCAACCATCAAACGCAAAATAAAACTAACAAGCCCTTAGCTTCTACTATTTTAGGCGTGGGAGAAAGGATGTGAGGTTTTAGAGATCCAATCCTTTGAAGGGGTTTTCATGTGAGTCTTTTTTTCATAGGTCAGTTGATCATTCTCTCTTAAGAGACTTTGTCTTTTCGATATTGGGATGATTAAGATCCCTAGAAAAGTGAAAATTCTTTACATGGCAAGTTTATATGGTCGTGCTGACACGATGGAGCGGCTTGCAAAGAAATTTTCTTCGCTTGTTGTTGTATTATTTTTTATAAGTTAGGGGAAGGTCTGGATCATATCTTTTGGCGTTGTGAGTTTGCAGGTTCTATTTGGGAGTTTTTTTTTTTTTTTTCCTTTCAAATTTTGGGTATTTCGTATGCATGTTAGAGGGATCTTAGTATTACGATCAATGATTTATTCCTCAATCCAATTCATGGGGAGAATGGTCGCTTTTATGGCTAGCTAAGGTGTGTACAATCTTATGAATTTTGTGGGGTAAGTGGAATAGCAAGATTTTTAGATGGGTGGAGATGAAACCTAGTGAGGTTTGGTCTCTTGTTCACTTTCATGTTTTTTTGTTGGTTTCGATTTCGAAGATCTTTTATAACTATTCAATAGACATTATTTTGCATAGCTAAAGTCTCTTCCGGTAGAAGGAAGTTTCTTTTTTGGGAGCTTGGTTTTTTTGAATTCCGTTGTATTCTTTCATTTTTCTCAATAAAAGTTGTTCATATAAAAATATCAAACTAAAAAAATATATATATAACATTTACTCTTATGCTATTTTGGTACTTGGACCTTCCCCAGCTAAGAACACACAAGACTGATATACTATAATTGTTGCCTACTTCATCCCCTCAAACTCTTTTTATTTATAACCAAACTCCCACTCTCCCTAGCTAATGACAATATATCCTAACCTAAAGGTATTTCTAACTTTCAACTAAGTAGGGGTTTTTAACACTGTGGTTCACTTTGTGCCTATGTCATATGGGCGCACTTTTGCTTTGGCACATTAATGATTAATCCATTAGGAGTGGCCATCTTCTTTGATGATCTTCTCCTAAACCATCTATGGTCTTGATTATAGGTAAAATTCAATTTAAGTTGGCCTTTAAATTTGATGATGGGGCAGACCTTGAACTAATCTAAAATATGGCCCAAACAAGCTGATGTCAAGCACATCCAATCCAAAGAACTGAAGAGCTGGACTAAGTTGGCCTGCCAAACTTTTAATTTTTGTGTTATGCCTAGGCTGCTTTTAGGCTCTGAACTATTTGATGACATTGACATACACTACCGTCTAGATGACATTGACATACACTACCGTCTATCATTGATCAATTATTAGAGACTGTTTGGGGCGTTGAGTTGAGATAAGGATGTCTAGAGTTCATATGTCTGTATTTAGGGTGCAGAGTTATTTGGTTTGAGTTCATATATCTGTGTTTGGGGTGTAGAAATGAGTTCATATATCTGGGTATCTGATGCATTTTTTTGAACTCTAAATAATATGCTTTTATGGTTACTATTTTTATTTTAAAACTTTTTTTATTCAATAATTCTACCCATCTTTGTTTGAATAAAATGTGGATTACTATTTTTTCTTTTAATTTTTAAAACTTTTCTTTCTTTCTTTCTTTCTTTTTTGGGCTATGAACAACAATTAACCCAGTACATTTCTTGTAGAAATATGGCTAAATAAAATGAGAAACTAAAGCGAAATCAAAACTTTTGATTTTAGCTAATTTTTCTACCTGAATTTCATTATCATGTTCTTTTTTTTCTTCTTCCTATTGTTGTTTTATATTTTTACTGTGTCATGAATTTTTTTAATTAAATCCCCCATCATCGTAACAACCAATGGAATGTCACCATAGTTCTTCAACAGTTCCACTTTCATTTACGCTAATTTTGGAGGATCATCATATAACAAATTTCTATTTTTCACTAATTCTTACTGGAAAACGTTCTAGAATTTTTTTTTCTTATTTTATGGGTTTTTTTTTTTGTTATATGTTACATACTTTTACTACATATATACTTTTTGTCTAAATATTCTTAACATTTGTTTGATATGTGAATTCATTACATATAAATATTGTACTTAATGTAGACAAAATATTATTTTTTATATAATCAACAACCTTATAAACATACTTTAATAGTCATCAGTCGTATAGTAGTCGGAAGTGGTTGTCGAAGTTGATTATTGAAGATGATTTTTGCTGGAGTTTGTAGTCAGAGGTGGTTGTTGGAGCCTAAAGTTGGTCACATGAAGGTGTATTGGAGTTGGTTGTTGAAGTTTGTCATCGGAAGTAGTTTTTGAATCCTGGAGATGGTCGGGCGAAAGTGGTCATTGAAGTTGAACATCGAATATGAATTTTGCTAGAGATTGTAGTCGGAGTTCAAAGTTAGTCGTATGAAGGTGGTATTAGATTTGGACTTGGACCACTCAAAACAAATGGTTAGTGGTCCATTCCAAATTAATTTAAAAAATTGTGACCCTACATAATAATGTAGATGGTTGATTATTTTACATCAAATTAGGTTGGTGGTACAATCATCTCTCAAAGCTGGACCTTCCCATGTCTATTATGATTATTAAAAAACTTGGTTGTCAGAGTTTGTCATCGAAGGTGGTTGTCAAAGCATCGAGTTGAGCGTCGCTTAAAGGTGATCATCGAAGGTGATTTTCATCGGAGTTTGTAGTCAGAGGTGGTTGTCGGAGCCTACGAAGGTGGTTATCGTAGTTGGTCATCAGAGTTTGTTGTCGGAGCCAATTAGTCGTCAGAATTGGTAGCGCGAAGGTGGTCGTCAGAGTTGGGTCATCGGAGGTAGTTGTCGGAGGCCATAATTGGTTGCCAGAGCTTGGAGTTTGTCGTCGGAACTGTCATCGAAGGTGGTTGTCGAAGCCCGGAGTTAATCGCCAGAGTTTTCATCGGAGGTGGTTGTCAGAGCTCAGGGTTGATCACCGGAGTTATTATCGGAGGTGGTTGTCGGAGCCTGGAGTTAGTTTTCGGAGTGTGACAGTAGCCGATGGGTAGAGCCATTGAAAACATGGGAAAAATGGAGAATTGGGGTGAGTTGGTAAAATATACCAATTCAACTCCACCAACATTTAAAGTTGGTGGCCAAACAATAAGTTGGTATATTATACCAACTCAATTTAACACATGTTGGTGAACCAAATACCTTGTTAAAATTATTTGAAATCTGGATAAAAACAATTGTAGTCCTCGGAGTTACTTCATTGTGGTTGTCTCGATATGCATTTTATTACTAAAAAGGGTATGACGACAAGTTAGCATGTTTTTTTGTCAATCAATTATCAAATGATGTTAATTAAGCTTGATTTGACTATTGCAAATCAACTTAATGAAGTCGAAATGCTTCAAATTTATGGTGATGCATCTTGAATTTCCCTTTGCACCCAAGTGCTAACTTCTAATTGAAGCTTATCTTGTTTGCGAATAAGGTGAATATTGTCGATACTGTTGGGTGTGGAGATAGCTTCGTAGCAGCAATTGCCTATGGTTATATACACAATTCACCAACCGTTGACACATTAACAATTGCCAATGTTGTGGGTGCTACTACAGCGATGGGTTGTGGTGCCGGTAGGAGTGTTACAACCCTAAAAAAAGTATTAGAACTTACGATGAAAGCAAATATCAATGAAGAAAGTGACTTTTAGGATTATAAATTGTATATTGAAAAATGTTAGCATAATTACTTTAAATCTATATTGAATAGATTAATCCTACGATCATTCATGCTAAATGGTCAAGAATAACATACCGGATTCCATTAGAAATTTGACGATGGGTATAAAGCAGTTATTGTCTTTCTCAACCAAAACTCCAAATGCCTTCAATGGGATCTCTCTCTAGATGGGATTTAAGAAAGACTGAGTGTTTGGAATATTGGGGACCATAGCCTTAAAGTCTCTTTATATATTAGTTCAATTAGGTTCCCATTGAACCCTAATTAACTAGAATGGGCTTCAACCCATTATGTCCATACTCAATTAGGAATCTAGGGACTTAATTAATTAGATCACATAATATGGTCTAATCTAATAAAATAACCCAATGTGATAAAATATTAATCCACATACGTAGCTCATACTTTAATTATACATTTTATTATTTAAATACGTCTAACAATCTCCCACTTGGACTATATCTATGTACCTGATATAATTAAATCATATAAACTCATAAAGAGGCTATGTCAATAATAGAATTCCTCTTTAGTTCAATCTGGTCCATCTCCTATATTAGCACGAAATCAAGGCAGTTTTCGTCACTACCTAAACCTTCCTTGACAACCAATTCCAATACATTCAATGAAATAGATCAAGTATGGATGGATAGCATGGAAATTACATAAAAAGTAATCTAGATCATGCCTGTTTTCAACTGATCCAAATTTCTTAGTGAGATCGTTCTTAAAAACTTTATGCTAAACCGCATGCATGATAAACAAGTTCAGATAATAAAACATAAACCAAAAACTTTATTCTATATAGAAAATAAACAAAATAATATCAAAAAACATCCTCAATAACAAACTCCCACTAAACCATGGAATCAGAAAAGTGCCTAACATCCATGTGAGCAATATGCTTATGAAAAACTTTAAATGGTAAACCTTTAGTCAATGGATCTACTACCATAGAGTTTGTTCCTATGTGTTCTATCGAAATTTGACCATTCTGAACTCTTTCTTTAACAACCAGAAACTTCACGTCTACATACTTTGACTTCACATTACTTCTATTGTTGTTGGAATACAAAATTGTCGACTTATTGTCACAAAATAATTTTAAGTGGTCTTTCTATGCCAACCACTATCCAAAGCCCAATGACAAAATTTCGCAACCATATTCCATGATAGGATGCCTTATAACATGCTAGTAGCTATGGTAGAAGAAGCCATAAGTATTTTTTTTAACACTTTTCCAGGATACAGCTCCTTCAGCCAAAATGAAGATAAAGCCTGAAGTGGATCGCAAAGTATCTTGGCATCCAACATAATCGGAATCAGAATACCCGATGATCTTCAAAATTTCTGATCTCCGATAAGTGAACATATAATCTTTTATTCTCTGTAAATACCTCATAACCCGTTTGGCTGTTTTTGAATGATCCATTACTGGGATGCTCAAATTGTTAAGATTGGTGTCCTAAATCTCCTTGTAATCTCGTAGTTTGTAAACTTTGTATAAACATATTGTTGTTAATAATATAAGTGTTATTTTATAAGCATATACTCAATCTAATAAACTAATATCCTAGGTTATTTTTTGTAATTTAAACAAGTATGTAGAGATATACAAGTGGATTTTGTTTAAATAATAACCTAAACGATCTGTAGTAGATGAATAAGACTGGGTACCTTATCCTGGCGACACTACAAATATGGCCTACTTTGTAGGTGTTACAAGTATTGTAAAGTACTACGAATGATCTGATCCTGATCATTCATGTAGAGACATGTAAGTAGGGGTATCCTATACAAAGAATTTGTATAAGACCGGACCACAAAATGATTAGTCTCTTTATATAACGCCATTAATAATAGAGACTTACATTTCACTAGGATGACCATAGATGACATGACTTGAATCCTGAGTGAGTTGTGAACTTCTGCTCATGAAGGTAGTCATTTGATTTGTATGGGTGAGAGTGGCCAGATTGCTAACTCATTAAGCCTACCATTTTGGGGATTCGTCTGACTGGAGAGCTGAGAACACAGCTACACGAGACATAATTCATTCTTTCCCCGATGCAGGGGCAAGTAGATAAATTGCTCCCTTAAGAGCTGATTTTGGGGCTTGAACATAGTGGTCACACCCTCTCCTAGCCCGAGAGGGACTTGGTCATAGTTGGACTATGACTTATTATTCATTAGAGGGATTAGTGGTACTTAAGAAGTTAGATGTAACTATAGTGGGAAAACGGTAATTTTGGCCCATCTGTACTTATGAGCAATTTGTAAAGGGTCATCGCACAGTTGATTGGTTATATCCAATAGATACAAAAATTTATTTGTAGTGCGAAGAGTGCAACTGTCGGTCTTTAGTGGAATGACCAGCAGTTAATGGATGTTAGGTAATTTAATTAAAGAGTTTAATTAATTATCCAAGTATCAAGAGGTCCATAAGGTCCTCTCTGTAGCTCAACATGATTTAATTGAGAATTATTTTTGGATTAATTTGAAGTGTTCAAATTAATTATATATGATATAATTAATTAAGTTAATTATATATGTAATATAATTAATATAATGTATTTGATACATTATAATATAAGGTAATATGAGAGGAATTTGAAAATGATTCAAATACTAATTATATGAATGGGATTCATGTAATTAAATTTAATAAAAATATAATTTATATTAAATACCATAAATAAGTTGAGAGGAATTAAATATTTGAATATGATTTAAATATTAATTATATGAATGAGATTCATATAAGTGAATTTAATATAAATTTTATATTGCATCAAATACAACATAACCTACAGATTTTATTTTCTCTCAACAATACATGGCATTTAATATAAATGGGAGAAAATAAAATCTATAGGTTATGTTGTATTTGATGCAATATAAAACTATAGGCTATATATTTTATTTGATATAATATATAGTGTAGGTCCCTTTTGGAAGAAGAGATCCATTCGAGGGAATTCTTGAAGAATCATTCTTCAAAGGTAAAATTTTTTCTTCTCCCTTCTATCTAATTAGAAAAGCATGTTGTAGGTTAAATTTTAATATATAATCCTTCTCTTTTAATTCTGTAATTTTTGTAAGTTTTGTGAAAAACGAAAATTGGGACCGATCCCTGCATTCCGCTGCGTAAACCTTCAATGGTTTTCCCTTTAATTGATATCAGTAAGCGATTTTGGATCCCAATTTTTGTTAATTTCAAAATTTTAATTACATAATTGATGGGTGCATTTTGTATTATTTTTCATATGATGAATGTTTTTATGGAATGGGTTTTGCGTATTGGTTGTTTTCGAAATTGGCCTAGAATTTACTGCTTTGAAGTGTTTAAAGTTGTAATTACTCGATTTTTTGGACATTTAATTTCATGTAATCGAGACTGTAATTGTCCGTATCGTTCGTGATGGAGCTCCGGCTTCGAATTGGTGATTTTTTGGAGCAAGAATGGAGCAAATCAGATGAAAGGGCGAAACAGAGCAGGCTTTTTGCCGCGAGCGTCACGACGCTCTTGTCCCAGCGTTGCAACACTACGAAAACATAAAAGTCAATGTCGCAATGCTAACATTAAAGCATTGCAATACTTTGGATGGTCAATGTGTGCATCTAGATTCCACTAGATTGTGGGTTTGAATCTTCCTAGTAGTTTTTTGCAGCTTTTTCTTTTTATTTAATTATTAATTTGTTATAATTAATTATTAATTGTATTTTCATTAATTAAATTAATATAATTGTTATATTAATTTAATTAATGTTTAGGATGCCAATTTTGATCCAATATTGATTTTTCATTTAATTATACATATGATGTATGATTTTAATTATTTATATGTGATATTGTATGTCATATAGAATTAAAACTCACCATAGATTATGCATTTAATTTCATACATCATTTATATTATAAGTGTTATAATATATGTACATGCATGATTTAATTTTATAGCATGCTCATTCATCATATAATATAAGTGTTATACTATACGCTTGCATGCATATATACATAGTCATACATCATTTATATTATAAACGTTATAATATATTATTTGAATGTATGCATGTCATGTATGCTATTTAATTTTATTACTTTGTTATATATAAGTGTTATGTATATGTAGTAATGAAATGAACATTGCATGATGTACGACATTACTTTAGGTAATCTTATAAACATTATAATTTTATAAAGTATGTCAATGCAATGTAGGTTTTAATTTGTTTCATTTGTTTTATAAGAGTTATAAATAAATGAAATTAGAAATTAAAATCAATAACTAAGAGTTGCATGCAAACTTAGGTAAAATCATTTTTTAAAATAGTTTTAAAATATGGTTCACATAGACCTAAGTTTACAAATTTCTAATAAGATTGGAAATTAGATTTATCTTTTTAATCATTTTAATAGGATTAAATTGATCTCAATAAAAGATTAAATTTGTAGCAAATATATCTATAAGGGACTTTTTGTCTAAGGCGGGTTCTGTCTAGGCTGGGGTACTTAAGATGACGGAAACGTTGCACCTCTACCTGGAAACCTACCTGGAAATCTACCTTGAAACCTACCTGGAAATGTGAATTAGATATATTTGTTGTAAGCATGCAATTGTTGATTAAAATTTGTTAAAGTGTTTAACAAATATTAATCAAAATTGTTTAACTTTCCAAAGTAAATGTTACTTTTGGGCAAACTTAAACAAACACTTAGTAAAAATAATTAGTCGTATTTTTCCTAAGTAAATTAAACCCTCGGTTGTTAAAATACTCAGGGGGAGGAAAAGATCTATATGATACGCCAATTTTTTCACTCGTGTTTCTCCCTTAATATTCAAACCGTAAGACTCCTACTTGGCCTTGAGGCACCCTGGGAGCATCCCTATTCGAATGGTGTTTGCATGGGTCAATATCAAGGTAAATGGAGAGAGTACTTATAGTAAGTAAGAGATGGATGTGTGTCAACATGTCCCATGGTCTTTTTCATTGGTTTGCACTTTGAGACCTTTTTGCACGGCCTCGAGGCGCCTTAGAAGCATCCCCCTATGGATGGTTTGTGCATTAGGTCAAATCAAGGCGAACTCTAGAAATGGATAGGATTGCTTTAGTTTTTGCCTCAATCAATTTTTCCTTCGATTGGCTCAATCGAGCGAACTCTAGGATCTAAAATGGAGGGTCATACTTACGGGAAATTATTAAGTAAGTTAATAATTTCTTGACCAAATAAATGATGACTGATTGTTATAGAAATAGGAGTCATTCTGGTGTAATGATTAGCTGAGAGTGTCTCAATTCAGTGAAGAAACAACTGACTACCCTTCGGTAGCTTTTGTCCTAAATTACTGAAGCATCATTGCAAAATTATATGTTAAATGGGGTTCATTTAGATTTTGCTAAAACTGATTGGATTTTTTTAAGAGTTATGCTAAAATCTAATGTAGATCAATGTGTTTATTTTTCAGCAAATATTTCAAATAGCGTTTTTTCGATAGTTGCCTCTTCTAGTTTGACCGATTTCATTTACACGACATGGAAAGAATCCATTAAAATGTTTTTCGTGGTAAACGACCTCGAAATTTTTATGATTGAGGATTGTCCTCAAGTCCCAACCTCTGATGCACCATGAAATGTTCGTGATGCATATAAGGTGTGGACAAACGCTAATTCTAACGCCCGAGTTCACATTTTGGAAAGCATACCTGATGTGTTGGCCAAAAGGTTTGAGAACATGGTCATTGCACATGAGATCATGCAATCAATGCAAGAATTGTTTGAGCGAAAGTTCTCACAATTCAAGCAAATTGGGATTGATGACAATGAAACTGGTAGTGTCACCAAGATAATCTCCAGTCCATATTGAATGTCAAGGGACTAACAGAGAAAGCAATCGTTGCCAACTCTAATGAAGTTCATCGATGAGTATTGTCCTCTGAGATGAAACTTGGAGTTTATGATTTAGGTTGTGGAACTGATCCCACTACTCTCTAGAAAAGGAAGAACTCTAAAGAAAATAAATCTGATTTATTTGTCTTGGAGACGTGCTTAGTAGAGAATGATGATTCTGCCTGGATAGTTGATTCAGAAGCTACTAATCATGTGTGTTCTTCCAATCAAGGATTTAATTCCTGGAAATAGTTGGAAGCTGGACAGATGACTCTTAAAGTTGGTACTGGTGAGACCGTTTCAGTTGTTGTTGTAGGCAAGCTTAAGTTATTTTTGGACAAGAAACGATATATGTTATTAAATGACGTATTTGTTGTTCCTCACATCAAGAGGAACCTAATTTTTGTTTCCTGTCTAATTGAACAAAAATATTTCATATCCTTCTATGAGAATAAAGTGTTTATTTTTAAGAATGGAATGGAGTTAGGTTTTGATTCAATGGAAAATAACTTATATGTACTAAGGTCATTAGTCATAAAAGTTGTGCTCAATACTGAAATGTTCAAAACAACAATAATTGTAAAAAGACCGAGAATTTCTCCTAAAGAAAATGTCCATCGTTGGCATCTAAGATTAGGTCACATCAATCTCAATAGGATTGAGAAGTTGGTGAAAAGTGGTCTTCTAAATTGTTTAAAAGAAAACTCTTTACCAGTATGTGAGTCATGCCTTAAAGGCAAAATGATCAAACGGCCTTTTACTGGAAAAAGTTACAGAGCCAAAGAAACCTTGGAGCTTATACATTCAGACCTCTGTAGTCCGATGAATGTAAGAACACGAGGTGGGTATAAATATTTCACCGCTTTCATAGATGATTATTCTAGATTTGGGTATCTATACCTAATGCAACATAAGACTGAAGCTCTTGAAAAGTTCAAGAAGTATAAGACAGAAGTTGAAAACTTGTTAGGTAAAAGGATAAAAATGCTACGATCTAATCGTGGTAGAGAGTATACGGAATTAAGATTCCAAAACTATATGATAGAACATGGAATTACGTCCCAACTCTTAGCCCCTGGTACACCTCAGTGGAATGGTGTATCAAAAAGGAGAAATAGAACCTTGTTAGACGTGGTTCGGTCTATGATGAGTTATGCTCATCTTCCTGACTCATTTTGGTCATATGCAGTAGAGGCTGCAGTTTATATTTTGAACAACGTTGCCTCAAAGAGTGTTTCTGTAACTCCTTTTGAGTTATGGAGAGGTCGTAACGGTAGTTTACGCCACTTTAGAATTTGGGGATGTCCAGCTCATCTGCTAATGGAAAACCCCAAAACGTTGGAACCTCATTCAAAAGTGTGCCTATTTATAGGCTACCCCAAGGAAACAGAGGTGGATACTTCTATGATCCAAGCGAGAGTAAAGTGTTTGTATTGAAAAACGCTACCTTCTTGGAAGAAGACCACATGAGGGATCATAAGCCATGAAGAAAACTTGTTTTAAGTGAAAGTTCTAATGAATCTACTAAGACTTCAGCAAGCATTTTTTAAGGGACCAATACATCAACAAGAGTTGTTGATGTCAGTTCATCTAGTCATCCATCTCAAGAGTTGATATTGCCTCGATGTAGTGGGAGGGTTATGAACCCACTTGTATGCTACATGGGTTTAACAGAAGCCCAAAACATCATAACTAATGATGGAGTTGAGGATTCATTGTCTTATAAACAAGCAATGGAAGATGTTGACAACGATGAATGAATTAAAGCCATGAATCAAGAAATAGAGTCATATGCTTCAATTCTGTCTGGGAGCTTGTAGATAAACCTGATGGGGTAAAACCTATAGGTTGTAAATGAATCTACAAGAAGAAAAGTGGTGTAGATGGAAAGATGCAGACCTTTAAAGCTAGACTTGTGGCAAAGGGTTATCCCTAGGTTGAGGGAGTGAACCATGAAGAAACTTTCTTATTTATTGTCATGTTAAAGTCTATTAGGATCTCTTATCCATAGCCACATATTATGACTACGAAATATGGAAAATGAATGTCAAAACTGCCTTTATAAATGGTAATCTTGAAGAAACCATTTACATGAATCAACCAGAAGGATTCATAGAACAAGATCAAGAGCAAAAGGTTTGCAAGCTTAATCGGTCCATTTATGGACTGAAACAAGCATCTTGATCTTGGAATATAAGATTTGATGTTGTGATCAAATTTTATGGCTTTGATCAGAATGTTGATGAGCCTTGTGTTTATAATAAAATCATCAACAACTCAGTAGCTTTCCTCGAGTTGTATGTGGATGATATCCTACTCATTGGGAATGACGTAGGTTTTTTTACTGATGTAAAGAAATGGCTAGCCGCCCAATTTCAAATGAAAGATTTGGGAGAGTTGCAGTTTGTTTTCGGAATCCAGATTATCAGGGATCGTAAAAACAAAAGGTTGGCCTTGTCTCAGGCATTGTATATTGACAAGATGCTTGTCAGATATTTGATGCACAATTCCAAGAAGGGTTTATTATCAAGCATGGAATTGTCAATCGATTGAGGAAATGAGACAAATTCCCTATGCATCGGCTATTGGCAGCCTTATGTATGCAATGTTATGTACTAGGCCTGACATTTACTATGGAGTAGGGATTGTCAATCGATATCAGCCCAATCTAGGATTAGATCACTAAACGGTGGTCAAAACGATCCTCAAGTATCTTTGAAGAATGCGGGACTATATGTTCGTGTATGAAGATAAGGATTTAATCCTTACAAGATACATAGATTTTGACTTTCAAACTGATCGAGATTCTCGAAAATCCACATTAGGGTCAGTATTTACTCTGAATGGAGGAGCTATAGTATGGTGAAGTATCAAGCAAGGATACATCGCAGACTCCACTATGGAAGTTGAATATATAGCTGTTTGTGAAGCTGCTAAAGAGACTAATTGGCTTAAAAAGTTCCTTACTAATTTGGAAATTGTTCCGAATATGTCTTTGCCCATCACACTTTGTTATGATAACAGTGGTGCTATGGCAAATTCGAAAGAACCTAAGAGTCACCAAAGAGGCAAAAACATAGAGCAGAAATATCATTTGATTCGAGAGATTGTGCATCGAGGTGACGTGACTGTCATGAAGATTGCTTCAGAGCATAATGTTGCTAATCCATTTACAAAGGCTCTCACGGTTAAAGTGTTCGAGGGTCATCTAGAAAGTTTGGGTCTACGGGATATGTGATATATTGTCCAGGGTAAGTGGGAGATGTTACTGGGGTATAGTGTATGCCCTAATTTATTGTGATTTTGTACTTTATTTGTATTGTACATTAGGCTCCCTAAGCTTTAGGACAAGTGGGAGATTGTTGGGATTGGTATCCTAAATCTCTTTGTAATCTCATAGTTTATATACTTTGTATAAACATATTGTTGTTAATAAAATAAGTGTTATTTTATAAGCATGTACTCAATCTAATAAACTAAGATCCTAGGTTATTTTATGTAATTTAAATAAGTATGTAGAGACATATAAGTGGATCTTATTTAAATAATAACCTAAATGGTCTGTAGTAGATGGATAAGGCTGGGTATCTTATCTTGATGACACTATGGATATGGCCCTAAGTGTTACAAGTGTTGTAAAGTGTTACAAATGATCTGATCCTGATCATTCATGTAGAGACATGTGAGTAGGGGTATCCTATACAAAGAGTTTGTATAAGATCAGAACACGAAATTATTAGTCTCTTTATATAACGCCATTAATAATAGAGACTTACATTTCACTAGGATAACCATAGATGACATGACCTGAATCCTGAGTGAGTTGTGAACTCCTGTTCATGAAGGCGGTCCTTTGATTTGTATGGGTGAGAGTGGCCAGATTACCAACTCAATAAGCCTACCACTT
The DNA here is from genome assembly GCF_009727055.1 of Benincasa hispida. Lineage (NCBI taxonomy): Eukaryota > Viridiplantae > Streptophyta > Magnoliopsida > Cucurbitales > Cucurbitaceae > Benincasa > Benincasa hispida. Next base: position 26,739,583 of record NC_052357.1, read on the forward strand.
TAGGGATTTGTCTGACTGCGAGCTAGAACACAGCTACACAAGACGGAATTCTTCAGTAGAGATATTTGGGAACACCAAAATGTTACAGATTTCAATAAAACTCCGAAGAAGGGCATGCGGATCCTCGCCATGCCTTCCACCAAACTGTCTGGCTATTTGGATCATCTGTAACATATCCGACTTCATCTTAAACCTCGATCTGTCCAAAGCTAGCCTCATAATTCCTAGGGAGAAATCATATAGGTTAGGTGACGCATAGTCCCGGATGGGTCTATTGCAGTCGTTTGCCAAGAGAATGAGGTTTACCATGATGTTGTTCGCGTTTACAGCTCTTTCTTCCGGTTGTTCTGCCATTCTAGGATTTCTCTCTTATTGTTGTCAGCAGTTGTTTCTCTGTCTTCTGCAGAACGTTCTTTCGATCTTTGAGTCATAGTTGGGCTCGGGAGCGTGTCCTTTGCTCATGTGACGCCTGCTTCTTCCCTTAACAAAGGAATGGTAGTGCACAGAGGTCAAAAGCTGCATTGAAAATAAAAAAGGTTTACTGTTAGCACAATATGTACTGTCGTAGTCTCCGACAACAGCGCCAAAAACATGATGCATTGTGAATTGTGATGCAATTATGGTGTGAGTTTTCGGTGATGTGTTATGCGTTGCACATTCAGGTTTTCCTAATAAGACCCAAGTATAAACCTTACTAGGTTTCCTGGTAAGTCCAGGGTCGAACACAGGGACTACTGAGTAATATGCGACAGTTACTTTGACTCTCTTGCGGTGGTGAAAACAAATAAGTTGGGTGGTGTTTTGATTAAGAAAATTTCCTATGCGACGGAGTTCGAACGAAGAGTTGATGAAATCGAGAAGTACAATGAGTATGCGGTGAACAGGTTGAGAAGGGGTTTAGCTAACATTTCCTAAGATTACGTACAAGCTATGCGATCATGCTACACACAAACAACAACATGTCATCTCTCATAGCAAATGCCATAATTCCTATTTCTAGGACACATGCGATGTATAGGAAAAAGTCGATAGGACTTATGTCTAAGCCTCTATTCTTGTCTATGCGATGATGCATGATGCACACATAAAACAAGGTGACCGCATACTATCATATTCTATTTCTAGGGTGCATACAATGTGTAAATAGCGATAGAACTTATGTCTAAGTTTCTATTTCTTGCTTATGCGGTTCTAATCTGACTCTCTCAAACCTAGATTCTAATCTAACTCTCTCAAGTCTAGATTCTATCTTTAGACTACTTTCTCAAGTATCTCTAAAGGGTGAATGACGTATACATAAGACAAGATGATCACATAAAATGTAAAACTTAGGTCATGCCAGCTAAGTACTTCTCAACCCATTCGAGAATTTAGCTACCCATGCGAAGTGTGGAGAGATTGAACATAGATTGAAATGAGATTTTCATTTTCTATAAATAAAATGCTGAATACAAAATAGCAATGGAATTTAGAGATACGAAGCCCGGTAAGCAATGTCTTGCTTCCCGTGGCCTTTTACACTATTTTTTTCACTCCAACTCTGTCCAGATGAATATTCTTGCTCTCGCAAGTGTTGGCCCTCTCTCCATGTAGCGCTTTCCGACAGTCTTTCGATCTATTTGGGAATGATCTCTCAACTTCTTCGTCTCCTAGCTCGTCTCTGTCCTCTAAATTTAAGTATGAGCATGTACGTGAACGGACTAACGGCTCTCTAACTTGTTCTCTATAAAACTTGTTAACCCCTATTATAATGGTGGCCTTTGGTATTTATAGAGCTGAAGGTGAAGTAGCCTTTCTCTCTAATGATTGCAATGATGGGTGGTCATTAAATCTTCTGCTCTGATACGCCGATTAATGGTCACCGAAAGTTGAGTGTACTTGCTACAATGTGGCTTTAATGGCTTGTCAACTAAATTTGGATTCGACCGTCATCAGCTTTCCGTCCCATCATGATTTATTATGTTGTCACCTTGATGCACAGTCTTTATGCGGCCACCTTCTTGAGCAAATTCTCATGATCGCCTACGATTGCGATCACAATCTTTCAAGCGCGCGGATGCCTAATTCCTTGGATCATAATTTTACTTGCGCCAACGCATTTTTCGTGCACAAAATAAGTAAATTAACTACTTTTATGTGATGGGCGCATGCAATCGCAGTTTCTTCAGTTTAGCGCTTTTGGACATGATATTATTTATTTTTATCGTCGCATTCTCTCATTATTTTACTTATTTGTGTTGTAATAACATGTATTTCTACCCGTTATCATGAACTCCTGCTCATGAAGCTCCTTTGATTTGTATGGGTGAGAGTGAAGGATCTCTTATTCAAGAGAACCAGTGAGGGGAAGCAAGATCTTTCCAAGTCTATTGTGAAAGAATAAATGTATTCACAAACATACAAGAACAGTTATGCATTATATAGAAAATTACAGCATGCTTTCTTACTAAAACAAAGGGAATCGAGAGACATACCTTTGAAGAACTCTTCCTCACGTATTCCCTCGATCTACATTGGTCAGGCATCCCAACAAAGTCTCCATGATCATGAATGAAAAGAAATGAGGAACAATCGTCTAGCAAACTCTCGCTCTCGTCACAATCACGAACTGTCTGATCCTCGAACAATAACCCTCGACACTACCACTCAGTAACCTTGGTATTCTCAAAGTGAAAATCTAGGAGGTGTGGGCTCTATGTGAATTTGGTAGAGGAAAGGAGGAAGTATACTATCGAGCTACACGATCGAGTAAGTGGGAGAAAGGTTTAGTTTATCGTATAGACAGTGGGTACTCGATCGTCTAGTAATCATCTAGCAATCTTTCGCTCTCGTGAGCAATCATCTAGCAATCTCTCGCTCGATCATTTAGTCTCTCGAAAGGGCTATCGTATTGCTTTCTTTGCTCGATCGATTAGTAATGCGATAATGATGCGATTTTCCAAACAATGTAAAATCTTTTTCATTTTATTCTTCAGTTATTAAAAACTAAAACTAACCTCCCACTTGCACGGTTAATGGAGAAAAGAAATAACCAACAAAAACAATTATCTCCTAATTTTTTTTATTATAGATAAATATAATAACTAACTTATCATATTATATTTATAAACTATAGTTTTAATATCACATCATATGTAATATTTAAACCATAATTCTTTTCTCCTTTATTTAATATAAATCATATTTATATCAATTCCTCCAATTAATGTATTTAATACATCAAATCAATTACATCACATATAATTGAACCAATTTAATTATATCATATATAATCAAATTCCTTCTTGTTAATTTGAACACTTTAAACTAACCCAAAAACTGATTCTCAACTTGATTCCATTGAGCTACCAAGGGGACCTTGGACCTGTAACTTGAAGCTCCAACAGTACGTGAACAACTAATTAAACTCCTTAACCACGATATCCACCATTTGTTAACTACCGGGCACTTCAATACATCATAGTCCTACTATGAGTGAACAGTTCTCAGGCCATGAGAAAGTGTGTGTCGCCACATTGTTCAAGCCCCGGAATCAGCTCTTAAGGGAGAAATCTATCTACTTACTCCTTCTTCGGGGAAGGGGTGAATTCCATCTTGTGTAGCTGAGTTCCCAAGTCCCCAAAAACAAATCCCCAAAGTGGTAGGTTTGAGTCAGCAATCTGGCCACTTGCACCCATGCAAATCAAAGGACCACCCTCATAGGCAGTAGTTCCCAACTCCCTCAAGATTAAGGTCATGTTACCTATGGTCATCCTAGTGAAATGAAAAGTCTCTGTCATGAACGACGTTATATAATGAGACTAAACAATTCGTGGTTCGATCTTATACAAACTCCTTTGTATAGGATACCCCCGTTCGCATGTCTCCACATGAATGATCAGGATCAAACCATCTGTAGCACTTTACAACACTTGTAACATCTACAAAGTGGGTTGTATCCGTAGTGTCACCAGGATAAGGTTTCCTTCCTTTATCCATATACTACAGACTATTTAGGTTATCACTTAAGGCATGATCCACTTGTATGTCTCCACATACATGCTTAAGTTACAACGATAACTAGGGACTCTTAGGCTATCTTCATGACTATCACGTTCCCTCGATGCAAAATCTCGTGGATGAGATGATACTTCCACTTTATATGTTTGTTGCGCTTATGACTCCTAGGCTCCCTAGAGTTTGCCACAGCACCACTATTATCACAATAAAGGGTGATGGGCCTTGACATGTCTGGAACAACTTTTAGATCAGTCAGAAACTTCCTGAGCCAAACGGCCTCCTTAGCAACTTCACAAGCCGCTACATACTCGGCCTCCATTATGGAGTCAGCGATGCACCACTACTTAGTGCTTCACCATACTACAGATCCTCTATTAAGAGTGAATACTGATCCTGAAGTGGATTTCCAAGAATCCTTATCAGTCTAAAAATTAGAATCTGTGTATCCAGTAAGGATAAAATGTCTAGATCCCTACACGAGTATGTAGTCCCTTGTTCTCTGAAGATACTTGAGGATGTTCTTGACGACAGTCCAGCCTATCCTGGATTAGACTGATATCTACTGACATTCTCCACAACGTAGCAGATGTCAGGTCTAGTACATAACATCACATACATTTCAAACTGCCAACGGCAGATGCATAGGGGACCCGTCTCATTTTCTCAACCTCTTGAGGTTTCTTAGGACACTGTTCCTTAGACAATGTAACTCCATGTTGAAAAGGTAGTAGGCCCCTTTTGGAGTTCTGCATCGAGTAAGTACTTGATCAACATCTCGTCAATGTACGATGCTTGAGACAGTGCTAGCACTTTGTTCTTTCGATTCCGAAGGAACTGAATACCAAGAAAAAACTGAGCCTCTACCAAATATTTCATTTGGAATTGGGTCACTAGCCATTTTTTAACTGAAGTCAGTGTAGGATATCGTCTACATATAACACTAGGACAACTACTGAACTGTTGATGATTTTCTTGTAGACACAAGGCTCATCAACATTTTGGTCAAAGCCGTAAGATTTGATCGTAGTATCAAACCTTATGTTTCAAGATCGAGACGCCTGTTTCAGTCCATAAATGGACTAATTCAGTTTGCAAACCTTTTACTCTTAACCTTGGGCTATAAATCCCTCGGGCTGCACCATATAAATGGTCTCCTCAAGATTACGATTCAGAAAGGTAGTCTTGACATCCATTTTTCAGATCTCATAGTCATAATTTGAGATAATGGATAGGAGGATGCGGATAAACTTCAACATGGCAACAGGTGAGAAAGTATCCTCATAGTCAACTCCCTCCACCTGGATATAACCCTTTGCCACAAGTCTAGCCTTGAAGGTTTACACCTTCCCATAAGTATCTTGTTTCCTCTTTTAGATTCATTTATAACCTATAGGTTTAACCCCATCAGGTTGATCTAGAAGATCCCATACTGAGTTGAAGTACATAGACTCCATCTCAAGATCCATGGCTTTGACCCATTCATCCTGATTAACATCCTCCATTACCTTTTTGTAAGACAATGGATCCTCAACCTCGCTATTAGCTACCATAGCAAGGATTTTAGTGAAACCCATATAGTGAATAGGTGGGTTCTCAACCCTCCCACTACGTTGAGGTTCCCTCAACTCTTGAGGCAGATTTGACCTACTAGATGAACTTTCATAAAAAAACTCTTGTTGATATAGCAGGCCCTTTGACGACTCTTGTTGAAGTTTCAGTAGTTTCATTAGAAAGTTCATGCAACACGATTTTACTATGTGGACTGTGCTCCCTCATATGATCCTCCTTAATGAATGTAGCATTTGTCGACACAAACACCTTGTTGTCTTTAGGATCATAAAAGTAACCCCCTCGTGTACCTTTGGGGTAGCCTATAAATAGGCACAGCCTCGAAGTGGTTCCAGTTTCTTAGGATTAGCCTCAAGCACATGTGCTGGGCAACCCCAGATACGGAAGTGCCGCAAACTTGCTTTATGCCCGTTCCACAACTCTAAAGGTGTTCTGGCAACAGCCTTAGAAGGAACACAGTTAAGGAAGTCTCCACTGCAAAACCTCAAAACGAGTTCGGTAAGGAAGCGTAACTCATCATCGACTGAATCGTGTCCAACAAGGTTTTGTTTCTTCTCTCCAATACATCATTCTACTGAGGTGTATTAGGTGCTGAGAGTTGGGAAATGATTCCATGTTCTATCATATAGTTCTGGAATTCAGAATCCAAAAGCTCTCCACCACAATCTGATCGAAGTGTTTTAATCCGTTTATCCAATGCATTCTCAACATCAGCCTTAAACTCTTTGAAATTTTCAAAGGATTCTGACTTTCGTTGCATCAAGTAAACATACCCATACCGAGAGTAATCATCATTAAAAGTGATGAAATACTCATAGCCTCCCCTGGCTTGCTCATTCATCGGATCACAAAGGTCTGAATGCACTAACTCTAGAGGCTCTTTGGCACGATAGCCTTTTCTAGTAAAAGGTCTTTTAGTCATCTTGCCTTCAAGGCATGACTGGCACACAGGTAAAGAATTTTCCTCTAACTCGCTTAGAAGTCCATTCTTCACCAACCTCTCACTCCTATTGAGATTGATGTGTCCTAATCGAAGGTGCCAAAGTTGGGCATTTTCTTTAGAAGAACCTTAAGTCGTTTATTTTGAGTTATGACAGTTTTAAAAATCTCTATGTTATGGAGGGAATTTGTTGCTAACGGCCTTAGCACATATAAATTATTTTCCAGTTTTGCTTAATAAATCTCAACACCATCTTTCATAATAAACACTTATTCACTGAAAAATTGAGAGTATATTTTTATGAAATCAAACACTTTATAGAAATTAAGTTCCTCTTTAAATCAAGAACTACGTATACATCATTCAAAATAATAAATTTTATCTGTTAAGTTAACTGGAGCACTCCCACTGCCACAACTGAGACGATGTGTCCGGTGCCTATTTACATCGTCATCTCACTAGCCTCAAGCTGCCGCTAGGATCTAATCCCCTAAAAAGAAGAACAAACATGATCAGTGGCTCCAGAGTCTATAATCCAGGCATAATCATCATTCTCCACTAAACAAGTTTCTAAAACTAGTAAATCATACTTACCTTATTTTGTCTTAGTCTTAGCCTTCTTCTTCTCCTTCAACCAACAAAGACAGTTCCACTTCCATTGCCCATCCTGGTTGCAATGGAAGCATTTCCTTTTTCAACTGACGCTTGTTGCCTACCCCACTGTGTGACAGGTTGTGGGTTAGCATGTGCCTTCCCTTTCCCCTTACCACCCTTCTTCTTCTTCCACTTGGTAGTGTAAGAAGTAGAAGGTGCAGACTTAGTTCCTGAGGTCGAACCCCGATAAAACTTCTTAGATGATGAAGCAACATTTACCTCACCAACCTTCTTCTCCTTACTTTTCAGCAAGGATTAGAATGTCTGCAACTCGTTGAGGAGAGTTGTAAAGGAATAATCAACTTTGTTCAGCACAGCATTATTGACAAAGTGCATGAAGCTTTCTAGCAACTTTTGCAGAATTATGCTAACCTGGCTGCCCTTAACGATGTAGGCCCCATTCATCTCCGCCATATTGAAGTGGACTATGATGTCCATAACATGTTCTCGAACAGATGTACCCTCTTCCATTTTGGAGTTGAAGATGCATTTTAGAGCTTCGTGCTTGAGCTGTTCAGATGGTTGTCCGAGCATTCCCCATAGGGACTCCATGATCTCATGCACAGAGACCATAGGTTCATGCAATGACGTATTGGCCAAGATGTAAGCTCAGGCCTTCTCGTTCGCCCGTGTCCATTTCTCATATTCCTTCCGAACATTTCGAGCGGCAGTTTGAGTTGGAATAGGAGGACACTCCTTCGTAAGGACGAACCTTAGGTCATCGATGATAAGAATGGTATTAATCGTGTTTTTCCAACTAGCGTAGTTTTCGCCAGTCAATTTGTCGGTACTTAATAAAGCTAACATGGCTGTTGCCATTTAAAAAGTTGCTAAAAAACATGAACAAACTTAATAAGTCTATGCATTATCATTTTTAACACCAATTTTTGTTTTAGAAAAATAGTTCTAATGTACCCTAAGTGAAATGACATCTATTTTGCAATGATGCCCTAGCGAGGCAGGACAAAAGTCACCGGTGGGGTGATCAAGTGCCCATTCACTGGGATGAGACATTATCAACCATTAGACAGAAAAAACTCTTGTAACTGACTCTAATAGTCACCATTTTTTGGTCCAAAACTGTTACCCTTTAACAATTTTGCATAAGTGTAACCCCTCATTTTAGGCCCTAGAGTCCCACCCTAATGTGCCCACCGTAGGGAAAAGGCAGATTAGAACAAGAGACTAAAGCGACCATATTCTATATAGGAGATCAAATAAAGAGTCGTGCAAAACTGCCATCTTTTAGGGGGACACTCCCAGGGTGCCTCAAGGCGATGCATAAAATGTTATCCATCCTAATGAGAGAGACCGTTGGATATGTTGTCACACGTCCCGCTCCTACTTACTATGAACATTCTCTCCATTCACCTTGGTATTGACCTACCCATACACCATCATTTAGAGGGATACTCCCAGGATGCCTCGAGGCCGAGGATAGATCTCACGGTGTGAACATTAGAGAGAAATGTTAAGAGGTTTAAGTGAAGTATCATATACCCCAAGTACCTCCCACTGAATATTCTACCTAGGAATTCATTAACTTAGACAATTCAGCTACTGATTTTATCTAAGTGTGAGTTTAATTTGCCAAAAAACAACTCTTGCTTTTGATAATTAAACAAGTTCGAATCAAGTCCCATTAAACACTTTAACGGACTATCATCAAATTTGCATGCATGCAACAAATCTATCTAATTCACCTTTCCAGGTAGGTTCCCAGGTAGGGGTGTTTCGTTTCCGTCAGCTTAAGTATCCTAGCCTAGACAAAACCCGCCTTAGACAAAAGGTCCCTTATAGATAGATTTGGTACATATTTAATCTTTTATTAGTCAATTTAATCCTATTAAACTGATTAAAGATTAACCTTAGGTGTCTAATCTCATTAGAACCGTGATCTTAGGTCTATCTCCTTCAAATTTTAAAACTCTTTTAAAACATGATTCAAGCCTAAGTTTGCATGCATGTCTTTCTTATTGATTTTAGTTCTAATTTCCACTGTAACTCTTATAAAAGGAAACAACCAAAATCATCCACATTGCTAAGCTAGACTAGGTATTTATATTTCTTATAAATTTAACCTATGTGTCATGCTTCATGCAATGTCCATTCATTACTATATATAACTCTTATATAAAGAAGTAATGAACTAAGTATACATGCTTCCATACACCCCTATACTATAACATTTATAATATAAAGATGATGCATGTGTTGGGATTGGTGTCCTAATTCTCCCGGAGTATCGTAGTTTGTAAACTGTACACATTGTTATGAATAAAATTATGAATAAAATAAGAGTTATTTTATTTGGCATTTACTCATATCCAATAAACAAGGCTCCATGGTTATTGTATGTAAACTTAAGCATGTATATGAGATATACAAGGGGATCATGCCTTAAGTGATAACCTAAATAGGTATGTAGTATAAGGATTAAGGAGGGATTCTTGATCCTGGTGACACTACGGATACGGCCCATTTTATAGAGGTTTGCAAGTGTTGTGAACTACTACAGATGGTAGATCCTGGCCATTCATGTGGAGACATGCGAGGGGGGTGTCCTATACAAAGAGTTTGTATAGGACCGAACCATGAGATGATTCATCTCTGTATATAATGTCATTGATACTTGAGACTTACATCTCACCTAAACGACCATAGGTGACATGATCTCAATCCTGAGTCTTTTGGGAACTCCTACCTTTGAGGGCAGTCCTTTAATTAGTATAGGTGAGAGTGGTCAGATTTCCAACTCAACATGCCTTCGTTTTTAGGAATTTGTCTGATTTAGGAGCTGGGAACTCAGTTACACAAGATGGAATTCACTCATTTCTCGAAGCAGGGGTATGTAGATAGATTGCTCCCTTAAGTGCTGATTCCGGGTCTTGAACATAGTGGTCACAACTTCTCTTTGGAAGAGAAAACTCAGTCATAGTAGGACTATGACTTATGTTCATTAGAGGGATCAGTGGTACTTAAGGAGTTAGATGTAACTACAGGGGCATAATGGTTATTGGCTCAACTGTACTTACGAGCAATCTGTGAAGGGTTATCGTACTGTTGATTGGTTGATATGGACCCATAATATATCTGTAGTAAGGAGAGTTCAGCTGTCAGTCTTTAGTGGAATGCCTGGCAATTAACAAATGGTGGATCCTGTCACTAAAGAGTTTAGTCAGTTATTCACGTACCGTTGGAGCTTCAAACTACAGGTCCATAAGGTCCCCTGGTAGCTCAATGGATTCAAGTTGAGAATTAGTTCTTGGTGTTTATTTGAAATGTTCAAATTGATAAGAGTTAATTTGACTATATATGATATGATCGGTGTGATGTATGAGATACATCAAGTGGAGGATTAATGTAAATGAGATTTACATTAAGTACCATGAAATAGAAAAAGAGTTATGGTTTATATGTTTCATGAGATGAAATATTAAAACTATAGGTTATAAATATAGTATGGTAAGTTGGTTATCATGTATATTTATAATTATATCAATTATTGGATAATTATCTTTTTTTCTCTAAACCAATTGAGTGTGAGGTTATTGGTGGTTTCATGGTAACCGTGAGATAAAAGAAAATTTTTTTCCTAAATTTAGTAGATTTGCTAAAGTTGTTGAATTGAGATTTTCCATTCTCGGAAATTACTCACGGTTGGTTGTCAAGTGGATTAGATTCACTAAACGATAGCTGAAGAGAGACTAAACGATCGTAGAGTGACACTACACGATAGTTCACTCAGCTGGCTTTTAGCTAAAAGGAACACGATCGTTGCTAAACGATCGTTTAGCTCTGGAAGCGTAGGTAAACGATTGAGTAAAACGTTTACTCTTTCATGTAGACGATCGCTTGGGTTTTTGGTACACAATCAGTAGAGACGTGGACTTCGACCGAACAGTTCAAGTCCCGGTTTGCCTATTTGAACCGGAAACTCTTTGTTTTTATAATAATTAGCTTTAGATTTGAGGATTTTGTGGCAATTTTTTCCGGTTCATCAACATTTGTTTAATATACATGAGATATATGTGGTTTATGTAGCATATGTATGACAATAGATTTGAAACCCACCTTAGGTTGTGCAATTATTCATGCATCATGTATTATAAGTGTTATAATATGGCATGACGAAATTACATGAAAGCATGTGCATGCATCATGAAATATAAGAGTTATATTTGTGCATGCAGTAAGCATATGCATGCATCATCTTAATATTATAAGCGTTATAGTCTAAGGGTGAATGGAAGCATGTTTTGTTTGGTTTGTTGCTTGTTTATATAAGTGTTATATAAAAAGGTTGCAATGAATGAACAATGCATGGAGCATGACACTTTGGCTGTTTATAAGAGTTATGAATGCCTCGTCTGTGTTTTCTTTGTGTTGTGAATGGTTTTGATTGTTTCTATTATAAGAGTTATAATAAAAATTAGAACTAAAATCGATAAGAAAGAGTTGCATGCGAACTTAGGGTGAACTTATATTTTAAAAGGGTTTTAAAATTGGATTGAGATAGACCTAAGCTCAAAGGTTCTAATGGGATTAGCAACATAGTTTAATCTTTTTAAATCAGTTTAATAAGATTAAATTGATTAGCATAAAAGATTAAAATTGTATTAAATCTATTTATAAGGGACCTTTTGTCAAAGGCGGGTTCTATCTAGGCTGGGGTACTTAAGCTGACGGAAACGGAACAAAATTCCTCCGAGTTTCCTGGTAAGTCCAGGGTCGAACACAGAGACTTGTGAAAAAAGATTGCATTGGTAATCTTTATGAAAGCCTTGCGGTAACCAAATAAATAAATTGTTGGTTTGTTGTTGATTGCATTAATGAAGAAAAATAACAATTGCGGCAGAGTTTGAAAAGAGTTGGTAAACGGGAGATGCGATGAATATGCGGTGAACGGGTTGAGAAGGGTTTCGGCTAACACTTCCTAGAATGCGACCATGCTTTGTGACCTTGATAACTTGTAGAAATACAAGTTATTTATGCCACCTTATCTAGATATTGCAGCCAAAAGTTAGTAATTATACACCAATTGTATGAAAATTAGCCTAGTATTGCAATAATTATAAATGTTTGCGATTATACCCACTAACACCAAAAAGATGGAAGACAAGCTGAACTTTACTCTGTTTTGCACGAGACCAAGTCACCGCTTGCGCTCAAGGCTCATGAAAGACTAATCAATGCATCTCTGTCACATTACGCCGGTCAATCAATAATGAAGAGACGATTACAGCAATGACAGCGCAATGCGACAGTCGATCCAAGAGTTATGCTTCAACCGTATGCGGTAATAAAAACAACCACCACATGCGAACCTATGATCGAAAGATGCAGCTGAGCAACGCAAGAGCGGAGGATTGAGACACGTGTACAACTAACAGTTGTGCAGAATTGACGGTCTGATTGCATAACAGAAGGAATAATATCCCTCCATCTTCAGAATTACCATAACCATGAATGGGGACAACAAGGCCGGAGTCAAAGATCTGCACCTATAAATACCCCATTGATTTCAGAGAAAAAATATGCTATTTGATACGAGGCTAAATGCTGTTAGATTATAGAGAAAAGGCTGAGTTGACTGCTTAAGAGAAGAAATCCGGGAAGAAGACGAGATAAGGCCGAGAGGTGAATCTCAGATCCAAACTGCCAAACTCCTGATCGGAAGCTCTGTGCAAAGATCCTTGCTACCGATAGAGCAAACCTAAGAGGGAAGCTCTTCCTACCATTAAATCCATCCTATCCGGTAAGCAGATCTTCATTAAATCCGTGCCAAGACATTGGCACTTGTTTGTATATGTTCTATCTCTCTTTCATTGTGTATTTCATGTTTTCTTTATCTCTTCATTCACACACTATGTATCAAACGCTTAGTAGAAATATTAAATGTTTCGATAAATTCCATTTACCATTCTCTGTATATTTTCGTTCACCTACCAATCACTTTCTCCATGATGTCTCTTAACCCCCTGATGAGAAATATGAATCACTAAGAACTTAACCTGTATTAAAGATATAAAATACGTTTAGCTAAAGCATGCTAGACGACATCTTCACCTGTGAGAGCAGAAATGAAGGTGTCATTCTGATCTATCGAGAAAAGGTCAGAAGAATGCGTTAACTAAAGCGAGTAGTACTTCCAGACATGAAAGCAACCTTGCGTTCATTACATGAATCTCTGTTTCACCACAGACATGTGGGAGCGCGGCCGATCACTAAGAGGTGTACGCCAAGAGAAGTTCAGAACATTATTTGTACCTTCAATCCAATTAAGAACTTGTGTTGTTTGTATTATTTGTCTCTCTCTTTATATTTTGTTCATAAGACTTGTCACCGCATCCCATGTCTTTTCATAACTTTCACAGCCAGCCTTAATCCCAACATCTTGTGCATGAAGTCTGTATCTTGTATCATCTAGCTTAGGTTTACTATATTTTTATGTTTTTATCGCATCTTTACTACTTTCCTTTATTTTATTTCAATTTATATACTTATACAAACTCATTTTTAAAGATTGAAAACTTGGTCGCATATATCATGAACGTACCACAATAACCTAAACCAGTCCCCGTGTTCGACCTCGAATCACACCGAGAAATTTACGGTGGAATTACACTTGGTTCTATCGTAAGGAAACTTGTGACAACGCATGGCATACTACATGAACATCTATAATTAACGCATAACTAGAAGTAGTATCGCATCATTGTGAGCAATTTATATCATCAATCCAAACATATTACACTTATGATGGCACAGAGAGAGGGTTAAATTATTTTAAACAAAACAAATTTTTTTATCACAATCTCCATTTTTTTTTATGTAGAAATAAAATAAGGATAGATAAAGACTTAAAGATATAGTGAGAGTTCCGAATAGTAGAGAAGAATTGAAGAATTGATGTTTTCCAAAACTTGCGTCCCTGATGAATTGCGATCGTTTGATAATGTAGGGACCACCTACTTCCTTCTTTATTCAAAGTTCTTTAATTCCATGGAATCGACTTGACGATGCCATCCTTCTCCATGGTATGCCTTTACTCGCTACCCATTAACTTTGAATATGTTGGTTCCGTCATCATTTGATAGTTCCACTACGCCATGTGGGAATACTTGTCTAACTATGAACAGCCCGGACCAACGTGACTTTAGTTTTCCCGGGAAGAGCTGCAGACGTGAGTTGAAGAGTAAGACCTTTTGCCCGACTTAGAAGTTCTTACCGCATATGCGTTTTTCATGCCAGTGCTTGGTGCGCTCTTTATAAATCTTTGCATTTTCATATGTGTTAATCCTTCATTCTTCTAGCTCGACCAGTTGCATTTTTCACGCTTCTCCTGCCTTCTTCAAATCAAAGTTCAGCTTCTTTACCGCCCATAGTGCCTTATATTCTAGCTCCAAAGGCAAATGACACGCCTTACCAAATACCAACGCATATGGGGACATACCTATTGGTGTTTTAAATGCAGTTCGGTATGCCACAACGCATTGTCAAGCTTTGTTTCCCAGTCTTTCTGTGAAGGCCTTACTACCTTCTCAAGTATCAGCTTAATTTCTCGATTGGACATTTCAGCCTGACCATTCGTTTGCAGATGGTATGCGGTGGTCACTTTGTGGAGAATATTGTATTTGTGCAGCAGCTCCTTGATATTATGGTTAACAAAGTGGGACCCCTCATCACTTATGATGGCACAGGGAGTGCCAAAACGAGTGAAAATCTGTTTCTTCAGGAACTGGGAGACTACCGCTGCATCACTTGCGACGCATGCTATTGCCTCTACCCACTTGGAGACATAATTGACGGCTATAAAATATAATGTTTACCATTCGAAGGAGGGAATGGTCTCATGAAATCAATCCCTCATACGTCGAACAATTCAAGCTCCAAGATGGTGTTCATTCGCATTGCATGTTTCCATGAAATGTTACCCGTGCGCTGGCACTGATCACACTTCATTGCGTAGTCAGCTGCATCCTTGAACAATGTGGGCCAAAAGAATCCACTCTGTAAAACTTTGGCTATAGTGCGCTGCCCTCCAAAGTGCCCGCCAGTATGCGTTGTTAAGCAGCATTTGGTACGCATAATCGAAAAATCTGGTCTGCCCCTCTTTTATATAGATTTGGCTCATCCCAATAATAATGTCTACATTCATGTTTGAGCTTCTTCTGTTGGTGATAGATGTCATCTTTAGGAAATTGCTCACAAACCAGATAATTGACTATGTCTGCATACTAGGGCAATTCTTCAATGTGGAATAGCTGCTCATCTGGGAACACCACACTCACCTCAGACTCATTGCGGTCAACCTCAGGATTTTCTAGTTTAGACAAATGATCCGCAACTTGATTCTCTGCCCCCTTCCGGTCAATTATTTCTATATCAAATTCTTGAAGGAGGAGAACCCACCTGATCAGCCTCGGCTTTGCGTCCTTCTTTGTCATTAAGTACTTTATTGTCGAATGATCAGTATGGATGAGTACCTTTGTTCCCAACAGATATACCCAAAATTTCTCCAACGCAAAAATTACCGCTAGGAGCTCTTTCTCTGTGGTGGTATAATTTTTCTGAGCAGGATTTAATGTTTTACTCGCATATGTGATGGGGTGCAAGATTGTTTTTCTCTTTTGCGCTAAAGCTGCTCCCATCGCATACCTGCTTGCATCGCACATTATTTCAAATGGAAGTGTTCAGTCCGACGCAATCAATATGGGTGCGGTAATCAACGCATCTTTCAAAACTCTGAATGCGTTGAGGTAGTTCTTGTAAAACTCAAATTTTCTATCAGCCATTAATAATGCACTCAGTGGTTGAGCTATTATAGAAAAATCTTTGACAAATCGTCTGTAGAATCCAGCGTGCCCCAAGAAGCTTCGTACAACCTTCATGCTTGTTGGAGGTGGAAGTTTTTCAATTGCTTCGATTTTTGCTTTGTCCACCTCCAACCTATCCCAGGAAACCTTGTGTCCCAACACTATGCCCTCCTTCACCATGAAATGACATTTTTCCTAGTTAAGCACCAGATTTGTCTCTTTACAGCTCTTTAGTATCTTCTCGAAGTTGGCTAGACAGACTTCATAAGTGTTCCCATAAACAAAGAAGACGTCTATAATGATTTCAACAGAGCCCTCAAGATAATCTGAAAATATGGCCATCATGCACCTTTGGAACGTGCTTGGCACATTACAGAGGTCAAACGGCATTCGACAAAAAGCGAAGGTCCCATATGGGCAGGTGAATGTGGTCTTGTCTTGATCTTCTGGAGCTATCATAATCTTGTTGTACCTAGCATAACCATCCAAGAAGCAGTAAAAATCATTTCCAGCAAGACGGCCTAGCATTTGGTCGATGAATGGCAGAGGGAAATGATCTTTCTTTATGGCCGCATTCAGCTTGCGGTAATCCATGCAAATGCTCCATCCAGTGATGGTCCTTTGTGGTATTAATTCGTTGTTTCATTCGGGACTACCGTCATGCCACCGTTCTTCAGCACACACTACACGGGGCTGACCCACGTGCTATCTGCTATAGGACAGATAATGCCCGCATCTAGCCATTTAATGATCTCCTTCTTGACGACTTATTTCATCGTAGGATTAAGTCTGCATTGATGTTCAATCGTTGGTTTATGGTCCTCTTCAAGACGAATGCGATGCATACAATACACAGGGCTAATTCCTTCAATGTCAGCAAGCGTCCAGCCAATTACTCGCACATGTTTTCTAAGAATGCTCATCAACGCATTCTCTTGGTCTTCGTTGAGCACAGAGGAAATGATAACTGGAAACTTCTCATTCTACCCCAAAAATGTGTACTTCAAATGGGTCGGTAGGGTCTCAATTCAAGTGTTGGTGGCTCCACTAGGGAAGGTTGCGTTGTTTTTTTCTTCTTTTTCTGTTGGCTCTTCTTCTTGCTTTGTGATCATTTCTTCTTCCTTGCTTGTTTTTGTTGTGATCGCATTACAGGTAGTAACGGATGCGCTGGCATCCTCTTCTTCATTTTCTTCATCAAACTTTTCTTCTTCAATCACATTCTGGTCATCATCTGAATCATGCAGGTCTTTTTCATGTGGAAACTTCATGGCACGAATTATGTTAAACTTGAGCGTTTGTCCGTTGATACTCAAAGTGATTTCCCTTATCTGCACATCAATTTGAGCATGACTCGTTAATAAAAAAGGTCACCCCAGAATGATGGGCACATCTTTGTCGGCCTCATAGTCCAATATGATGAAGTCAGCTGGTAGGATAAACTTATCAATGGTTATCAGCACATCCTTCACCTTTCCCTTTGGATGCACCAGAGATCTATCGGCCAGTTGGAGAGTCACTGTTGTAGGCATAAGTTGCCCCCACATTCAGCTATCTAAAGATTGACAGAGGCATCAAATTTATGCTAGCTCTCAAGTCACACAGGGCTTGCTCGATGTACAGTCCTCCTATGGAGTAAGGAATAGTAAAGCTCCCAGGATCGCTATTCTTCGGTGGAATGATTGATTTTGAACTTTGAGTTAACGCCACTGTGGTAAACTTACTAGCTCCTCTCTTCTTAGTTACCATATCCTTCAAAAACTTTGCATAGGCAGGTCATTTCCTCAATCGCTTCACTGAAAGGAATATTAACATGTAACTGCTTTAACATAGATAGGAAGCGTTGGTACTTTACCTCTTAGTTCTTTTTCTTCCATAGTCTCTGCGGGAAAGGGGGTAACTACACTTTCACAGTTCCTGTCTTAGTTGGCTTTGAGGTCGACGCAACCTCCGGTTCTACTGCTTCTTTTTTTCTTTCTTCTTCTTGCTGTCACACCGCAACTTCAGATTCTGCCGCAATGGGAGTTGTCCGACTAAGCACCTTCTTTTTTCTCCCTCCACAGTCTTTCCCACTTCGCAATGTCACAACCTGATATTGCTCTTTACCTAAATTCCCCGGGTTGCGTGGAAGTTCAGTTGAACTTGGCAAAGCCCCTTGCCAGTGTACATCTTTCAACTCACTCGCAATCTAGCCCATCTGTAATTCTAAATTATGGATGGACATAATCTGACTTTTGAAGCACCATTTCGTTTTTTCTCTATGTATTGCTTCAATAGGCTTTCCAAGGAAGAGGATTGCAGTGGTTTGAGATACTTGCTTGATTGTTTGTCTGAGCGTTGTTTGCGTGGGAAGAGTCCTTGTGGCCTTCCTTTTTTGCGTCACGGGTTGGAAATTCTGTTGTTGATAATCTTCCAAGCAAAATTGGGGTGGTTCTCCATCCGGGGTTATAGGTATTTCGAAAAGGGATTTATTTTTTACAAGTAAATAGATTGTGGATTTTGCGAGCAATCTTCCATCGTATGCCCACCAGCAAGTCGCAACCTTACGGTGTTTTTGACTAATTGCATTGATTTGCCCGTTTTTTTGGTGTTGGGCTGCTGATTTCTTGTAGTGAACAATAACACTATTATATTGTGTCCATTGTCTTTTGAGTCTCAATCTCTTTTCACTCTCTCTTCAATCTTTATGGTTCTTAGAGATGAGATCCAAGATATTCTTCGCCTCTCATAACGTTTTATCAAGCAGACCACCCAGTGGCTGTCGATTGGCAGTGGTCTGCGAAGGGATTTAAACCATGATAAAAATTTCCCATCTGGAGAAGTCGGGCACACTGTTGTGTGAATCAATCCCTGACCAACCTCTTAAACCTCGTTCAGGCATCGCTGAGCGACTCGTCCATGTCTTGTTCAAAATTTGTAATTAGTTTCCTTCGTCTGGCGTTCTCAGTAGGTGGAAAGTATTTCTTCATAAACTTCTCCACGACCTATTCCCAAGAAATGATCTCTCCCAGTTCGAGAGAATATGGGAACAACATTAGTTGAACTTCTTCAATAGAGATGTTCGGGAACACAAAAGTATTGTATATTTCAATAAAGCTTCGGAGGTGGTCATGCAGGTCCTCGCCACGCCTTCCTCCAAATTGTCCTGCAGTCTGGATCATCTGCAGCATCACCAACATCATTTCGTATCGGCTTTCGTCGAGGGCAGGCCTCATGATTCCTGGAGAGAAATCATAGAGGTTTAGCGATGTATAGTCCCTAATGGGTCTATTGCGATCGTTTGCCAGTAGGATAGGATTCGCCATGACATTGTTCTCATTTGGTGCTTTGTTTTTCAGGCTGTTCCACCATCTCTTCTTTATCTGATTGTGGTTGCTGTTGGCGGTCTCTCGATCTCCGTCTAAACGTTCTCTCATTCTCCGGGTCATAATTCGCCAGAGATTGAGAGTCTGTAAAGAAATAAAAAAAAATTACCGTTAGCACTCTATTTTGCCAAAGTCCCCAGCAACGGTGCCAAAAACTTGATGCTTATTTTTTATTGAATGGAAATGTGGATGATATGTGTGATGAAATTATGTTGTGCACTCAAGTTTCCTCAGCGTAATCCAAGTGTAAATTCCTCTGAGTTTCCTGGTAAATCTAGGGTCGAACACAGGGACTTGTGAAAATAGATTGCGTTGGTAATTTTTATGAAAGCCTTGCAGTAACCAAATAAATAAATTGTTGGTTTGTTGTTGATTGCGTTAATGAAGAAAAATAACAATTGCGGCGGAGTTTGAAAAGAGTTGGTAAATGGGAGATGCGATGAATATGCGGTGAACGGGTTGAGAAGGGTTTCGGCTAACACTTTCTAGAATGCATTCGTGCTTTGCGACCATGCAACATGCATACAATCGTAAACCATCTCTCGATGCGAATGCTACAGCTTCTAATGCTAGAACGCATGCGATATATGTGATAAGTCTATAAGACCTACACATAAGCCTCTATTCCTATTTATGCGATGATAGGTTAACACACACACTAATAAGGTGACCACATAATATCATTCCTATCTCTAGGATGCATGCGATGCAGGTTGGCAAACAGAACTTATCTCTAAGTCCCTATCTCTTGTTTATGCAGTTCTAATCTTGCTCTTTCGAGTCTAGATTCTAACCTAGCTCTCTCGAATCTTAGGTTCTTTCTTCAGACTCTCTCTCGAGTAGCTCTAAAAGGGTGTTTTGCACAGCATAAAACAAGATAATCGCAAGTAATGAACTTCCTAGGTCATGTTAGCTTAGTTCTTCTCAATCCATTCAACTAGTTTAGTTACTCATGTGTATTAAGAGAGTGAGCAGATGTAGAAATAGGACTTCCATTGTATAAATATGAAGATGAAGTACAAAATAACAATGTGAGTATAGAAAAAAGAGCCTGGTAGCAATCTCTTGCTGCCCAGGCGTTTACACTGTTTTTCTACTCATGCTTAAAAGATAATCTCGCTCTCGCGAGAGTCGGCCCACTCTCTGCTTCTATGCCCCAAGGTTCTCTCTCGAGTTGCCCTGAGCGATCTCTGGCGTAACCACTCTTCTCTTGCTCTGCCTTAAAATGAAAGAAAACTATGAACAAGGGCGTGTGAACTTATGGAACAAAGAATAGCTGAACTCGTGAACCCCTTTTCTGAAAGGTTCCCTTGGTATTTATAGAGCATCCATGGTGAAAGGCGGCTTCTCTCTCATGATTGTACAGATGGGACGGCTTTAATTTCTGACTGATGCGCTGAATAATGGTCACCAAAAAGCTGAATGTACTTGTGATCGTTATCGGCTGTCAACTTAATTCAGATGCGACTGTCATCAGCTTTTTGTCCCATCGCAATTAATTAGCCTTTCACCCAGATGCGTCCACCATGTTGCGCTGACCAAGTTACGGTGATCCTTCTTGGGCGAATATTTGCGAACACGATCATTGCAAAGCCTTGTAGTGATGTTGCGCTCGACCAATGATTTCCTATGATCGCAATTCTTACATTGCGTCAATGCATATTCTGCATAAAAATACTAAAATCAACTGTTCCTATGCAATGAACGTATACGACTGCAATATTATGAAATTGATGCTTGATGGACGCAATTTAACATGTTTTATCAACACAATCCAACATTGTTTAAGAACTTAGCACTATGATAACGTGCATTTCTACCTGTTATCAGAACCTACCTGGAACAGTGAATTAGATAGATTTTTTGCAAGCATACGACAGTTGGTCAAAGACTCCATTAAAGAGTTTAATGGATGGTGATCAAAAGTTGTTTCAACTATCCAAGGTAAAAGTTACTCTTGGACAAACTTAAAAAGTCACTTAGTTAAAATTCTTAACCGTGTTTTTTCTAAGTAAAGTAAACCCTAGGTTATAAAATCCAACAATTGGATTTTTCCACTAACTAATTTTTTAATAAAATAAATCAATTTTATTTGACAAAATATGAAATGCATTTTTCAAATTTTAAAAATTATTTAATTAAAACAATTTTAATTAAATAAATAATTTAATATTGCATATTAAATTGTCTTTGACACCTAATTTTGATTAATCACATTAATCAATTTAAAACACTTTCATTCTAATATATTATTTAAAACATGCTCTCTAAAAATAATTAATTATATAAATATAAATTATATCTCATATAAAATACAATTTTTCCTAAAGCTCGAATTTGAACATTTTAAATTCTCACTTCACTTAGTTCTTCAATTTTATTCGTATTGAGCTAGCAACGAGACCCAATGGACCTACAGACTATGGTCTTCAATGATTTGAGACTAACTGGTTAAACTTTTTAACCTGGTTAATCAACATTCGTTAACTAACAGGACTATCCACTATAATCTGTAGTTGCACTCCTCTCATTGTAGATATATTTTGTGTCCATTTGATATAACTGTCATCAATAAGTTGATCCTTCACAGGTTGTTCATGACCTTAGCTAGGTCAATTATCATTTTATCCCTGAGTTACATCTTTTCTTCTTAAGTATCATTGTTCTTCTAATGAAAAATTGATTTAGGATCTTAATCACTAAATTCATTCCCTCTCAGGCCAGTGAGAGGATGAGGCCCCTTGTTCAAGACCTGGGATTAGCCCTTAAGGGAACAACCTTTCTACTGTCTCTAAAATGGGTAGGAGGAATTTCGTCTTGCAAGTTCTATGTCACCAGCTATCTACCTGGTCTTATCCCTGAAATGGGAGGCATATTGAGCAATGTTGTTGAGCTTAGCCTCACCTATGCAGATCAAGGGACAATCCCGAATAAACAGGAGTTCATAGACAACTTAGGATTCAGATCAAGTTATCTAGTTCGTCAAGAAGTGAAATTAATCAATGTTAAAAGTAAATGATGTTAATACGTAAAAGTGATTATTTCGTGGTTAGTCTTACACAATCTCATCGTGTAGAACACCCCCGCTCACATGTCTTTACATGAACGAACTGATCACATTATTTATGACACTTTACAACATTTGTAACAATGATAGAGTGGGTCATATTCAATAGTATCTCTAGAAATAGGTACCTAACCTAATCCAAGTATTATAGATTATTTAGGCTATTATACTTGAACTAGATCTAGTTTATTGTTCCACATAAAGTCCAAGTATTCATAACAATAGCCAAAGGTTCGTAGTTTATTGGATTTAGAGTTATCAATTCATTTTCAATTAACAACATTTGTCGTAAACTTCATATATATTTATTGTTTACAAACTACGAGTTTTAGGACATACAACTCAACAAATTCCCACTTGGACTAAAACTCTTAGTGGGTTACAACAAAGTTGAGTATTGTGAAAGAAATCTAAATAAATAAACTATGGCATTCCGTACCCACAATTTCTTCCACTTGCTCTATTTATTCTACCCGTAGTCCTAAACTCTTCAGGTGACCCTAAAAAATCTTAGCAAAAAGGGACTTTGTAAATGAATCAGTAATATTATGCTCATATGCTATTTGTCTCACAATAACGTCTCCTCTTAGCACGATCTCAGACCAACATATTCTACTTCCATTGTGGATTCTGCAATGCAGCTCTACTTAATACTTCTCTATACTACTGCTCCTTCATTTAGAGTGAACACCGATCCCAAGTAGATCAACTAGATTCTATATTGGTCTGAAAATCGGAGTCAGTATATCCTGTAAGGATCAAATCCTTATTTTCATATACGAGCACATAGTTCCTCATTCTCCTAAGATACTTGAGAACATTCTTCATGGCAGTCCAATGTGCATAACCAGAATCTGAACTGTGTAGGTGTATATCAGCAGCAGCGGAAGCAATAAGGATCAATAAGCATTCTAATTCATCAATTTTGGCTATAAATGAAGAATGCTCATATAATAATAAGAGGGTTTCAAGTGATACCTTTCTAGAACTTCTTTAATCTCGAATTCAGCTATAAATCTTCTCCAATTCTTCTTGTGAACCACCTCAAGATCTTCATTACTTTTCTCTAGGAGCTTTAGATTGAGTTGTGGGACTCAAAATAAGCCTGGATGAAGGAAATTTCGAGAAGAACACACTGCTACACCCACTTAAAGAATACCTTCTTCAACTCAAATTTTTCTGTAAAAAATTCAACTGATGCATGCCCGAATTCCACTTCAATCTTCTCTATTTATTGCAGGACTATCATGCAATGGAGAAGCCTGCATGAGATGCAGCTCATGCTTGGAGAATTGAAGCCAAAAGTCAGGTGGGTTTAGTGTGAGTAACTTCATGAAGGTGAGTGGAGAAATTCAACATTTCTCATTTTGTATTTTTTTTCTAGTTTTTCTAATTTAAAATTGATTTCCAAAATCAATTTAATTTCAAAATTGAAAACTTTTTATTGATTTTACATAAATTAATTTTCTAAAATTAATAATAAATAATTAATTAATTAATTTAATTAATTCTAATTATTTAATATCAAATATTAAATTAATTTTACACAAAATTCCACCTTCATGAATTTAATATTTAAATCATATTTAAATATTAATTAATTCTCTAATTCCGTTTAATTTTATATCTCATATAATTACTAATTCCCTTAATTCTAATTTGAACGTTTCAAATTAACTTATCACGCTACTCTAAATCTAATCCATTTACAAGCTAGTAAGGGACCTTGTGGACCTACAGATCATAGGCTCTAACGATCTGAGATTAATTGGCTAAACTCTTTACACCGAATTAATCCCAATTCATTAACTAATGGGTCACTCCACTAAATCCCATAGTTTCACTCCCCTCACTGTAGATATATTACGTCCACTCGATATAAACATGATTAGTAAGTTAACCCTTCATAGGTTGTTCGTAATAATGGTTGGGTCAAATGTCTATTTTACCCTCAAGATTGCATCTTGTTCCTTAAGTCTCACTAGTCCTCTAATGAACAATTGATTTGTGATCCAATCAACAAACCGAGTCACTCACAGACCAATGAGAGGGTGGGGCCCCTTGTTCAAGACCCGAAGTCAGCACTTAAGGGAACAACCTCTCTATTATCCCTGAAAGTGGGTAGGAGTGAATTCCATCTTGCACCCTATGTCCCCAGCTATCTACCCAGTCTTACCCTTGAAATGGAGGTTTATTGAGTCAACGTTGTTGAGCCAACCCTCATCTATGAAAATCTAAGAATAATCTCGAATAAACAGAAGTTCATAGAGCTCAGGATTAAGGTCAAGTTATCTAGGTCATCGCTTTAAAATAGTCAGTCTTAAATAGTAAACAGCGTTATAAAGTAAGAATGACTAATTTTGTGGTCCGATCTTGTACAAACTCATTGCACAAGACGGCCTCATTCCTCATGTCATAACATGTATGAATTAGGATCACATCGTCTGT
Organism: Benincasa hispida; assembly: GCF_009727055.1. Taxonomy (NCBI): domain Eukaryota; kingdom Viridiplantae; phylum Streptophyta; class Magnoliopsida; order Cucurbitales; family Cucurbitaceae; genus Benincasa; species Benincasa hispida. The sequence goes on from NC_052357.1 coordinate 26,764,441, forward strand.
AGCACTTTACAACTCCTTGTAATAACTACAGAGTGGGCCGCATCCAATAGTGTTACCAAAATAAGGAACCCAACCTCATTCATATACTATAGATCATTTTGACTATTTACTCGAACTTGATCCACTTTTATGTCTCCACGTAAAGTTCAAATACTCATGTAATAGTCATGAGTCTTTTAGTTTATTGGATTTCTAAAAACGAATTAAGCAATACATATATTCAATAACAACTAATTGAAATTTTAAAAATAAGTTTTATTGTTTACAAACCACAAGTTTTAGGACATAAAACCCAACAAACTAATACCTACTGACAATCCCTACTGCAAAGCATATGTCTGGACGAGTACATAACATTGCATAACATCAAACTTTCGACTGCTGATGCATAGGAACCCGTCTCCTCCTCAACTTCTTGAGGTGTCTTAGGACATTGTTCCTTTGACAAATATATTCCATTCCTAAAAGGTAAAAGACCTCTTTTGGAATCCTGCATTTTAAACCTAGACAACACCTTGTCTATATAAGATGTTTGAGACATAGCTAGTGTTTTGTTCTTTCGGTTTCGAAATATTTGAAACCCAAGAACATACTATGCCTCTCCCAGATCTTTCATCTGAAATTGGGTTGCTAGTCAATTTTTTATGTCAGTTAGGTATCCTACATTATTCCCAATAAGTAGGATATCATCTACATACAAAACTAGAAATGCTATACTGGAGTTAATGATCTTTTTGTATACACACGATTCATCAACGTTCTATTCAAAGCCATAAGATTTGACGCAACATCAAATCTTATATTCTAGGATCTGGATGCCTGTTTCAATCCATAAATAGATCTCTTCAGTTTGCAAACCTTTTACACCTGACCCTGTTCAATGAACCCTTCAGGTTGGACCATAGAAATACTTTCTTCAAGATTGCCATTTAGAAAGACAATCTTGACATCCATTTGCCAAATTTCATAATTATAAAAAGTAGCAATGGACAAGAGTATCCTTATTAATTTAATCATAACAACAAGTGAGAAGGTTTCTTCATAGTCTACCCCCTCAATCTTTCCTACTAACCGGGCTTTATAAGTTTGTACCTTCCCCATATGATCTCTTTTATGCTTGATCCACTTACAACCGATAGGTCTTACCTCATCAGGTTTATCTACAAGTTCCTAGATAGAATTAAAGTACATAGACTCTATTTCAAGGTCCATGGCTTTGATCCACTAATCTCGATCAACATCATCCATTATTTGTTTATAAGTTAATGGATCCTCTAAGACATCATCAGGAATGGTGACTTCGGTTTCAGTTAAACCCATATAGCGGTCAGGTTGTGTCACAACCCTCCCACTACGTCGAGACTCTTTAAACTCTTGAGTAAGATGTGATGGACTAGATGTCCATGATTTATCAACAACTCTAGTTGATGAGCGAGCGTGATCAACAACTTTTGTTGATCCGTCTATAGCATCTTTTGAAATCTCTTCCAATACCAATTTACTGTGGGGTTTATGATCTCGTATGTGGTATTCCTCTAGGAATGTGGCATTTTTCAATACAATTACCTTAACATCCCAAGGATCATAAAATAGACCACCTCTCATTCCTTTAAGATAACCCATAAACAGGCATAATTTTGAACGATATTCCAATTTCTTAGGATTTTGCACCAATACATGTCTCGGGAACCCCAGATCCAAAAATGATGTAAACTAGCTTTACACCCTGTCCATAACTCAACTTTAAATGGTTTTAACTTATATAATCTACTTTCTAAGTTTGTGGAATAGATTTGTATACCTCTTTTTGTAATGAACACTTCATTATGAGAAAAAAATTACATTATACAAATGTTCTAACAAACAGGAAATAGATATCAAATTTCTTTTACAAGAAGGTACATAAAGAAAATTTTCTAAGTACAGATATCTATTTCCAGAAGTTAACTTAACTGCTCCTACTACTTTCCCTGAGATGTGCTCCCTTGATCCAACCTGGAGAGTAATCTCATCTTCTTCAAGTTGCCTCCAAGAACTAGTTTCCTGAGAAGAAAAAAAAAACATGATCAGTGGCCCCTGAATCCAATATCCATGTAGAATCTTCATTCTCCACTATACATGTTTCAATAACTTGTAAATCTAATTTACCTTGTTTTTCTTTTTCAGCTTTCTTCTCGAAAACATATTTAGGGCAATTTCCTTTCCAATGCCCGTATTCGTTGCGATGGAAATAAATAGAAACTACCTTCTTCCCTATCTGTATAGCTAGAACCTTCCCCTTCCCAGTTTTTTTTTTCTTTTGAATACCTTTATTCTTGGAAAAAGAAGGGTAAGATTTATTCCCAGAAGACGATTCTTTCTGGGGTTTCCTCTTTGAGGTGGAAGCAACATTTGACCAATCTAACCTCCATTCGTTAACTAATGGGTGATTCCACTAAAGCCCATAGTTGAACTCCCCTCACTGTAGATATATTATGTCCACTCGATATAACCATAATTAGTAAGTTAACCCTTCACAGGTTGCTCGTAATAACGGCTGGGTCAAATCTTTGTTTTTCACCCGAAATTACCTCTTATTCCTTAAGTTCCACTAATCCCCTAATGAACAATTTATTTGTGATCCAATCAACAAATCGAATCCCTCTCATGCCAATGAGAGGGTGAGGCCTCTTGTTCAAGATCCAGAATCAGCACTTGAAGGGAACAATCTCTCTACTAACCCTAATCGGGTAGGAGTGAATTCCCACTTGCACCCTATGTTCCCAGCTATTAATCCGGTCTTATCCCCAAAATGGTAAGCTTATTGAGCAGAGAAAATTGGTCTACTCTTACCATTTGCAGATCAAAGGATAATCCCAAACAAATAGGAGTTCATAGTTAGCTCAAGATTATGGTTAAGTTACCTAGGTTATCGTTTCGAAATAGTCAGTCTTAAACAGTAAACAGCGTTATAAAGTAAGAGTGACAGGTTTCATGGTCCGACCTTGCACAAAACTCATTTGCACAGGGCACCCTCACTCCTCATGTCTCAACATGCACGAATTAGGATCACTTCGTATGTAGCACTTTACAACACTTTGTAACAACTACAGAGTAGGCTGCATCCAATAGTGTTACCAGAATAAAGTACCCAACATTATTCATACACTATAGATCATTTTGACTATTTACTCGAACCTGATCCACTTGTATGTCTCCACATAAAGTTCAAGTACTCATATAATAGTCAAGGGACTTAGGTTTACTGGATTTCTAAAAAACAATATATTCAACAAAACCTTTATCGAATTCTCAGAATAAGTTCTAATGTTTACAAACCACGAGTTTTAGGACATAAAACCCAACAAGTGTTTCACTAAGCGATAGCTCATAAAGAGACTAAACGATTGTAGAGTTTAACTATATGATAGTTCACTCAGTTGGTCGTAGCTAAATGATCGCGTGGCATTGTTTATACAATAGGCTATAATCTTCTACATGATTGAGCACATTGTCTATATGATAGATTGTGTCATCTCCCACTTGCTCAATCGTCTACATGATTGTTGTTCCTTCAATCTCTTCCTCTAACTAAGTTCATACAGAGCTCATAACTTCTGGATTCTCACACCGAGAATACCAAGGTAACCATTGTGGTGGTGTCCTCACTCAACTTGATTGATATCAAGGTTCTGGAGGCCGTTCGTTGGGTTCGTGATCTTTGTGTTCGTGTTGTTCGTGTGGTGTTTGTTGTTGATCGTGCTATTGCACCGGTCGTTGCATTCAAGGGCTGTGTTGTTGTTCTTGGACGATTGGAGATTGATCGAGGGAGTTTGAAGAATAGTTCTTCAAAGGTACGCATACTCTATCCCTTGATTATCTTAGTTAGCATGCTGTAATTTCTAGTAGTTGCATGACCTGTTAGTTTCCGTTGTTGTACTGTAATTGATTATTGTTCAATTTCGAATGGAATTTAGAACGATCCTTTCGCTGCTCATGGAAATTCTCATATCTGATTTCCTTCATGGCAGATGTGGACGGTTGTCCAAACAGGCTCTGCAATGAGTCCATGATCTTTTTCGCAGTAGCTAACCTTTCGTGTTTCTTAGATAGTACATCAGATATACTGGCTAAACTATAAACCTGAGCCTTCTCATTAGCTTTGAATCATCTGTTATATGCATTCTGAACTGTTCAGTTTGCATTGGGACTAGGGGTTGGAGGACATTCCTCCATTAAAATGAATCGGAGATCATCTATTACTAGTATCGTGTTGATATTTGATTTCCCAGTTCTATAATTATCGCCGTTAAGTTTTTGTGAAGCTAACAGTTGTATAATAGATATTGTCATTGTTGAAAAGTAAACAAATTATTAGTGAATTGATTAACTCTAATTTTAAGCCAATTTATTAACTAATAATGAACCCATACTCATTATTCTTTTGCTACGATACTTCAGTGAGTGAAAATAGGCCCCACCTAAGGGCAGTCGACTACTCCTTCACTGAATCAAGACATTCTTGACTAAATACTAATACCAGAATAACTCTTATCCTGATAGTACTTAGTTACCGTTTATTTTGTCATGAACTTTACTAACACTTAAAAAGTCCTGTAAGTGTAAACTCGCCATTTTCGAATTATAGAGATAAGAATCAAACAAGCCTTTAAAGTAGAAACAATTGTTTAAAAACAGACCTAAGTAACTCTATCTATTTCTGGAGTTCACGGTGTTCTGAATCCTATTTTACAACCCTCCAAAGGGATTGTCGCGGTTAATGACTAGCTAATGGCGCCTAAAAACAGCAGCAGGTGCAACATTGAAATCTCACGGTGTGACCTAACGGAAGAGACCGTAGGATGTGTCAATCCTTCACCCCCTCACTATGAACTACTTCCTCTATTCACCTTGTTACTGAACCATGCAAACACTTTCCAAAGGGAGGTTTCCCAAATAACAACTCGAAGCCGAGCATGGATCTTACGGTGTGAACTCTTAGAGATGTGAGAGCTAGAAATAATATATCTCATATATTATTAATCTCCCATTGAAGTGTTCTATTTTATAAAATTGGGTACTGACTTGTTATTAACCGGCTAATTTTGTACAACCTAAGTCTAGGTAATTTTTCCTAGTATAACTTTTATACTGGGAATTAACCTATGATGTCTAGGTGATAAACCAATTTTATTACCTTACACCACTCACGCATGCTCATAAAACTAGCGTTATTGACTTAGACGCCAGTTTGATCTCCAGGTAGGAGGTGTTCGGTAAACCATCAACTTAAGTACCCCCAACATTAGACAAGATATCCCTAGGTAACTAAACAACTATTTTTTTACAAGTAATCGACCTATTTTAACTCTTAAAAAGAAATCGATTGAATTGCACCAGTTAACACTAGGTGAGCATGCAATTTATCTTTTTTATAGATTTTAAAAGTCTAGGTTATTTTATAACAATTATAAAATCCTAGAACATTCATCTGTAACATGCTTCCTTAAAGAAAATTATGCTTTAATATAACACTTATATTAAATATGAAAATCTAAGGATGCATACTATATACATTATAACACTTATAACATATAACAAATGCATGTCATATGCTTATCCTATATTGGGGTTTTTAAAATTATATGACATACTTTATGCACACATATTAAAAACAATACCATATATCACATGCATAATACTTAAACAACACTAAAGTGGACTGGTTTTGGCAGTTAAACAAACTAACTAAATTATTACATAATTCAGCAAGCACAACCCCCGAACCGGCCTCAAACTCTTTTAACAAACCTAAATCGGCCAAAAAACCACTCGAATCGGCTCAAAAACTCCAAAAAAAACTAGGTTGAACCAATCAAACCGACTCAACCAAGTCGAATCGGACCGGTCAACCTTTTCCAAATCAGATCAATAGCTGAAGCAACCGGGCGCGTGGGTTGGAATCGGGTTGAGCGTCAGATGGGTCGGACACGGTGAAGCAAGTGCATGCATGGGAACAGAAACAAACTGGGTCAGACGCTACGGGTCGAGTCGAAGATCGGATCATATAGATGTCAAAGCAGGCGCGCGCACGGGATTCAGCGTACCGGGTCGGGTCAATGTATGGGTCGAAGTCATGCCTGGACAGGCGAGCGCACGGGAGCTTCAACGAATCGGGTCGAATCTTGGGCAATGAGTCGAGTCGTCAGGTCTATGAGCAACAATTAAAGATGTCCACGGGGTGGGGCGGGGCTAGGGATGCCATTCCCCATCCCCATGAAATTCCCCATAGGGATCGAGGCAGGGATTCCCCGCGGGGAATTTTTTCCTGTTACCTTTTTTTTTTTATAGAAAATCAATTAATTTAAATCACTAATGTGAGAAAATTTTAATTAAATAATTAACTTTATCACTAAATTGTTCATTATGGTTAGTTTTATATGAAAATTTCAATTTAAAGATAAATTACTCAAATTTTGGCCTAAAAAAGCTAATTAATTTTTTTTAGTAGAAAGAAATAAATATAAATCAAATTATTCACATATATAATCTAAATTTAAACATTCAATTTAACCATATTCATTATCTTTCCCAATAAATAATCAAATTAGAAATTTAAATATAATATTTATATAATAATAATAATAACGTAACATTAGATAACTATACTAAATAAATATGTAAAAGCTAATCGAGGTGGGGACGGGGAACGAGGCAGGGCCGGGGCTGGGGTGAAAGGCGGGGACAGGGAATCCATTCCCCATCCCCGTTTAGATCACGGGGAATTTTTTCCCCCATTCCCCGCCTAATCGGGGAATCCTCGCCCCGTCCCCGTGGGAAAATTGGACATCTCTAGCAACAACCGGGTCTGTAAGTGTTTTCTTCTCTAATTCTCTCGACCAGCTTGAGTCCAACCACTTCTTTTGAGCAATTGAAGGCCTAATTGGACTCTAATGACTCCATAAAAATTACAGACCCTTACATTAAAGCTCATATACATGTGAGCAGTTATAATTTCATCAACAAATTAATGAGAAAAAAATTGCCAAAACCATAATGTATCTACTTTAGCTATGAATAACACCCACCAAATGCAATAGAACATTATAAGCATGCTCTGATACCAATTGATGAATAAATAAAAGCAGTTTCCATAAGTATCTTCGTCTCTGTGAGCAATCGGCACCACCAACAATAAATCCTCGCTATTCTCCAATTGAAGAACACCCATCTTTAGTAAAAGATAGGGAATTTCACTAATTAATTTGGAGAGTAATAGAGAATTTTGTGAAAGAATAAATGTCAAAAGTCAAAGAAGCATTAATTTTTAATTTTAAAAATCAAACCCTATTTATAACCAAAACCATGCAAAAACCATCTTTTCATGGTCTTCACCTCAAACTCCATTAGCATGAATAATATAGGTACCAAGTTCAGCATGAAACACTTCATAATCTACTTAGTTAGTGGGAAAATTCAACAATTGGATTTTTCCACTAACTAATTTTTTAATAAAATAAATCAACTTTATTTGACAAAATATGAAATACATTTTTCATATTTTAGAAATAATTTAATAAAAAAATTAATTAAATAAATAATTTAATATCACATATTAAATTGTCTTTGACACCTAATTTTTATTAATCACATTAATCAATTTAAAACACTTTCATGCTAATATATTATTTAAAACATACTCTCCAAAAATAATTAATTATATAAATGTAAATTATATCTCATATAAAATACAATTTTCCCTAAAGGCCGAATTTGAACATTTCAAATTCTCTCTTCACTTAATTCTTCAATTTTGTCCATATTGAGCTAGCAAGGAAACCCAATAGACCTACAAATCATGGGTTCCAATGATCCAAGACTAACCGGTCAAACTCTTTAACCTAGTTAATCAACATTTGTTAACCAACAGGACTGCCCATTATAGTTCGTAGTTGCACTCCCCTCACTATAGATATATTTTATGTCCATTTGATATAACCATCAGCAATAAGTTGATCTTTCACAAGTTGTTCGTAACCTCAACTAGGTCAATTACCATTTTACCCCTAAGTTACATCTTTTCTCCTTAAGTATCATTGTCCCTCTAATGAATAATTGATTTAGGATCTTAATCACTAATCCATTCCTTCTCAAGCCAGCGAGAGGATGTGGTCCCTTGTTCAAGACTCGATATCAGCCATAAAGAAACAACCTTTCTACTATCCTTAAAATGGGTAGGAGTGAATTCCATCTTGTAAATTCTATATCCCCAACTATCTACCCGGTCTTATCCCTGAAATGGGAGGCATACTGAGCAGCGCTGTTGAGCTTACTGATGACGAGCAGAAATGCACATCATTATAGGCCTTTTATTTAGAATTATGAGGGTTGTTAAGTAGAATATGCAACGATTATGTTAGGAATTCATGAGAAAACGAGTTTGCGTCGATCGGCATTAAGAATCTCAGCTAACCCACTATTATGCATTATTATACGTTCAATTGTTTATTTTTGTAACAACCGCAGAAAGCCATCGTATACTCGGAAGCCAGGCTATCATAAAGACAAACGCATGTGGGAATCTCTCCATCGCAGAAGCAAACGTATACGTTTTACGCATGGATGTTACGGCTATTAACCGCATGCGTCCATGATGCTTGATTTTATGAAGTGAATCATGGATGATATGTGATGATGAGATTGCGTTGAGCACTCAAGTTTCCTCAGCGGAATCCAAGTGTAAACCCCACTGAGTTTCCTGATAAGTCCAAGGTCAAATTCAGGGACTTGGGAAAATAGATTGCGATGGTAATTTTTATGAAGACTTTGCGGTAACCGGCAACTCAATTAATTGTTGATTTGTTGTTGATTGCGTTAATGAAAAATAAACAAATGAGGCAGATTTGAGAAAAGTCAGTGTGTGATAGATGCATTGAGTATGCGGATGAATGGATTGAGAAGATCTTTAGCTAGCATTATTTGGGAATGCGTCAGACTATGCGATAATGCTACAACCATGCACAGCAAGTCATTTTCCAATGCAAATGCGATGCTCCTAAGTTTAGGACGCATGTGTTGAATGAAAAAGTGTCCATAGAGCTTATTTCTATGTCTCTACTCTTTTCCTATGCGATGATGCAAAATGTATAAAGGCAAGGTGACAGCATACAATCATATCCTATCTCTAGGATGCATGCGATGTATTAATAGCAAATAGTGCTTATTCCTAAGCTCCTATCTCTTGATTATGCATTCTAATCTGGCTCTCCCGAGCTTAGATTCTAACCTGACCTTCCCAAGCCTAAATTCTGTCCTTAGACTACCCTCCTGAGTATCTCTAATGGACGAATGAAGCATACATAATACAAGATAATCACATAGAATGAAGATTCCCTTGTGGTGCTAGCAAAATGCTTCTCAACCCATTCAACTAATTTAGCTACTCATGCGTAAATAACAGAAAGTGAACCGATATTGAGAAATAGATTCCATTTCGATAAATGAGTGGAGTACAAAATAACAATGAAAGTTAAAGGTAGAAAGCCTAGTAGCAATTCCTTGCTGACCGAGGCTTTTACACTGTAAATCTCTATTCGGTTCCAAAGATGTTCCTGCTTCCACACGCGTCTGCCCCTCTCTGTCCTTGAAGCTTCTGGTGCTTTCCCAAGCTTACCAGAATGATCTGTCGGCACAACCTTCTCTCTCGCGTCCGCCTTGAAGTAAAAGAAAATCTAAGAACCAGGCTAAACTCATAAGATGGTGAACTCGTGAATTGGTGGAACGATCAACCCCTTTTCTGAAGGATGCCTTTGGTATTTATAGAACATCCAGGGTGAATGGCGGCTTCTCTCTCATGATTCCACAGATGGGACGACTTTAATTCCCTGATTGATGCACCGAATATTTGTCACCAAAAAGCTGAATGTACTTGTTATCGTTAGCAGCTGTTAACTTAATTTGGATTCGACTGTCATCAACTTTCTGTCCCATCATGATTAATTAGTCTTTCACCCAGATGCGCCCACCATGTTGCGCCGACCAAGTTGCGGCAATCTTTCTTGAGCAAATGTTTGCGAACACGATCACCACAAAACCTTGCGGTGATGCTGCGCTCAACCAATGATTTCCTATTATCGCAATTTCCGCCTTGCGTCATCACATATTCTGCACAAAAATACAAAAATCGACTGTTCTAATGCGATGAACTCATGCAACCGCAATATTATGAATCTGATGCTTTTTTGACGCAATTTAATATGGTGGTATGCAGTCATCTCGCTTATGTGTGAGAGCATGTCAGTGGGAATATGGAGGCTTAGAAATAGGCTTTTCGACACTATCGCATAATCATCGCATGCATCTACGACAAGTGTGTATAGCATGATCGCATAGCTTGCACTGGCTGGGGTTGCCCTTGCGGCCAAGCTTAGTGTTACAGTGAAGACATCCTCGCCTTTTTATCTATTTTTCCATGCATTTTACTACACGTCAACCGTTGTCATGTCTCTACCTCTCAGTCATTCTTCTATCGCTTAATCTGTTAGTTAGGAGTAGGAGTAGTGCTTAGCCTTCAACCTCAAATTCTTTTATTCTTCGCTGCAAGCACATCACCGCATAACATTTAGCTACAAGTCCCTGAGTTCGACCTCGGATCACCCGAGAAACTTGCGTTCTTGTTAAACTTGGCGAGAGCGCAAGAAAACTTGTGACAGGAAAGCATGGTCATTGCATGTGAGATCAACGCATACATTCCATTCCAACACATGACCACCGCATGAGTATAAATGCATAGCTTAAGACATGCATCACGTAATTGCGTTTGCAAATTCTCGTCACCAAGTTTTTAGCGTCGTTGCCAGAGACTTGGTATCTAATAGTTTGTTGAGTTTTGTGTTTTTGTAGGCAACCTTTTTATCTTGGGCGTATTGTAGCTTGTGCGACCAAGCTGCAAACAATATTGAAGTGTAAGTGATGCGCCGAAAGCCAGTATTGACCCCAAGATAAAAGGGCAAACAGTCGCATGAGCTGAAGGTAGTTCTAAGTGCATGACGGCCGGCATGTGCCCAACAATTGTCGAAAGTTCTAATGGTCAGGGCGAGCCTCTTGACCTAAACAGTTGAGAGCAATCTTCTGCATGGAAGACTTCTTGCAGTGACCTAACTCCAATTTCTCTAGGGACGTCTTCTACTCTATCTTTATCTTGCTTTCCTAGTTATTTTATTTTTTTTATTATTTTGGATATGCGGCTGCTTTCTTGGATGTGGTGCATTTACTCCTTGTAGGTGCAACAATAATTCTCCTCGGTGCGCAGTACAATGGAAGAATTCCCTTCATGCTTCAACGCATGGCTTCGATCGCATGAAGTCTAAAGCATGGTCGCAAGTGTATTCTACTCAAGGTCCTTTTCTTGTTATCCTTTATGCATTATCCTTTTGAAATTCTCTTTGTACGATTGCTTTCCTTTGCGATGCATCTATGATGGTACGTATAATTCACCACATCCGCCAACTAAGTATCGCAAAGCTCACCTTACTTTTAATAGCTTCTTCAAAATTTGACACACTAAGTTTTATTATGTGCAAACCTTTGCTCAAACATTTGTTACCGCATTCCTGTTGATTTTGTCTTTACCTTTACGGAAAGAGCGCTGCCCAACCTCTAAGTTTGAGGGTGGCAGTGATCCCGGAGAAATGCGAATGTAGAGGCAAGCCAAAACAAAAGTAAGTCGCCAGGATCAACGCATAAGCGCAACTTCTCTATCTGGTGCAAGCCAAATTAAGCAAGACAAGAGTTGAGTTGAATATGGCACGCAACCGAAGTTGGTTATCCGCATGACACACGTGGGGGAAGCCAAAACGAAGAGCGTAACCAGGTTTAACGCCGCATTCTAATTAAAAAAAAAATTGCAAAGCTTTGACTTGTTTCACGAACGCATTCTTAAAAGCTAAAACACAAAGTTGCGGGGAATGAATAAAAAGTTTTTGAGCAGAGGCTTGCCGGATCTAAGCTTAGAAAATATTTCTTTGAAGAAGTAGCCGAAGTTGGGGAGAGCATTGCAACCATGGTTAGAGGTATGAGTAAATTATATTTTGAGAGGCTGGTCATCGCAAAGGAAAGCCAGAGGATGAATATTGAATTTCTTGAGTATAACGCAAGCTTGAGGACAAGCATGATTCTAAGTTTGGGGGTGTGATGACGGGCAGAAAGGCACGTCATTATAGGCCTTTTATTTAGAATTATGAGGGCTATTAAATAGAATATGCGGCGATTATGATAGGAATACATGAGAAAACGAGTTTGCGTCGATCGGCATTAAGAATCTCAACTAACCCAGTATTATGCGTTATTATGCGTTCAATTGTTTATTTTTGTAGCAACCACAGAAAGCAATCACATACATGGAAGCCAGGCTATCGCAAAGACGGCCGCATGCGGGAATCTCTCCATCGCAGAAGCAAATGCATATGTTCGATGCATGGATGTTGCGGCCATCAACCGCATGCGTCCATCACATCGAAGTTGCGACCGTCAAGCAAATGTAGTCATCGCAGAGAGATTGCGGCTACAGAATAATAACCATAATAGAAGGGTGATCGCAAGGTTGGTGAAATACAAACATGAACACAAACCTCGGGAGTATCAAAAGATGATGTTGACATGTCACCTACCACACCGTTAGCAGCAGAGATTCAGAAAAGGACCATCACGCTACAAGTGTCAGATTCAGAGCAGGTCCATTAATGTTGTCGGCGATCAAGCTCCATAAATAGAAGCCGTTAAGCAGAATTTCAAATTATCCAAGGTTTTTCGCCTAAGGCTCCCTGCCTTAGGGCGGATCTTTGTGATCCAGACCAAAGCATGAGAAGATAGCTTGAGAGTTCTTCATCCCTATCAATCATTCTGAGTGATGACCGGAGCCTTCGCCGGAGTTAGAGCTCGAAAGAGTCTACTTCACCGCCCATCCATGGCACCACCGGCAGCCTTGACACACATCTGTTGGAAGCAAGACATTGCTTCCAGTTGGCCCTCCATTTCTCTTCTTTCCTTGTATTGTATTACATTTTGGCTTAAGAAATTAATATATTTTGTGATCAATGCATTTCTATATTTTCCTTTGATTCCATCTTCATCTTCATTTACTTAGCATCCTTTACTTTCATTGCATCACTGAGTAAGATTGCTAGAGTATCGCATACTTAATCATGCAACATAGGAATATGAAGCATGTAGCAAACCACTGGGAGGTGTGCGTTGTGCAAATGTTGTGAGAAAACCTTATTTGCTTAGTGTGAAGCTATAGGAATGCTTGTCTATAAGCGGACGTAATGCTTGTCTATGAGTAGAATCAGCAGCAACTAACTGTCTGGGAGGGTAAGTGGTTAGTCATATTAAGGAATTTAAGCAAAGTTTACTAGGGATAGGAATAATCTTACGTCAACCAGGTTTATGCGATTACCTTATCTTATGAGTGCATCATTCATCATTTAGGCATACTTGGGAGAGTAGTCTAAAAACCAAATCTAAGTCTCAGGAGAGTGGATTGGATCGCATAAGCAAGAATGGGGAACTTAAGAATAAGCTATGTTTGCTACTACACAACGCATGCACCCTTTAAGTAGATGATGGTATGCAGTCATCTCGCTTATGTGTGAGAGCATGTGAGCGGGCATATGGAGGCTTAGAAATAGGCTTCTCGACACTATCGCATAATCATCGCATGCGTCTACGACAAGTGTGTATAGCATGATCACATAGCTTGCACTGGTTGGGGTTGCCCTTGCGGCCAAGCTTAGTGTTGCAGTGAAGACATCCTCGCCTTTTTATCTATTTTTCCATGCATTTTACTATGCGTCAACCGTCGTCCTGTCTCTACCTCTCAGTCATTCTTCTATCGCTTAATCTATTAGTTAGGAGTAGGAGTAGTGCTTAGCCTTCAACCTCAAATTCTTTTATTCTTCACTGCAAACACATCACCGCATAACATTTAGCTACAAGTCCCTGAGTTCGACCTCGGATCACCCGAGAAACTTGCGTGTTCATTAGACTTGGTGAGAGCGCAAGAAAACTTGTGACAGGGACGCATGGTCATTGCATGTGAGATCAACACATACATTCCATTCCAACACATGACCACCGACGCATGAGTATAAACGCATAGCTTAAGATATGCATCGCGTAATTGCGTTCGCAAATTCTTGTCACCACTTACCCTCACCTATGCAGATCAAGGGACAATTCCGAATAAACTAGGGGTATACATGGTTCGGGTTTGGCCGAGTTGGTAGAATTTTGTGGACCAACCCAAAAATTCGAGTTGGCTAATAATGAACTCTATTAGTTCATTTTTCGAGGGTTAACCCAACCCAACCCAACCCAAAATTTTCAGGTTGGGTCGGGTTAGGTCACCGGTTCTTTTTTTTTTATTTTGAATTTTGACTATTTTTTCGTTACTTCCTTAATCCTTTTCTATTGAACAATTTGATTTTTGTGGGTCAATAAACCTTCATACTTACAAAAGTGAACTAATTCTAAATATATTATATCAATTAATAAAAAATTAATAATAAAAAAACATGTAATCTATGTGAAATTTTAGCATTTACATTCAAATACAAACACAAAAATTCAATATAAACTTCAAAAGAAACTTCCTCAAATAATTCAATTCAAATGTTCAAGTTCAAAGTCTCTATTCAAAGTTCAATAATAATCATTCCAAGTTCAATAAAAATTCAAAGTTTAATAATAACTATTAGCCTATTACATAAAATTCCAATTCATTCAAAAGCACCATGAGCATGACGAATGACTTGAGTGAGTTTTCTTCTTCATTTTTGGCCTCTTCACTTCTCAATGCCTGAAAAAATTACAAATACATTAAACCAGAGGATCATTTATAAGTAATAATAATATTTGATCTTATGGTAGTAAAACTTACCACTAAAATTATCATTATGCTCCAAATTCAATTCCTTATTTCAAAACAACAGAGGAGGATGAACTCTCTACAAAACAAATCATGTAAAATTAAATATATTAATTATTTAAGCATTAAACAGGTTAGATATGTACAATAAAAAATTCATTTAATTACCTGACTTAAAATTTTCCCAAGTCTCTAACTCTTCAAGTTGTGGATGGAGATCTAGTAATACTGAGCCGCCACGAATCCAATTTTGTGTACATATGAAGGCCTCCACAATTTTTGGAGTCAAAGAACTTCGAAAGGAATCAAGAATCCTCCCTCCTGTACTAAACGCAGATTCAGAAGCGATTGTAGATATCGGAACTACCAAAACATCTCAAACAATTTTTGATAAAATGAGATATTTGTAGCCATTCATTTTCCACCAATACAATTTCTCAAAATCATCTTTATCTTCTATAACCTTGTCAGACAAATAAGAAGACAAATCATTCTCCACTTCCAAAGAACTTTCTTCCTCTCTCAACCTCTTAAAAGTTATCCACGGATCATCTATATCTTCATCCACCCTATGATCATCTTCATTTATATTGACAGTTTTTTATTGTTGAGAATCATTGGTACTATGACTACCTTGAAGCGAACTGTTATGTGATTTGTAAAATTCATATAGATGATACAAATATAATTTCACACTCTTAACCATATCCTTAACCACATCACTATCATAAACATTGGAAAGACAATAATTCAAATACTTTAACTTGTACTGATGATCAATCGTCATAGCCACAAACATCAATTTATTCATTTTTTCAAGCGAACCCCATTACTTATCAAACTTTGTCTTCATATTCATAGCCATCATACTTAGAACAGAGTTGGTATTGTTGCTCTATTTGTTTAAAACAAACTGAATTTTATTAATTTCCTTATAACCAACATTAGAAGTCACATATGAAGATACACTTATCGTTGTTGTGGTATCATAAAACCTCTTTAAAAACTTAATAAACACACCTACAGTCAACCAATCAAATGTACTTAGGGGCCCTAATCTTTTATTTCTACGGTCATCTTCCTCAAAGTAATCAACAAAATCTAAGTCCTCTTTTTCCTCCTCTAAAGTTCTAAAAGATTTCTCAAATTTAATTGCATATTTAAGCATTAAATAAGTAGAATTCCACCTAGTTGCCACATCTAAACAAACAAGAGCCTTACACTGAATTTTTTCTTGTTTCACACAAGCTTTAAATTTTTCCATTCTCCTAGGTGATGATCGAATATATCTCACAGCATTACGAATACTGGCAATAGAATCATGCATATCTTTCAGTCTATCATTCACATAATATTAATAATGTGGGCACAACACCTCATGTGTAATAGTTCTTCATCTAAAACAACTGATTTCCAAATTTTAAGTCTTCTCTTAACATAAGAAATAGCCACATCATTAGAACTTGCATTATCAACGGTAATGGAAAAAAAAATTTCAATCCCCCATTCCCACAAAAATCATCTTCCCAGTAGTCTCCCCATTATGATTAGCAACTTTACAAAAACTCAAAATCTTCTTATGCAAAACTCATTCATAATCAATAAAATGTGCAGTAATCACCATGTAGTTCACATTTTGTAGCGAAGTCCATGTGTCGGTAGTAAGACAAACTCTTTGAGAGCTTTTAACTAGAAATGATTTCAACTTTTTTTTTCTCCTCAAGATAAAGTTGATATACATCTCTAGCAATTGTGACTCTCGATGGAATATAACACTTAGGACAAGAAACACTACAAAAGTGTCTAAAACCCTCTGTCTCAACAAATTTGAACGACAACTCATTCATAATTATCATCTTAGCACATGCTAGTCTACACGCTTGTTGGCTAAACAATGTCGTCACAAAATTACTAGCATTGACTTCTTTTCTATCATTTGAAGGTACGAGAGTTAGGATGGTTTGTCCTTTTTCTTCTTCCTTATATGCGTACTTTTTACATTGATTTCTTAAGTGCTTCCATAAAGTACTAGTTCCACAAGTATTACTATCACATGTGTAATCTTTACCACATAGTTACACTTGCACCTAGGTCCATCATTAGCACTCGCTTCCATTTTTGTGAAATGATCCCACACAGACGAAGTTGGTTTATTAGGTCTCTTTTGATTGGACTTGGGAGGTAGGGATGGTATATTTTTAGGAGTTTGGCTAACATTAGGAGGGGCAGGAGGAGAAGGAGGAGGCATTTCATTATTACTCGTTCCACTTGCATTACCACTACTGCTGTCCATCTATAAAATAAATGAAACTAGTAAACAACTAATTACACCTACCTATACAATTACAAAAAAAAAAAAAAAAAAAAAAAAAAAAAAACAAACACTAGCTTCTCAATTAACTCAAAACAACTCATGTTATAAAGATCAATCATCAATCAGAACAATCACACGTAAATAGTATATGTATACAATAAAAATTAAATTATTTTACTCACGATGAAGTTTGAAAATGGTGATTCGGCTATGTCTTGATTCCGTGTCCGTTGTGACAACTTTGAAGAAATCTAACTGTTCTCGAGACACTGCAAGGTTGAACAAAAATTAATTTATTAATCAATCTATTTTGAATGGAATTTAAAAACTCTCAACATTTTATGGACAACACAATAATTAGTTTTTCTCAGTGCATTCAGTGAATTTAACACTCTAATAATCTATTTTGTAGTAGGTGCATTCATATTATGAATTTGAATATCATAAGTACCCAAAACCAAAAGTACCATATGGAGTCAACAATGAATTTGAATGCATAATATGAATGCACTTAATACTACTCTCAACAATTTTTTCAGACTATCCCCAATGAATTTTTTATTTCAATGAGTTTTAAATTCTACTGTATTGGGAGTAATATTGATTATGGACAGTTTTAAATGCATTCAAACCCTATATGGACCCAATATAGAAGAAGAGAAGGACATAACAAGGGAGGCCGAAAATTTTTAAGCATGAAGGGAGTGTTCGGCTTCGAAGTTCGACGACGGAGGGTTCGGCTTCGGATGACAAGGGACGATGGCAGAGTCTCAGACAACAGGACGAAAGGATGAAGATGGCAACAGATCTTCAGAGTTCGAAAAGGATAGACGAGGGACGATGACAGAGTCTTGAGTTCGGAGAGGATAAACAAGGGATGGTGGAGTCTTTGGAGTTCGGAGAGCAGAGGAAAGACAATTAGATCGCAAAGAGCTGGGGAGGTTCGAGTTCGACAGGACAACGAGGCTTCGAGTGGCGCAAGGGAGGTTTCTTTGTTTTTTTATATATATATATATATATATATATATATATATATATATATATGCAGAAGGCTAGACGAGGGCGAGCGGCGAGGGTTTCTTCATTTTACTTTGTTTTTTAAGTGATATAATATATATATAATATATATATATTATATGTTCGGGTCGGGTCGGGTCAACTCGACCCTAATACTTATTGACCCGAGACCCGACCCAAAATTTACATTTTTTATAACTTTTAACCCAATCTAACCCAACCCAACCCTTATGGTTTAGGTTGGGTAGTCCGGGTTGGTCGGGTTATTGGGTTTTTTGAACACCCCTAGAATAAACAGTATGTCAACTCAGGATTTAGATCAAGTTATCTAGGTCATCAAGAAGTGAAATTAATTAGTGTTAATAGTAAACTGTGTTAATATGTAACAGTGATTATTTTGTGGTCAGTCTTACACAATCTCATCATGTAGAACACCCCCACTCATATGTCTCTACATGAACGAACCGATCACATCGTTTATGACACTTTACAACATTTGTAACAATCATAAAGCGGGTTGTATTTAATAGAATCTCCAGAAATAGGTACCCAACCTAATCCAAGTACTGTAGACTATTTAGGCTATTATACTTGAACTTGATCGAGTTTATGTCTCCACATAAAGTCCAAGTATTCATCACAATAGCCAAGGGTTCGTAATTTATTGGATTTAGAGTTATCAATTCATTTTCATTTAACAACATTTGTCTTAATAAACTTCATATATGTTTACTGTTTACAAACTACGAGTTTTAGGACATACAACCCAACAAATACAATGTTCATAAATAGACAAAATTGAACGGTCATATGAACATTAACGGATAGAAAGAATAGTCATTAAATGATAAAAAAACGAACGTTCACGGGAAAAAGAATAGTAAAAAAAATATTTTATTTAAAAATAATTAACTAAATAAGTAATAAAAATTCAGTTCTTTTTCGTACAAGCGCAGTTACCCTTACCCTGGCCCGAACCAGCCCGTCCAATTGATGGACGACAACGGCTGCGACTTGCACGCTTGTGGTGAAAGGGTTATACTTTCGCTATCAACACACTTTGGACTCTCATCTAGAATGTCTTGGTATTTATACTCTTTAGGAAATTCTAAATCTATCCATGTGGGATTCCCACTCCCTTAGCTTTTCTTATGGGGCTAAGCCCAAAAGTCATTTCCAACACTCCCCACGAATGACTGTTACAAAAAAGTTAACAAGTAAACAACATAAAAGATTATTTTAAAAAAGAAAATATGTTCTGAGCAAATAAAGGAGATCAAACCTAAACATCAATATCTAACAATTTGAATTGATGCATAGTGAAGTAGGGCAACAACCTTGTTAGAGAGAGTGAGTTACTTCTTGAACTTTCAATAACACTGGTTGAGACCCTAACAATACATTTTACTCCTAGTCATTTTCTTGATTCTGCGATATAGAGTGTGCTTATTATAGTCATACACATAAACCTCGGGTCACCGTGAAAGCTTTAGAAAGAGACCTTGAAACTCTTTCATAGAAGGCAGCCACACCTTCACTATCACGTTAGATGCTTCATCAAGTTTGTTAGAGACAAACCACTCAAACTGAGCTATGAAGACTTAGTCATCTAGTCTGTGTCAGGACCATCTTCATCAAGTCTGTCAAAGACAAGCTACTCAAATACTGAGCTATGAAGCTTTCATCATTATCCATCAAGTCTACATTAGAACAACCCAAAGAAAAGGCTATGGATCATTAAAAGGTTTTTAGTATTAACGGTCAAGTCCATCCTAGAACCACCCACACAACAAACTATGGACCATCAAGTCTATCGCAACAGACCACTTAAACAAAGGGCTATGAACCATCGAATCTATCACAATAGACCACCCAGATAAAGGGCTATACAACCCTATAGGGGTTTAAGCCCTATGTTTACTAATGATTCTAAAATTATTTTCCTTGTTAGGCCTTTGGTCAAAGGATTAGCCAAATTTTTCTTAGACCTCACAAATTCCAAGGAAATAGTTCTTCCCCTTAATAATTGTTTCACAACTCCATGTCTAAGACATATATGTCTTCTTTTGTCATTATATACACTATTCTTGGCAATACCTATGGTAGTCTGTGAATCACAGTGCAAAAGACTGATACCGATGCCCTCCACAAGGTACAACCCCTAGTAGGCTTATAAGCCATTCAACCTCCTATCATGCTAGTTCTAAAGCAATAAATTTAGATTCTATAGTGGATCTAGCTATGCAAGTCTGTTTTGCAGACTTCCATGATATTGCTCCTCCTCTGAGTAAGAATACATATCCACTTGTAGAACTAACCTCGTCATTATCAAATACCCAGTTTGCATAATAATAACCTTCTCATATAGCAGGAAATTTGTTAAAATGCAAGCAGTAGTTCATAGTGCCCTTAAGATATCTTAACAGACGACGAAGAGCACTCCAGTGATCCATATCAGGACTATGTGTATATCTACTCAATCTACTCACAGCATATGCAATATCAAGTCTAGTATACTTTATTAAAAACATAACTCTACATATGATCTTTGCATATCCAGACTGAGATACACTATCTTCTTTATTTTTCTTAAGACTTATACAAGCATCATATGAAGCTCTTGCAGGAAGATCATCAAAACAGTCAAAATTCTTTAGTAATTTTTCAATGTAGTGTGATTGACACAGAGAAAAACCATTTTCAATTTTTCTTAACACCAAATATTACGTCAGCTTTCCCTAAATCTTTCATTTCGAAATGTGACGATAATAAAAATTTGGTATTACGTATCGTCTCCATGTTTGTTCCAAAGATGAGCATATCATACAAACATATAATCACACACTCGGCTCCAAATTGTTGGGGTTGATGCCCTAAAGTCTCGTGTCCTGTAGTTTGTAAACAGTTTGTACGAACGCTTGTGTTGTTAATATATGATATTTACTTCACATCTTGTATTTTTGCTAAATTGCTTGTTTTATTTGCTTTACCACAAACCAATAAACATAAAATCCCTGGTTATCTGTATGTGACTCAAGCATGTATGTGGTGATATACAAGTGGATCATGTCTTGAGTGATAACTAAAATGATTCGTAGTATATGGATATAGGAGGAAAACCTTATCTTGGTAACACTACGGATGCGGCCCGCTTTATGGAATGGTCACAAATGTTGTGACTTGTCACAGATGGTCTGATCTTGATCATTCGTGTTGGGGACATGCGAGCAGGGGCATCCTATACAAAGAGTTTGTATAAGACCTAACCACAAAGTGTTAACGTCTTGTTATATAACACCGTTCATGATAGAGACTTCGGTTCACTAGGATGACCATAGGTAACATGACCTCAATTCTGAGTGAGTTGGGAACTCCTGCCATTGAGGGCGGTTCTTTGATTTGTATGGGTACGAGTGGCCAGGTCGCTGATTCAAACCTACCTTTTTGGGGATTCGTCTGATTTGGGAGCTGGGAACTCAGCTACACAAAATGGAATTCACTTCTTCCCCAAGGTAAGGGTAAGTAAATAGATAGCTCCCTTAAGGGCTGATTCTAGGGCTTGAACGATGTGGCGCCACATACCTTCTCTTGGCTCAAGAGGCGTTCACACATAATTGGACTATGTTGTATTGTTCATTAGAGGAATCAGTGATACTTAAGAAGTGAGATGTAACTATAAGGGCAAAACAATTATTTGGCCCAGCTGTACTTACGAGCATCTGTGAAGGGTCAACGTACTCATGGTTGGTTATATTCGATGGACACAGAAATATATCTGTGGTAAAGAGAGTTCAACTGTTGGTCTTTAGTGGAATGCCTGACAGTTAACGGATGGTGGATCTCGTGGCTAAAGAGTTTAGTCAGTTATTCACGAACCGTTGGAGCTTCGAGCCACAGGTTCATTAGGTCCCCTGAGTGGCTTGGATAAAGTCGAGAACCAGTGTTTGGGTTAATTTGAAATGTTCAAATTGACAAGAGGAAGTTTGATTATATATGATATAATTGGACTGGTTAATTATATATGATATAATTGACTAAATGTATGAGATACATTATTTGGGAGGAAATTAGATATAAATATGATTTATATCAAGTAGAGGAGAAAATACTATAGTAGATATGTGATATCAAACTATAATGTTAAAAATATAATATGATTATATTTATTAATATTTTAATTGATTAATTATATGATAATTAATCCAAAATTCACGTTCGGACGTGAGTTAGTGGGGCAACATCGGTTATTGTAACCAATGAGTTAAAATGAAAATAGTTTTCATTTTGATCAATTGCTCAAAGAAGAAAAAAAGAGCGTGCGTTGATGAAAAAGAAAGCGGTCGCTTAAAGAATCAAGAGCCTATACGATAGTTGCCTCGCGCCTAAGCGATCGTCCACCTCACGCCTAAACGATCGCACGTTATTTCCTACACGATCGTATAGCTTCTCTAAACGATCGTATAGTGTGTCGATTTTGCTAAACGATCGTATACCTTTTCCTAAATGATCGTTCAGTAAAATCTACACGATCGTGTAGCTTCTCCAAACGATAAGCATTCTGCTATGTGATAGTTCTCCCTCTCACTTGCTTATCACCTACACGATTCATGTTTCTTCCTTCCTCTACCAAATTCACCAAAGACCACGCTTTGGGTTCTCACTCCGAGAATACTCGGAGCTCTTTTCTGGTGGTGTCATCCCCACGACGTTCGTGTTCGCAGTTGTTCGTGCTGCTGCAGGCGACGCTTCCATTGGCCGTTGGTAGATCGCGTGGAGGTTTTCCGCTGCTTTGAGTGCTAAAGTTTGAAGAATATCTTCAATTGGTATGGCACTTTTTCCCTTGTTATTTATCTTATTCATAGCATGCCGATAATTAGTGTTTTTTTGCAAAACTGTATGTTGAATGTATATTGTTATATTTCGGTCATTGTGAGATCGGAGCGATCCGAACGCACTCATGGAACTCTTCGGTAAGAGATCCTTCACAAACAACTTTGAATAAACACACGTATCTAAGGAGTTTATCTTAAACCCATTGTTTATCAAAGTATTATTGAATTTTTCATACCATTGTTTGAGAACATCTTTAAGACCACAAAGAGATTTTTTTAGTTTACATACTTTGTTTTTTTTTTATCGGCAACTGTAAAGCCTTCAGGTTGTACCATATAGATTTCTTCTTCGAGATCACCATTGAGGAATTTTTTTTTGTACATCCATTTGGTGAATTAGAAGTCCGTGGATAGCAACTAATGCAATCCAAGGCTCTAATTGTAGCTATTTTTGTTACAGGGGAATACATGTCAAAGTAGTCAATATCTTGTTTTTGTGTATATCTTATTACTACCAATCTAGCCTTGTATCTTTCAATTGAACCATCTGGCCTCATTTTCCTTTTGAAAATCCACTTGCACTTAATTGATTTACTACCTTTTGTAAGATCTACTAAGTTTCAAGTTTGATTCATGATTAAAGAATCCAGTTCACTTTTAATGGCTTCCTTTCATAAACTAGAGTCTACAGAGCTTAAGACTTCTTCATAAGTTTTAGAATCCTCATCTAATAGATACATATATGCAAACTGACAATAAATATCATTTGACCTCTCAACTAAAAAAGTTGTTAAAATATCATAACTAAAACTTTTCTCAGTTCTCTGTCTCTTACTTCTTCTAGGTTCTATATCATGCATTCTATCTATAATGCTAACATATACAGTTTCAGACATACTACCATAAGCTATATTGTTTCTTGTTTCATGCATACTATTAGACAAAGAAGGCATGGAGACAGATACATTCTCACAATTTGGCATTCTAATAGATTCAGTGTTTTCCTTTTTCCATGGAAAAACATGCTAAAAAAATTTGCATTTATATATTCACATACGGATCCATCATTCAGGCACATAAATCTGTATGCAATACTATATTTAACATAACCAATAAACACACAATCAAAAGTTTTAGATCTTAGTGTAGGTTTCTTGAATGCGATATGGTACCTTAGCCAAACATCCCCACACCCTCAGGTAAGGTGTATATCCTTTTCAGAGTTCGTAAGGTGTCTTATTCAGTTTCTTGTGAGGTACTCTATTAAGAATAAAACAAGCAAAAAGCACAGTTTTCTCCCACATGTTATCAAATAATCCATAACTTAACAACATAGCACATCATCTCTTTAGGAGTTCTATTTTTATGTTCTGCTATACCATTTTGTTGTGGTGAATAAGGTGAAGTAAATTCATGAATATGTCATTTGATTCACAAAATTTTTAAGTGTATTATCACTGTATTCACCACCTCTATCTGTCCTTAATATTTTAATCTTCTTATCTAATTAATTCTCTACTTCTACTTTATATTTCAAAAACATACTACCAGCTTCATCTTTTGTCTCTAAAAGATAGATTTTAATATATCTAGAAAAATCGTCAACAAAAGAAATGTAGTAATTTTTCTCACCTCTACTTGTGATGTTTTTGAAATTAGCTAAATCAGAGTGAATCAGTTCCAGTAATTTTGTACTTCTAGATGTGACAGGTTTAAAAAATTTCTTGAAAAACTTTGTTTCAACACAAATAGGACATTTGCTAGTTTCAGATGCATTAATCAATTTTAAATCCTTAAGTTTCTTAACCGATGCTATATACACATGACCTAATCTACCATTCCACATATCAAGAGACTCAACTATGTAGGCAGAATTAGAAGCACTTACATTCATCATATTTGTAACAGGGACAGTATTCAATTCAAAAAGAGCATCAGCAAGATATCCCTTACCAACAAATTCTCCATTTTTGGTGAGGACAATCTTGTCAGCTTCTAGGACAACCTTAAGCCCAGCTCGATTCAACAGCCTCTCAAATACCAAGTTCCTACATAAGGAAGGTACATACAATACATTACTCAAGGATAAAGTTTTTCCTGAGGTTAATTTTAAAAGAACCTTCCCCTTCCAAGCACTCCTGTTATGGCAGAGTTACTCATGAATACACATTCTCTATTAGCAGTGTCCTCATAGTCATAGAAGAGCTCTTGTTTTGAACATAAATATCTCGAAGCTTCGGTGTCAAGTATCCAGTCAATTTAATTTTCCACCAGGTTTGCTTCCATAACAGCAGCGATTACGTCATCTTGTTCAACAAGATTAACTTGTGATGTGGGTTGTTGATTTGGTCTTTCTTTCCATTGACTGCATTGGTAGGATTTGTACC
The DNA here is from genome assembly GCF_009727055.1 of Benincasa hispida. Classification (NCBI taxonomy): domain Eukaryota; kingdom Viridiplantae; phylum Streptophyta; class Magnoliopsida; order Cucurbitales; family Cucurbitaceae; genus Benincasa; species Benincasa hispida. The sequence continues at coordinate 26,789,896 of NC_052357.1, forward strand.
CAGGTTTCCCGCAGACATAGCATATCAATTTTTTCTTTTCAATCTTCCCACCAGTAGTTTTGTGACGTCCACTCTTTTGAGAAGAATTATTCTTTCCAGATTGTTTCTTATGATTGTTGGACTTGTCTTTGTTAATAGTAGAAGATTCAACCAATAGCATTAACTGAATCTAGATTTCCATAAATTAGCTTATGTTTTAGCCTGTTGACTTCTTCCGAGTGCATGTGACTGATCAGCTCCTAGAGTGTCAGATTCTTCTTTTTGTGTTTCAGATGATTTCTGTAGTCACTCTAGAATGTGGAAAATTTCTCAAGCAGTACATTTTCTTGGAGAACATCACACATTTTCACGCCCTCGACCAAAACATTGGCCATTAAATTTTCATATTCATGTATTTGTTCCACTATTGGTTTCTCATCCGTAATTTGAAATTGTAGCTATTTACCGATGACGTACTTCTTGCGGCTAGCATCATCACCTCCATACCGAGATTTTAACATGCTCTAAATTAACTTTGCTGACTTTTGGACCACGAACATATCAAACATCGAATCTATCATATGATTCAACAAATGGCCATGACAACAAGGTGAAGCTAATCTAGAGGCACACGAAGATGACCACCATGTGGAAAATTGAGTGACTTGTAACTCAAAATTTTAGCTTCATGTGAACTTCTATCTTGAAATTAAAAAATAATAATAATAATAATGAAATTACATTTTAACATGAGGCACTAAATCTAGTATATGAGTATGATATAAAAGATCAAGAACAAAATAAGTAAGGAAGAAAATTGTTAATTACAAATTAAAAAACAATCAAAAATGAAAAAATAATAAAATCATGGATAGGGTCCACAATTTTGGTCCTCATTTTGACCAAGTCCATATGGCTAACATGGAGCACCCACAGGGTGATGACTGGATTAAACAATAATCATATACTGGGTACCCGATTTTTCCACTCACCAAAACTACCATATTTTTGTCAATACTTTTTCCTTCAACCCTACTTTTGAAATTTCTTTCCTATGTACCCTACTTTTGTCATTAATTTCAAAAATTACATTATTCTTGAACTTAATCCTAAGCGGAACTTGAAAGAAATAGATTTGTTCGATGACCTAAAAATTCATCAATAAAACAGTATTTTATGGCATACTAGCTTTTTGTTACAAATTTTAATGATTAAAGACAAAATTAACGTTGGGTTACAAAGTTAAAGACCACCTCACTCTTTATCCTAAAATAACCATCATCTTCAAGTAAAGAAAATGTTAAGTATAGTCAATAACATTGCATGTTTATTTTTCAAGTGTTGATGCCAAAGTCTGGATAGGAGAAACTGTATATAGCCTCCACGTGACAACAACGGTGAATTTATAATTCACGGAAGACGTGACTTGCAAAATAAGAAGAATCTGGTCACAATGTGGTACTTGCGACAACGACTCTGATGCCCAAGTTAATAAGGGGACTTTAGGTTGTAGCAAGAGTTATAGGGATGAGATTGAACTTCTTTGAAGTTATAATTGTATATTTATAGTGAAACTCTAACCTGGGGTGCCCACGATGGTAGCGCAAGTGCACACGTCAAATTATAATATAGTAAAATGGTCAAGAGACCAAGTATCGTCCTTTGAGGAATTGGTTTGACTCTTTTAGCTATTCAAAGATTCTTTTAATTTTATTTAGGGGACCGAACTGTGATGAGAATTAATCTAATCTAATCCTAAAAAGCAAGAAAAGATAAAACTGTGGTGAAACTATACAAAGACATGTTCTAGGGTATGATTTCGTTAAATGGATTAACCAAATTAATTATTCTGACCTTAGATTAATTTCATTTAAATTATAGTTCTAGGAGTCTTTTATCCAGATATCCTCTCTTGAGCTCAACCTTTTCTAATGACTAACCATTGACCCGAATCTCTTCTATTGCTTGACTAGCCACAACATTAAGTTCCTCTGTCAACAATCTCTATTAATCTTCTATCACTCTCGTGCATACTCGATTAACAGTTTAACATGCTAGATCCAACTCAATGTCTTCTCCCTCAAGACAGACATTAAGTAAAGAACATTCAATTAGTGATCAGTTAATCAAAATCATTAAGAACAAATATGCTAAAATAATTATGCATAAATTCAATCCAAGAAACAATCAATTTAGTTTTTGCAATCAATAAACCTAAATCAAAATTCTAGAAATACAAATCAGTCACTCATGGTTACAACACAAACAAAGACTATTTATGAGGTTTCCAAACACAAAGGATAGAAAATAAAAGAGGAAAGAAATTACAAGTCGTGTTCTTGACTCTCGTCCTCGAATCCAGAATTTCAACCCAACGATCTCTTCAAATCTTTGCTCCTTTGAAGCTCTGAGATGTCGTCTCTATCTAGAATTACACTCCCCAAGGAGGCCTCACCGAAATATTGCTTTATGCTCTCAAAATAGCCCTAAAAGTGCCTCCGTTGGCCTCCTCTGGCCTCCGTCTAATCGTCTCGGACATAAACTGCTTATATAGGCAGCAGTCGTAGCATTGCAATGCTCCAGGGAAGCGTTGCAACGCTGACAGTATTAAGTGCATTATAGTTGTAGCGTCGCAACACTAAAGCAACGTTGTAATGCTGCCCTATTTTTCAATCTTCTCTACCTTGCAGCATCACGAGGCAGCGTTGCAACGCTTGTTCAATGTTGCCCTGCCTCTGATTTCTAAATTTTCATTCCTTTTTCTCCATTGATCAATGCCTTAGGTCAAAACTTTGACCTTCTTGGGGGTATTTTGATCATTAATCTTCTAAAATTGCTTGTTCTCATCCAATTTCTCGATTTCCTACAATTAAACAATAAAATCATCAAAGATCACAAATTAAGCATAAAACTAACTAAATTCTAAGCCCAGAAAACGCACTTTTTGGATGCGTTTCAGTCCACATCAGGGTTTCCTAGTTATCTTAGGTTAATTCTTGAGCTAAATGAGCTAGGGAATGCATTTAGCATGCCCCATTCCTCAAATGAGGAGGTTTGACCTTGGCCTCATATTTGGTCGAGGTTGAGGCCGAGGAGGTCATTTGGGCTTTTGGCCCAAATTTTATTCTTCTCGAGGTCCAGATTGGGTCACACCACACCCTATTCATCAAATGGAGAGGTGTTGGCCTTAGCCTGATCCTTGGCCGACGTTAAGGCTAAGTAGGTCAGTTTGGGTCTTGGCCCGACCTCCCTTCTTACCATGCTCAATAGCATAATAAGATAGTGTAATATTAACGTTTGATATCACTATAATTAGCCTTAAATTTTTATCAATTTGAACCCTAAATTTTTATAAACTCAATCTATAACATACATATCATTGATTTATAGTTATTTTCCCTTGATTTAAAAATAGCTTAAAATCACATAACTAAAACTACTATTATTCCAAGCATTCATTAAAATCACAAGAAAAACTATCACGTAATTATTTCTAAATAAGTAGAGAAAGGAAAACGAGAAAATGATTAGCAATTGCTATCTGATTAATTCCAACATTCGATAAAGTTTTATATATGACATGAAAGATGTTATCAACAATCTAGGAAGCAAGGGCTGGAGTTGTGAACTCCTAGAACTCACAATCAAAGAAGTTAATAAGCCATAAAATTAATGTTTTTAGTCATGGAGCCTATAAACTCCTTGAACCAAACTCCCGTTTAAAAAGACGAAGACTCTACATTTGATTCTCATGAAAGTTTAGTGATTGATTGATACAATTATTTTAATTTACAATTTAAGTGATACAATCTAAGTATTTAGGGGTATAATTTTTTTTGGGATAAATACCATTTTAGTTCCCATATTATGAAGTTTATCAAAATTTAGTCTAAATATTTTCAATTGTCCAATTTTAGTTCTCATACTTTCTGTAAATCTTAAATTTAGTCTCTCAAAAGTAATTTTTACCTAAATTGATTAAATGATTATAATAATTTTCATGAAAAAAATATATGCGAATATGTTTTCAAATTTTAGAGTAAAAATACTACATATAACAATATTGATTTCAATAAACCCATGATGGAAAAAAAAAATAATAAAATCAATTTTAATTAGGATTCCTTTTTTTCCTTTCAAGTTTTGTAAGTATTGGAAAATGAAAGTGTCATTACAACAAATAGGACTTATAATAGCTTTTGAATATAATCTTTTAGAAAATAGGCTATGAAATATCACACAAAAAAGCGAAAAATTTTGAAAATGAAATTTTGAGGGGCGCCAAAAAATTTCGTGTGAAGCGCCATAAGCCTCACTCCATCAAAGCACAAAACCCTTTGTTTTTTTTTTCTTTTCCTTTTTCACTTATTTCCTCCCCTCTACACACAAAAACCTAAACTCTTCTTTCTCTCAAATCCCTACCCATGTTTCGTTTGCTGTCGAGAGAAGAAAAGCGTGGAATTATTTTTTTTATTTGTAATACATGAGGAAATACACCATTGACAATGGTTGTTTCTATAGGGGAGTTTAAACCAATTTGTAAGGTTCCTATTCCTAGGAGTCTTTGCTCTCAAAAGGGGTTATGACTTGTGCAGTTTCTCCAAAAAAGGAGCTTTTGTCTACCAAAGTAGTAAAAGTACTGTTGAGATATTTAGGCCTTAATTTATATATTATGCATATATTTAAGCTATAATTAGGTAATCGTCCTTTCTATAAATTCGCTATGTAAAACTCAAATTAATATACAAGAAGTATTCATTCAAATATTGTTTCCACATGGTATCAGAGCCCAAATCCTAGGGTTTTATACTTCTCAATCTACTGCTTTTGTCAGCTCTCTGCCTTCATCGAACGGTCGTTGATGGAGGCAGATCCATCTCTGATCTACACTGTTCTGCCATACGCACAAATCCAAAGCTTCCCTGCCCTTTGTCCATCGCACGTGCTTTCGCTGTCAACCAAATTGTGCATTCTACTCAGATCTGAACGTTTATGTGTGCAACTTCATTCTAGTGTTGGTGTTCGACCAGTCAAACTCGATCCAGTCCAGAACGTCAACTAGTTTCTCTCTTCTCACCTTCAGTTGAAATAGTGTGGAACAAGAGAGAAGAAAAGGAAATTGTTATCAAAAGAATAAGAAAGCGATAATTCAAAATGTTCTAAAAGATGTTTTAAACTGAAATTTGAGCATTTGTATGTTATTACCCACTTTAAAAGTCTCTCCTGTTCGAAACGGTGTAGAACACCTTATCCGTAACCACATTCGTTGTCAATCTTGTGATGACATCCTTTCTCACACTATCATCCACTAGAATATTGGACCAAGTTTAAGAGTAGGAAATCACAAGAAATATTATCAACAAATTCTAGACTTTTACACCAAAAAAAAGGGCATTGAAAATGGATGAATAAATCAAGGACATCTCTAAGGGATCTTTCTTTTCCATTGAAAATCCTAGAATTCTTTCAAAAAAAATTGTTTTGTTAATGTTGTCCCATAAGAGCCCTTTCGTTACCTTAAAAAATTATGATTTGAAAATTAACAAAGGAAGAGTATAATTACTAAGCATAGGTTGAATTCATAGGCATGATTGATGCACATTTTAAAATAGAATGTCTATTAGGAAATATTTTAAATCCATGCGTTAATTAACATTCATGTAATTTGAATACAAACATCTCGTTCAAATCAACCTCAACAGACTTATTTTTAAAAAAATAGGAAGAGAGCGTGTGAAGATGATCCTGAAATAAAATAACATAGCTCTCAGAAGTATATATTGAGAAACACATCTAGATATAAAGTAGTACATATTTGAAAATATAAGACGTAGTACATATTTGAAAATATAAGACGTACGTAAATCTCAAGGACATAATTTGTGTTTGGAGTATTGACTATTTTAGTCTGAGTTATAATAGTCTATGTTTGTGTTTGAAGAGCAAATTATTTTAGTGTGTGCTACAAAATTAGGAGAGGATGGTTACAAAACAGTAAACATGGTAGACAATGTGGGTTCTCAAGTAGTTTTTTTTCCTTCTTTCTTTTGAGATAAGGTTTTCTTTGAAAGTTGATATATGAGTTATAATAATTGAAAATTGTAACTATCACAATGGGAGGCCCAAACATTATATTGAGTGAGCCTAATAGTCCACTCCACCCAAGGCAAAGTTGAGGACTCAAACATCTCCTTAGTCTCTCACTCCTGAGATAATAGTCTAAAGTCATAGCGATCTTGAGGTTTTTTATCATCACACAAATTTCAAGTGTTGAATCTTTTGTTTTTTTTTTTTTTTATTGTGTTAGATATATGTTTGTGAAGGCTTGTTGATAAAACTGTCTTATTGTGGGGTTCAAATGTTTTGAGGCTACCTAAAGATGTTAAATATCTCGTAGGCTTGTTAGACTGCCAAATTTATAAGGTTAAGTAGTGGTGATGAGAGGGTAGGTCTAATAGTTTTTCTCAAATAAATGAAACAACTTTAAATGAAGTAGCAAGTTGGTGAAACTGTGAAAGTAAGACTAGTCATAACTCCCAATATGTTACATATTGGGGTTTAAGCTATTATTCAAGGATGCCTCAATAGAGCTCAAATTAGAAGCAACTACTTTAGCGCAAAAAGTTTTAATTATTTAGACTCCATTTGGTTATTTGTTTTTTGTTTTTGAAAATTAAGTATATAGGCACTATTTCCACTTTTTAATTTCTCCATTTATTATCTACATTTTATCAACGGTTTAAAAAAGCAAAAAGTTTTAATTATTTAGACTCCATTTGGTTATTTGTTTTTTGTTTTTGAAAATTAAGTATATAGGCACTATTTCCACTTTTTAATTTCTCCATTTATTATCTACATTTTATCAACGGTTTAAAAAATTAAGATAAATTTTGAAAACTATAAAAAGTATGTTTTAAGAACTTAAATATTTGTTTTTGGAATTTGGTTAAGAATTGAACTATTGTACTGAATAAAGATGTAAAATATTATTAAAAGAAATATGAAGGAAATAGATTTAATTTTCAAAAATTAAAAACAAAAAATGAAATGATTTACAAACGGAACCTTTTAACTATCACACAAGCAAAAGATACAAGGAGAAGGCGCAGGCACAAAACACCTAGAACGAGCAGCTTGTTCCCCTGAGCAACAAAGGTCACAAGGGTCCTGTTTCCATATTCCTTTGACAAACTTGACATATATAGTATAGATTTGTGTGCGTACATAATGCTCCTTTGACAAACTTGACATATATAGTATAGATTTGTGTGCGTACATAATGCTCATTGGGTAAACATTGTGGTCATGTCTTGGTGTGCTTTATTGAAATGGTTGGTAAATATAATGGTTAAGCACTTCTAGTACTAAAACATGGTTCGTATGAATATGTAAGGGTGAAAAGTTCGAATCTCTAAATTTTTGGTTAAAAGTATATAATTTATGCTCGTTGAACTATGTCTATGTTGGCTAGTCTCTTCTTTAATGATTGCCCTCATCTCCTCCCTCTTTTTCCTCTTTTTGTTGGTATAGAATCAACAATAATTAATGTGATTGAAATCTTTATTTTTGGAGCAATAACTAGATCATATTGAAGTCATATTTGAAAGTCATTATAAAACCCGAATCCTATTTTTCCTACATAGGTATATTCACTAATATGTTGAGTATGTTAAGCATGAGTTAATGTTATGTTTGTAAGAAAGGGCATGAAGATGATTAAGGAAGAAAGGAAGAAAGTTCTATGTGTTGAATTATATGGCTCTCGGGTGGTAATTCAAAAGGCAATGGATGAAGAAAAAATGGCTAAGTATGGAAGGTAAGAATGGTCGTGCATTGGAAATTTTGAGGTATTGGTGCATGGAGCTTGGGGTGTGTAGCAGCCAAGGCTTGTAGAGGTTATTTGGAGTTGTGATGGACGTGAGACCATGCCATGAAGATGAGTGTGGCCGTGAGGTTGCCATGCGATAGCATAGGCAATGCGTTGATCAAGCCCATGCGAGGTTAGTTGAGTAATGATGTGCAAGGCAAGCGCGATAGATAATGGGCATGATAAGGCATCGGCTAAGCATGAGTTGCGAGCAAGGAAGGCCTTAGGCCAGGCGTTGGGCGCAAGGTGTAACGGTCATGCTTGTCCAGGGCCTGTTGCCCATGGCCGCATGCTCAATCCAACCCCCTTCTAGCATACTTTCATGTCCTGTATTGTATTGGTTTAGTTAGCTTGCTTTCTTTACATTTTCATTGTAAGTGACCACTCGCCCTTTTGCATATGCAAGGGCGCCAGTTGGCTTTTTGTCCAGAATGCACTATATGGGGATAAGACTAACCATCATTTCCTCATACCCGGAGTTGTTGTTGGGCTTATTGCTTTCTAGTCTACTACAATCTTT